>NC_046154.1:261478759-261778759 GCF_011064425.1 Rattus rattus
GCTCCCCCACCAGCCCACCCACTCCTGCCTCACTGCCCTAGCATTCCCCTGAGCTGGGGCATCAAGCCTCCACAGAACCAAGGGCCTCCCCTCCTATTGATGCCCTACAAGATCATCCTCTGCTACATATCCAGCTGGAACCACGGGTTCCCCCATGTGTACTCTTTGGTGGTTTGTCCCTGAGAGCTCTGGGAGGTCTGGTTGGTTGATACTGTTGTTCTTCCTATGGGGTTGCAAACCCCTTAAGCTCCTTCAGTCCTTGCCCTAACTCCTCCATTGGGATCCCCATGCTCATTCCGATGTTTGACTGCATACATCCACCTCTGCATTGGTCAGGCTCTGGCAGAGCCTCTCAGGAGACAGCTATATCAGGCTCCTATCAGCAAGCATTTCTTGGTATCCGCAATAGTGTCTGCATTTAGTGACAGTGTATGGGATGGATCCCTAGGTGGATCAGGCCTTTCTGACAGTCTCTGCTCCACTCTTTGTCCCTGCATTTCCTTTTGACAGGAGCAATTCTGGATTAATGTTTTTGAGGTGGGTGGGTGGGGAACATGCCTATCCACTGGATGTGGTCTCCACAGGTTCTCTCTCCCCTTTGTTGGTTATTTCGACTAATGTCCTCCCTGTTGGGTACTGGGACCTTCTTGGGTCCCTGGGATCTGAGACATTTTAGTAGCTACTCCCAGTCCCCCCTCCCCTCTTCTACACACCTCCTTTCAAATTCTGATCCTCTGTACTGCCCCCCACCTCCCCTTATTTGAATCATTCCCCCCCCACCTCCTCTCTTCTTCCCAGATCCCTAGATCCCTCTACTTCCCAAGACTATTTTTTTCCTCTTTCTGACTAGGACTCTAGCATCCACACTTTGGTGTGGTCTTCTTTCTTCTTGGGTTTTTATGTGGTCTATGAGTTATACTGTGGGTATTCAGAGCTTTGGTTTTTTGGTTTTTGTTTTTGTTTTGGTCTTTTTTGCTAATATCCACTTATCAGTGAGTACATACCATGTGTGTACTTTTGTGACTGGATTACGTCACTCAGGATGACATTTTCAAGTTCCATCCATTTGTCTGTGAATTTCATGAAGTCATTGTTTTTGATAGCTGAGTAGTATTCCATTGTGTAGATGTACCACATTTTCTGTATCCATTCCTCTGTTGAGGGACACCTGGGTTGTTTACAGCTTCTGGGCATTATGAATAAGGCTGCTATAAAGAGTGGAGCATGTGTCCTTGTCATATATTGGAGCATCCTTTGGGATTGAATTTTCTTAATAGAATTTCAGCCAAACACCAGTTTTTAAAATTAGACGTTCTAACAGTATAATCCAAAGATACACCAATTTGATACTTCCATGCTGAGGAACGGTGGTAGGAAAATACTAAAGCCTCTGTTTTCTATAATCAAACCATTTGTGTAAGAGCAGAAATTTGTAGGCCAGAAAGATACCATGATCCCTCACATACAGCAGTCTCCATATGAGGTTGCTTCAATCATGTTAGTGTTGTGTGGTAGGCAGCATTACCACTGAGAGTGCACAAACTGTGCATGTGTGTGTGTGTTCGTGTATGTATGTTGTATGTATGTTGTGTGTTTGTGTATGTACGTGTATGTGTGTATGTCTGTATATGTGTGTATGTTGTATATGTGTGTATGTGTGTATATGTGTATATATGTGTGTATATGTATGTATGTGTTTGTGTATGTATGTCTGTAAGTCTGTATGTTTGTGTATGTGTTTGTGCTGTGTGTATGTGTGTGTGTATGTACATATGTATGTATGTATGTGTGTATATGTGTGTGAATGTGTTTATGTGCAGGTGTCTATATGTATATGCATGTATGTGTTTGTATGTATATATGTGTTTGTGTGCATGTGTGTGCATACAGCCAGAGCTAAGGTTGCAGTGAAGCTTCCCAAGGGAACATTGGAACACCTGGGATCCATTATGCATTTGAGTTTTGAGTTAATATTTAGTCAGTGCACATACAGAACCCTTTTGCTGTTGACAAATCTCTCTTTCTCTACCCACTCTTTGTGTCCTCAGCATATTTTTTATTGAAAATAGGTTTTTTTTCCCTCACATAGTATATCCTGATTACAGTTTCTCCTCCCTACAGCCCTCTCAGGGCTTCCTAGCTCCTTTCCCTTCTTTCTTTAGAAAACAAACAGGCTTATATTCTAACGCAAATTTGGGCCCCCATGGCTGTTTGCCACAAAGATGAGGGAGTCTGCTCATAAGACACTGAGTGACCCTGCCCCAATTGATTGTGATTGGTGAATAAAGCAGCTGGGGAGAAGAGAAAGAGGTGGGGTTGAGTTTTTGTGGACTTAGAGGAAGAGCAGGAGAGAACAGAGAGCCACCATGGGATAAAGGAAGAATGTGCAGGAGAGGAAGAACCAAGTGGGTTAGGGACCAAGAGAACACAGCCTAGAGGGCTGCCTCGCTGGAGCTGAGAGCAGCCCGGATGAAATGTAGTAAGTAATAACGTGGGTTATGGGTAGGAGGTTGTCTCACAGCATGGAGTCTCTTTAAGTACCCAGATATTATGCTGCTTAAGGCATATTAGAATGTAAAGGCTGTGTGTGTGTGTGTCTTTCATCAAAGAATATAAATGGTATAATGTGGGAAGAAACCCCACACGGGGATTTTTTTTTAAATACTTTTTACTAAAATGGCGCTCAACGTGGGGGGAAAACTCACTTCTTAAAAATTAATGTGAGATTCCTGAATGAAAAACACATGCCATCTCCCAGGCGGGGAGAACTGGTTTCTTAGCAGAGCTGAATTGTTTATCCCTTAGCTGTGTGGGTTTGGGTCTAGGACAAAATTCATGCTAATTTGGCCTGCATAATTGGGGGACACAGCTTCACCCCCAAGCTGACCCACACTCGGGTGGCAGGCTAGGGATCCACCTAAGGCTTCTAAGCTGAGGCAGAGAGCTTAAGCCAGGGATGCTGGGAGCCCCTGTTGGGAATTAAGTCAGGCTACACAGAGAGCAGGGGTAATCAAGATACAAATAGAAAGATTAATGGAAATTTAAGAAGTCAATACTATTGTAAACAACTTTGAATGTGGGCTCCGAGGAAATTCTGGGATCACTTAGCTGCCATTTGATAAATTGATGGCCGGAGACTAGGTTTATACAGTAAGTAGAAGGGAATTCGATTGAAGTTAAATACATAGGAAAGGAAATCAATTCAATTTATAAAAAGAGAAAGGGGAGGTGATTGTATTCTAAAGAGATATTAGTCTCCATAGAAGGGAGGAATAAATGAAAGTCTCTTTAATTGCCTTTAAGTAATGATTGTTTTTAGATTGCTTTAATTATGAAAATGAAGGAAGTTATAAGTTCAGTGGTATTCATGGGATCACAAATCCTCTTTGAGAGAGGTCAAAGTAGAGCTTAAAGACAAAAAGAGGCTGCTGATTTGAATCAATCAATTGATTTGCCAGACCAAGGACATGGTATTTGGGGGAAAAGTCTCTGTGTTTGTGTCAACAGGAAAGGAGAAAAGGCTTTGGACCCCCCTCCAAAGTAATATGGCTCAAACATGAGGAAGAGCCCTCTAAAGATCTTGGTTGCAGATAGGAAAGAAAAATTCAAGAAGGTCAAACAGGAAAGGTAACCTGATCTCTCTACAGGGGAACAGTCCTGAAACTGGCTGAGATAAAGAAACACCTCTATTCAAACTTCAGCTAGTCATAGCTAGTAAGTCGTGTTGGGTACAGAATCTTCAATTATCATGCCATCCTTTCACATGGTATGAATGAAGATTTATTACAACTTGGTTATTGATCAAACTAACTCATAAAACAAAAGACAGGTTTTTTTTTCCACCTGCTCAAACAAGGAGCAAAAGTCCATCCTTAACTGATCTGTGCATACAAATCCATACAAATATCTTTATGGAACTAAATATTGGTTGTAAGGTTCATATATTACAAAATGAAACACCAAGAATTCGGCTTGGACAAGATTCACACAGGGACGCTGAGATGACCTGCTGTTCCAGCTCCCTGCCTGATCCCTGACTCACCTGATGCTGTTTCCAGAGACTTGCCTCTAGAACAGCTTCAGGAATGGCCGCTGATGTCCAGTGACCTCAGTTCATCCAGCCTTTCAGACGGTTCCAGTCAGGACTTCAGCTAAGCCCTGAACTTTCTCAGCATACAGAGACTAGACAACAAACGCTACCACTGGCTTTCTTAAATCTAACCAATTTTTTTTCCAATTTTCTTGCCCCCCCAAAGGAATTCTTTGTCCCAATTCAGCAGGAAGCAGTCACAGAAAATCGTTGTCTCAAACCCTTAAATTGGGGGTGTCTGGTTTTGGGTTATTTTATAAATTTATAGATATGTTGTCATTTAAAGGATGATTTGGAAATGGTCGTAATTTTGGACAGGGAGGAAACTAAATAGAGAGCTTAGACTCAGGGATTTCTATCTTTCCTCTCCTCATCCCTACCCTTCTTTCTTAGGAAAAAGGAAGGGCATTGAAAGGAAAAAGGGAAGGATAGAGTAATGTTATAAGAAATTAGATATATGTGGGTGGATTGTTCAATTTACTCTTATGCAGAGCGTTTTATTGCCATAATCTTACATCTTGTATCTTTGTATATTGACGCAGATTTGAAGTTATATTCTCTTACACTGGTACAGAATTCTGGATATTGACCCAGGTTTAAGGTTCTCATTGGTATAAGTCTTTGTCTATTGATACGGAATTTAAAATTAATTTTGTTACTCTTAGATAGGCATTGGGCTTATGCAACTCATTTAAGAATACAAAGCTAGACCCAGTCCTTTTAAGAGCTGCTATTACAAACGTTTTAGGATGATTAAATGATGCAGGTTTGTGGTCAGAAAGTGAAACAAATGGTCACATTAGATTCTGGTGGAGTTAAGGACAATAAAGTGTATTCAAGCTTACTTAAACAGTAAATAGCTAAAAAGACACAATGTTTAACAATTCAGTTATGATAGATAGATAGGGAGGTAGATAGATATTATATATGTCTTCAAAAGTGTCAGAGATCAACAGAATATGATATTTAATGTTATTTCACTATTAAAAGATCTTTTGACTACAAGACCTATCTACTCCCTACCCTAACCCCCTTCTACTTCAAAGACGATATTGAGCATCAATAACTCCAGGCAGAGTTACTTCATTGCAGCAAACCAGCCACTGGGCAAAAAATGCCCCAATTTCATCTGCAGACAGAATGCTGTCCAAAGAGGACAAACAGACACAGGAGGTTGACTGCTAAACTCTGCTGAGGGATGCCCCCTCCCCGTACACCATGAGGAGAGATATTTCTCAGCCTACATGACCCAGCAGCTGAGATCAAGAAGTAACTGTGCTAAGGGGCAATGTTGAAGGGACAGGCTGGTTTGAGCATGAACTAACAACTAACTCAGGAATAACTGCTGGGACAGGGAGAGCACCAGGGAGAGGCCATGTGATTCCCACACCTAGGAAACAAGCTGATTAACAAGATACAGCCAATCTAATCAATGGTCCCATCATCCAAGCAGAACCAATCTTAGTTGATCCCAGCTGTGGCTCACAGGCTTAAGCATCATGGCAGGAGATCCAGGGACTACAGTTACCCATGGCAACTGACTGGAAAGGAAGAGATTGGGCCAGAATTCATGAGAAGTGTATCACTAACCGATGGAGTGTCCATTGCACTCTCACTATGGGCATGCTATGGTGTAAAACAAAAAAAGGGCAGAATCCACTGGTAATCTTAAATCAAAACAAAAAACAAACAAACAAACAAAAAAAACCCCACGGTCCTTGGGGGCTGGAGAGACAGTACAGTGGGCAGCGAATTTGTCTCCTAAGTGTAAGGACTTGAATTTGAATCCCCGGAATTCATGCGAAGCTGAGTATAGTAGCACACATCTCAGCGCTGCTTTGCCCAACTTCACACGACTTCTCAGGAAGAACAAGCTGGAAGGACTGGAGGACAGACGCCCTGCAGACGTCCTGCAGAAGGCCAAGGAGGACATAGCCAGGCTGCTGAAGGAGTACCAGGAGCTCATCAACGTCAAGCTGGCCCTTGATGTGGAGATCGCCACCTACAGGAAGCTGTTGGAAGGTGAGGCACACAGGTGGATAACTACATCCTCCAACCCCTGAGGACACCTCCACGGTGCCATGTGGGAACTGGACAAAGGATGGAGAGTAAGAGGTGACACAGTCACGTGAAAAACCCTGGGGAATCAGACTCGGGAAACCAGCATCAGGGTGCAGATCTAAGTTTATTGAACAGTGCATAGCTTATTACGCACAGTGTTCAAGACAATCCCAAGCCCCTAAATCCTCAGCCAATCGTGTCTCACCACAGTATCACCATTCTCCAATAGAAGCCCTGCCTGATGAGGTAACTCAGAGGGGTTGGGGGGAGCATCGCCGACTTCCGTGAAAATAGGGGAAGCAGCCACCTCCCTGGCCAGGGTTCTTTTTTGCTGTCTCATTGGTGTTCCGGGAGTCGTCTTAGATCTAATGCCATGTACAGCAGCAGCTCAGGACTCGTCGAGGGGTCTCCAGAGCCTGTGGCGCCTCGCTCTCGCCATCCCACATTTTCCTTCATAAGGTTAACCTCCACATCCCCCACAGTGCCAGGAACTGAGCAGAAGATGAGGTAGCACTAGCTGTGGCCATAATTGTTCCTTCAAGGAACTCCTTGAAGGGATTCTCTGCAAACCTGCATTAGATTGATGGTCTCCATGGTGACAGAAGCAATGGCTGCCTAGTTCTCACCTGCTGCTTTCTGCTCCGAGGTTGAAAGGTGAGGGCGTTGGACCAGTCGACATCTGTAAGCGTTCTTCCCAGCTTCCCCTTCTCCTGCCCTTGTGACTGGCTCAGCTGGTCACAGTGAGCTCACCATGTCTGTGGTGTCCTCCTCCTTCTTCACAGTGCAGTCCACCGTGTCCAGCGGCTATGGCAGTGCAGGTGGTGCCAGCAGCAGCATAGGCCTGGGAGGAGGCAGCAGCTACTCCTGTGGCAGTAGCCATGGCCTTGGAGGCGGCTTCAGTGCTGGCAGTGGCAGAGGCATCAGCAGTGGACTCAGCTCCTCCGGTGGCAGCTCTTCCACCATCAAGTACACCACCACCTCCTCCACCAGGAAGAGCTACAGGCCATGAATTCTGTCTCTAAGAGCTTTACCCTGATCCCAGACATCATGGCTGCAGAGCCCTTTGCTCAGAGCTCCATGCTCAAAAGCTCTCCTCACCAGCTTCCCAGCTCTGCTCTCTGCTTGGGGCTGAGGAGACCATGTGCCTTCACTATTTCTCTGTCCTTCTCTCTATGACCAGCTCTTGTCAGGCAGCAAGGCTCCCATCTATATGAGTCTGCTGTGTATCTGAGAATGGCCCATCATGTGCCCTCAAGGAAAGAAAGCTGATCTCTGCAGAGTCCTCCCTGAGAATCCTAGCTGTCCTGCCTATGGAGGTTATATTCAGCAGTTCCCATCCGACAGGCAGCTCTCTTGCCCTCCCCTTTAATGACCCTGAGTGCTGTGACACTGCACCCCCTCCCCCACAACAGACAGAAGCTGTCTCTGCTCCCTGCTCTGGTCTCTTTGATTCACGTGTCCTGCCCCCAGTGAGCAGGATTAAAACATTCTATTTCTCACCTACAGTGGTTCAGAAACTTCCTCTTCCCCCATACTGTCCATGTCTTTGGGAACCCAAGGCTGTTCTTTGCCCCTATGCTCTCTTCCTAAACTTCATTTGGTGCTGTAGAAACTCTCTAGGGGCAGTCACCATGAACTCAGCCCTCTACACTCAACGTTTTTCTTCCCAGTGTAGCATCAGGATAGAAAGGGAAACTATGCACCAAAAACTAGACCAGCGCAGGGTTTTTTTTTTTTTTTTCCTTTTCAGCCCCACCTTTTAGTGATTTGGTCCTCGAAGTCTCTGAGGCTCTTTGCCGAACTCTCTACCTCTGACTCCCCACCTCAGGGAACTCAGGGAATCCAGCACTGATCCTCCAGCACAGAAGTTGTTGGGAAGATGGCCAGAGCATCAGAACTCTGTACCAAGTCCTTTGTCTTGAAGGAGCAGCTTTGAAATATTTTTATTAAACTAAGTGGTGCAGTTAGAAAGCACCCATCCCCAGTGTGTGAGCCTGAGGCTATGTAGTGCTGACTGCTGAATGGATCTCTCATACGCCCTTATTGTGGTGCTGCCCCGATTCAGTAGTAGTGTTTCTCCCCCAGTCACTCTACCAGGATGCACTTTTCTAGACACACACTCACAGGCACACGTAGGTGTGTTTTACCAATCCAGTCAGGGTGGCAACCAAGACCAACCATCATGTCTGAAAACCTTCCCCTCACTGGTTTACACACACACACACACACACACACACACACACACACACACAAACCCCTTTCCCTATCTCCTGACCTTGCAGGAAGGAGAGAGCAGCTCCAGCTGGTGGCTCATGTTGGTAAGAATTGAGCCATGGATTGTGCTAAAATACATTGATTACTCTCTGTGTGGTTAAAAGGTCCTCACAAAGAAAAGCAGGACAAAAGCAAATAGGCCAAAATATGAATACTGGTTAGTTCTCAGCAGTGAGAGAGCCTGCTCCGCTCTGTGTACTTTGCTGCTACAGAGGGAGGGCCCTACTCCCCGTCTTAGGGGACACCTATGATCTGCTGCCATTTCTTCTGCTTCTTATAGGTTCCATCGAGCCCTTTGACTTTGCCATTGTCGTCACCAGTTTTGTGTACAGAGTAGGGCCTCAAGTCCTTGTTGACGTTCGGTGCTTTCCAGTTGTTTTCTTTGCCGTTGCTGTTGGGCAGCCCTAGGTATAGCATCATCGTTCTGCACTGTGAAATACAACTCTCTATGCTTCGTTTTTCCTCCAAAGTAGTCCATGAAAAAAATATTGATTTCTATTCCTTGGTCTTTCTCTTGATCTTACTCAATCCCATCTTAAAGTTGAGAGGGGGAAAGACCCAGCCTCAGAAAAGTACCTTGACAAGTTAATAGGCAAGTCTGGGTCCCGGGGATGAGGACTGAGGATCTATGCTGGACTTTCCCTCTATCGGGGAGGTTTGGTCTCACTATGCACTGGGCTCTCTGTCACCTCCCTCTCAGACCACGGAGAGGACCTGGCCAGTGTCTTTTCCTTCCAGCCCTCCATGTCTTGCTTGCCCCCTGCTGGAGATACAGCTGGCCTAGAATACTAAGAGAGGAGATAGGGAGCACCTGACAAGGCCATGACATCAGCTGGTGACAGATACACCTACACATCATGGGTGAAGTCCAAGCAATGCTTACTCTTCAGCTTGGTGACTCCAGCCAGCAGTGGGAGGTTGATAAATTACCACTCTCTCCTCCCTCAGCGCTGGACCCTAGCCAAGCTTCATTTTTCTGTCACCTTCCAAGGGTTCTTTTGTGCCTCTGAAACCACATTCCCCTGTTCTGACCCTTCTTTGTTCTTTGGTGATAAGGAGTAAAACATGTCTGCCAACAGCTCTTGTTGCCCTGTTACTTTGTTGCCTTCTTACTTTGCCTCCAAAACTCTCTTTGAAACCTTATTACTCCCTTTTCTGTATCTTTAGGAACTTAGCAGGCCAGCACTCACTCATCAACACAATTTAAGGCTGCCTGTGGCTGAGTAAGGCTCTGAACATTGAAGAAAAACTTAAAATAAGGTCGGCACATTACTCAATGCCTGTTGGACTTAACTGACTTCTGTAATTTTCTTAAAATAAAAAGTCCCTGTAAATTCCAGAGTTGTGGACATAAACACACACACACACACACACACACACACACACACACACACACACACACATGCACATGCCATTACTACCATAGCAACACAAACCAAGAGGCAAGGGGGTAAAAAGTGTGTGGTGTGTGAACATGGTAGGTTCAGTTTCAGAAAGGCCAAGAGGGCACTTGTATCTTCAAGAGGACATTTTAGGGAAATACCATGAGGCTTCCCTAGCACCATCAGGACAGAGAACAGTTTACCTTGTAGAAATGAGAAGTAAAACAAAACAACACAACAAATGAACTGGCCAGAATCACAGTCCCTTGGCCACTCCAAAAATCTCTACACCATCTCTAGATAGACAGTCTAGACATCTCCAGACAGTTTTTCCCCCATATAGTGCCAGAACATAGAAACCCTTTGATACTTCAATGAATTCTTCCTTAAAGTAGTCCCTGGCTGGTTGCCATAGCAACAACAAAGAAACACCATGGGTTCTGTCACAACCACCTCCCCCGTTCCTCTTGCCTGTTATTTCTCAATCCATTCGTCATTCTTCATGAGTCTCTGAGCTCACTTGAGGTTGCCCAACTCTTGCTTAATAAGGAGGTGCTCAGGGTGAATGAGGGGCACTCTCAGCTGTTTCCTTTAAGAGGAATTTTTGTCTCTTATTGGCCTGTTGGGAGCACATGCAGAGCATGCACGAGCAGGAACCATACAGAAAGCACAGGAGCCTTGCCCACAGGCCGCCTGCCATTTTACCATTTTCCGTGAAGACAAAGGTCAGTGTCCAAATGGCCCAGATGTAGCCCGATCTCTTCACGTGTTCCATCCCCTCTGAGTCCAGTGGCATGTCTGTTTTCACACCCTGGAGCTACATGTCAATCAACTACACGCCAATTACACATCAAGAGAGCTGACTAACTTAAAAGGCCCTCAACCAAGTTCCTCTTCAGAGACATTGATTCTGTTGTGCTGGTGAGTCACAAGCCTGATCTATCCCTCTGCATCTAGGTTTTTTGGATTTGTACTCTGTGAAAGCGGAACAGAACATGGTTCCCCTTCTGTCAGCCATTCCCAGTTTCCAACATCAGTGTCATCACTATCTTCGTGGTCAGAATTCCCGATTTGGTGACAGCAGCTCACCTGGGTGTCATGCAGTCCAAAGGGGCAGTGATTCCTAGCACAGTCCTGAGTGTTTCATGAGACCAGTCTTCCTGGAGAAGGTGAAAAGCACAGTCACACATCCAGAGGCACTCAGGTAAGATGTACTCCACAGAGCTGTGACATAGAAAGGGAGAATGGGTAACAAGTAAACACAGACCCATCCCCAGGGTCTTGGGCGGGTTAACTGTGCAGTACTGGCTTTATTTAATCCAAGCCAGCCTAGCCACCACCAAGCTTCTCTCCTATGTTCAGACACCAAGTCATGTCTTTCTCTTGCGTGTGCCCAAAAGGTGACATATGGAGCAACCAGGTAGAACACAGCTCTTCTGAAGTTCTCAAGGCCCATTCAGAAACTGGCCGAAATACTATCTAAATATTATATTTTCTAATAATATCATACACCCTTGCATATGACTACTGTTTTCTATATGGTCCTTTAGTCTACCTCATAGCCCAGAAAGCCACAAGAGGGTGGGAACCATAGAAAAAAGTCACCTTTCATCGTGGCACAGGATAGAAACCACTGTGCTAGGAAGACAGTAGTCCTGAGTCCAGTTTACATTAAACTTCTTCCAGGACATTGGGACTCCCTCTTTTCACTCATAAAGCATGGGGCTTCCAAGGAGGGGGTGCCCCCTCCAGAGACTGCAAAGCTTCCATTCTGCAAAGCATTCTGGACCTACCCCTAAAGGGATCGCATACCATTACCAAACCAATACAGTCAACTGCCTGAGTGCCTTGGAAAGAAAACAGACAAGTTGTTCAAACAAGTCTGAGACTTTCCTTCCTGTCATAATCACACCCCACAAAAGAACAATTTCAGGTTTTAAAGGAAAGACCACTTAGCGATAATTTACCCTATACCTAACAGAGATAGGACAGCTATGAAAGAAATTGTAAATATACTAAAAAGAAAAGTCAAGAGGAGGAATAGAGGAGTGTGTGAAGAACGAATCTAAAATTGGCATCACCAGTCCCTAACCAAATGAAAGAAGTGCAAAATGAGTGTACAGCATGGCAGAAAACAGTCTCTGAGGTAACTAGGATCAGAGGAGTGGAGAAAGCAAGGAGGATCCAGTTTCCAAGTCCTCAAAGTACGTGAATACTAAAGCAGAGCCTACTGGGTAATGGGGTGAGGTGACTGCTTTGAGATTTCCTCCCCAGCTGTGAGGCACACAACAGACTCAGCAGCCACCTCCACACCAGTTGCAAGCCAACAAAGCTGTGTCAACAGCGTCCCTCAGTACAGCAGTATCGCCCAGCCCACCCAAACTGTTGCCTACAGGCTGTGTCTCCACACCAGTGCTCAGCATGCCAAGATTCTATGTAGTGTACTCCTTGTCCTTTGGAGGACTTCCGGGTCTCTGCCTCCAAACAGAGCAACATCTCATTCTCATCTTTCTTTCCTCCCTTACCATTTGCTTCCCATAGCCTCCTGACAAGAGCCAGAGAGACTTAGTGGATGAGACAGCCCATCCTGGGGACAAAAAAAAGACCACTGGAGTGGTTGGAGGTCAATGGCCAAGATACATTTCAAATCCAGCTTGTCTCGATCCCCCAACCCCCACGAGATGATGACATCTCACCCACCACGTCCCCCAGGAAGGCAACTAACTAAAGTGTGTCACAGGCAACAGAGAGTTTGTCCCTCAGTCATCTACAGGATTAAGGGAGGCGTACGCATATGAGGGACAGCAGAAAGAAACAAAGAAAGAAGGAAAGAAACAGAAACAAAAAAGAAAGAAAAAAGAAACAAAGAAAGAAACAAACAAAAAAGAAAGAAAGAAAAAACAAACAAACAAAAAAGAAAGAAACAAAGAAACAAAGTAGCCTAGCCGCCAAGTGACTGGATGATTGATAACAGGTTTGCCTCCTCTGTGACCTCAAGATTCCTCATCTAAGCAGCTTCTCCAGGCTCTAAAAGACCAACTCTGCTCCTTTGTTTTATTTGTTTGCCACTGCGCCCAGTCACCCGCATGTCTCCATGTAGAGTGTTGTTGGATGAGTTAATGCTAAGATGTGTGTGTCTGTAGACCTTCACATAGGTACCTTCTCTGGGTGTATCTGAGGCTCTTGATCACAGAGGAAGGCATGTCTGGCTTCTCAGAAGTACAAATTCAGATGGAAAGAGTGTGCCATTTTGCTAGTAAAATTGCCTGGGAGAATCTCAAGGACTCTGCACTGCCCATCACCCAGGCCACAGGAACGACCCATGGGAAGGAGCCCACAATGAGTGTAGCTACACTTCGGCTGCTGTCTCAAGTCTTGAGTTTTATCAGAACACTGAGGTTGACTGACAGAGCCAGTGAGAAAGCAATTGTCAAGGCCGAGCACAAGTGCAAAGGGGACCAAGCATGAAGTCTGAGCCCTTTAGGGGCAGGCTGGTGTTGCCTAGTAGACACACCAAATATTGAGGGAGTATAGCCACTGTCATGCACAGTCAAGTGAGGAAAAAAAAGTGCCTCAAGTCTGGATGTCCATCGTTCCTCCTCAAGAGAATTGCTTTCTTCAGAGTCAGCCCTGCAGAATAAGCCAGCTGGAAGAAGGCTCAGTGTGAAGGCATCTTCAAACTGTCTGTCCCTTCCAGCATGAGCTCCAGGAGGAAGAAGGCTCTGTCTACCTTACCCCAAGCTCTGCTTCCTATGTCTATAACAGTGAGCAGTTAGCACATGATAGGTTCTGTTGAGGGAGGAGATTCGGGGCAATGGGGTAGAGTGTGACTGTGGCTTGGGTCCTATGAAGCCCTCAGCATGGCCTGCTCTAGGGAGGAAGCCACTCCGCCTGGTCCAATTGCATTCTAACCAGGCTTCTTCTCTGCACTGGCCTGACTGAAGGCCAAAGCTCTCAGGTATACCCCCAAGTTTTTACACTCTGAAGGACCATCTCAACGTTTGCTAGCCCACTACTGATGGGCTTAGCACTCTGTCAAGGGCCTCAAATTCCACTGAGAATATGGCAGTCAGCCTAAGCCAAAGGGGCAGCAGGTATGAAGGGAATCACAGAATCCAGCTATCTTAGGTTCGGATACCAGAACACCCAGTGTCCTTAGGCGAACCACACCTCACACCACAAATAAAGCCCAGGTAAGCCTAGTAACATGGTCAGAGAGCAGAAGGGATCCGTGCACCTCCTCTCCACCCCTCCCCCCATCAGATAAACTCCTGCTGCCATTCTGTCAAAGGATCAGAGGAGACACATCTTGGGGAAGAAACACCCCAAACCACAGAGATATCCCAACACCCAGACCACCAGAAGCCCGACAGACACACAGAAGTGCATGTGTTCCTGGGACAGGTCGAAAGGAGTTAGCACACGGCCCCAGCTTACCTGAGGCTTTGTGGAGGTTGGTGTTTAGTTAATAGCAAAGGAAGTTAGGAAGTCATGTCAGAAGGCTGGGAGATGGTGCACGTGTTGTCACACAAGCATGAAACCTTGAGTTTATTCCCCAGAAAGACCATCGTGGGAGCTCCTGCTTATAATTCTAGCAAAGGGAAGTAGGGACAAGTGGACCCTGGAGCTTGCTGCTTAGCCTAACTGGTGAGTTCCAGCTCCCAGTGAGAGACTGTGTCTGAAGAAAATAAGGTGATTGGCTCCCAAAGAACAACATCCAAGGTTGACTTCTGACCTCCACATGCTCATATACGCATATACTTGCACAATACTTGTGAGCATACATGTTAACACACACACACACACACACACACGCACGCACACACGCACACAAATAAATACCCCCAACAAACTTCCTTAGCGGAAAGCAAAGAAGAAAAGTATTAAGAATAGGTAGGAGCTTCGGGGAAGAAATTAGAGCAAACTGCTCTACCTTTTTCTTCTATCACAATGACCAACTTTTGGTATCTGGTTGTTACTAAGGGCTATTTTTAGAATAAAATCTGTTCACTGTTCAAAAAAAAAAGTAAGTAGGAGAGGAGGAGTATGGTTTGAGGTTTGGACATGATCAAGACATATTTTATACATGAATGAAATATGTATGAATATAATGTGACCGTGTGTGTATATATATACAACATAAACATGTACATACACAATATGAATATGTATATAGTATGAATAAAATATGTATGCACACAAAGAATAAATAAAGATACTATTTTACTAAAAGAGCCACAATATTGAGGTTTTGTAGGGGGGCGAGCTTAGCATGAGCAAGACCTCCAACACAACAAAAGTAAAGCAAATACAGATAAAGGGGGAGTGGTTATGTCAGGGATGGTGGCTACCCTAGGTGTTTGCCACAGACTCAAGAAAAGGTCGCAGTGAAAAGTCACAGAAGAAGCGTGAGACGCGATGGAAGAGATTCACCTGCCTCGGTTTAGTTCCCAAGTAAGTGAGGCCACCTAACTTGAGCAGCCACCATATGGGTGGGAAAGTCAGAAAGGGAAGAAGAAAGAGTGAGTGAATTTCCCCAGAGAAGATGTGGTTGTGAGGAAATAAGGCTACAGTAACAGAAAAGGGGGCGCCAGGAGAGCAGGTGAGAAAGTGGCCAGAGGAGTGACCAAGAAGATGCCAACCTTGAGTTGCCACAGGCAGCTTAGAGGGAATGTGGGTGACATTCGCTTGCACTCCTTCCTGTGGGCATGTCCCATGCTGGGCACCTGCCTTTGTTCTGCAGAAGGGTCTACAGTGCTCAGGAGACAAAGCAGCACGCCTTCCTCTGGGAGACAGATTATCACACAGAGGGAAGCAAAGAACACAAAGCTTTTTTTATTTTTCCTACAGGCAAAGGCGAGCATGCACCAACTGAGCCAGACTTAGGTACAGAGGCAACAGAGTAACAACCTGTCCTCTGCTTAGCCCCGTGTCAACAAAAGCTGTGATTCACAGGCTCCCTAAAGAAACAAGGAGTCTCCAACCCCAGCAAGAGGAGAGGCCCAGAATCCCAGGTAAGAGACCAGCCCTCCGAGTGCCAAGCTGCCATTCCAGGCAGGTGAGAACATCAGCCAAGCACTGTGGAGTTCCCAGAGGTTGTCTGTACAGGAAGACCATGGCACCTGGCACTGTTTCCCACCTGCCAGCCTCTATCAGTCTCCTCTAAATAAGCTGTCTTGAGTCTAGCTTCCTTATCCAAATATGGAGCATGAACGCCTTGCTATCAATTCCTCTTGCACCCGCCCACTCTTCCAAACCATGTCAGGAAGCAAGCAGACAGCAAGACCCAGGAGGACGAGCCATCTGCCACACCCCCCACAGTATAGACAGGGAGAGGGATACAGGAAGAAAGAGGACGAGGCACACCGGAAACAACCTGTCCATCCATGCCCTGATGCAGAATCAGGTGCTCAAGGTGAATGAGAGGCCAACAACATGGCTCTGGAAAAAAGTGCTTGCTCGGCAAGCCTGAGGACCGGACCTGACTTCCATCCCTGGATCCCGTAGTCAAAGGAGAGAACTCTTGAAAATTACCATTTGATCTCCACATATATACTATCATGTGTGTGCAGTGCACGCACACACACACACTCACCATCATCATCATCGTCATTGTCATCGTCATCATCATATCATCGTCATCATTGTCATCGTCATCATCATCATCAAATGAGGGCTTCTCCACTAAGTATCACTTGGTGCTGTTTTGGTGAGAGAAATAAGAGTTGGGGATAGAGATCTTCAGAACGGGATACTTCAGGAAGAAGATAGCCTCGAAGACAGCGTTATTGTGTATCATTTTGTTCAGGAAGAAGATAGCCTCGAAGACAGCGTTATTGTGTATCATTTTGTTCAGGAAGAAGATAGCCTCAAAGACAGCGTTATTGTGTATCATTTTGTTCAGGAAGAAGATAGCCTCAAAGACAGCGTTATTGTGTATCATTTCGTTCAAAGCTACCCAGCAGGCTTCAGTTTTGTCTTCCCAACAGGACCATGAGCTTATTGATACGGATCAAGAATATGTGCTCTATTTCTCCCCAATCCTCACGGGACTCACTCTAGGATGGACATGTGGTTCCTTAATACCTGTCTTATCTGCAGGAGACTGACACAATGGGTGTATACCCTGCATTTACATGGCCGAGGCACTCTGAAAGTATTTTTCGCACGTGAATACTCTCCATAAACACTCATTGCACAGACACACACTGGGGCTCAGAAAAGTCATATCACGAGTACAAGGACTCACAGCTAACCACCGGAGGGGTTGGAATCTAAACCCAAGTCTTTCTGTTCCCAGTTCGGTCCACAGAAGACAGACAAACAATCATCAAAGGCAAGTATCGGTATAGACATGATATCCATGCGTGTGCACACACTGACACATGCGCTACAGGAAGT
The DNA here is from genome assembly GCF_011064425.1 of Rattus rattus. NCBI lineage: Eukaryota > Metazoa > Chordata > Mammalia > Rodentia > Muridae > Rattus > Rattus rattus. The sequence continues at coordinate 261,495,968 of NC_046154.1, forward strand.
CTCATGTGATACCCAGCAGGCATGCATGATTTAGAGCAGAATCAAAGGGCCATTAACGCGGCGTGGAACCCTCAGGAAGATGAACACAGACCTGGAGGACCAGCCTGATGGGGTTGGGGGGAGGTTGGAGAAGCTGCTGAGAAAATGCTCGGGGCGTAAGAAACACAGGAAGGAACAGGAGACAGTGTGTTGCAGTCGCTTGTGTTGACACAAGGTGTTTGGACTGGAGGGAGTTGGTCCTGGGCCTAAGAAAGCGGTTCGAAAATGAGGCAGTGTTTTCGAGTCCATTAGAAGATGCGTGGTTAGGACATGACTGAAAGCAATTAAGTTTATTCTCACTGGTCTGCTGATCAAGTTACAACTAGAAAGAAGTTTCCACGTGGGGGAGGGGGAGAGGGAGGCAGCAAACCAACCAACCGGTGGCTTTTTTTTTTTTTTTTAATGCCATTTTCTTCAGGGTACTCAGGGTGAGCTCAGGGCTGGCAGATGCCTAGGGGATGCCATCAGCAGGTCTCCCTTCATTAATCAAGCCCCGCCCCTTGGGGGAGGCCCATAAAAGCTTAAGGACCTGCACCTCCCTAACCGCCTGGTTTCTCTACCCCCTTCACGCATCTACCTCGGAGCGCCCGTGCTGCCTTCCTCACCCATCATGTCCCGGCAATCTACTGTCACCTTCCACTCCGGCAGCCGCAGGGGCTTCAGCACAGCCTCAGCCACCACCCCTACCGCTGGACGCTCCCGCTTCAGCTCCGTGTCTGTAGCCCGCTCCTCAGGAAACAGTGGGGGGCTGGGCAGGATCAGTGGGATTGGTTCTAGCTTTGGGAGCCGCAGCCTCTACAACCTGGGGGCTACCAGGCCGGTCTCTGTTGGTGGTTGTGCTGGCAGTGGCTTCAGGAGTGGCTTTGGTGGCAGGGCTAGCAGTAGCTTTGGTTATGGAGGGGGTTTTGGTGGTCCTGGCTTCCCTGTCTGTCCCTCTGGAAGCATTCAAGAAGTTACTGTCAACCAGAGCCTCCTGACTCCCCTCAACCTGCAAATCGACCCCACCATCCAGCGGGTGCGGAAAGAAGAGCGGGAGCAGATCAAGACCCTGAACAACAAGTTCGCCTCCTTCATCGACAAGGTGGGGCCCATGCTCACCCATTCAAGTCCCCGGTGCATGGAATAACTAGGTGGGGGTGGCTCATCTCTGGAAATAGCAACAACATGGGGTCCCCAGGAGACGAACTTTCCTCAACCAATGCCAGCCATGGACAGAGACATTTTCAAATCATCTGGCCCACAGGACCTTGTGGAGATGCCTCCTCTCTGGGAGTCCGCCTTCAGAAAGAGGGGTTCTGTCTTGCCGCTACCCTGACCCAGAGTATCAGCATTGGGAAACTCAGCCCCGACTCCATGATTCCCACCACAGAGGCTACACCCGCTCCCATGCCCAGTCCATAAAAATCCTAGAGTCTCTGGGGTGCCTCCGTGGACGTTCCCATTTGGAAGTGGAGTTGTCATTACATGGCTGCCTCCTTTGTTAGCAGGTGTGCCTGGTTCTGCCTCCCTGACTCCTCGAGTGGGGCTCACTCTCTCTGCTCCCCTGCAGGTACGCTTCCTGGAGCAGCAGAACAAGGTCCTTGAGACCAAGTGGAACCTCCTACAGGAGCAGGGCTCCAGGACAGTCAGACAGAACCTGGAGCCTTTCTTCGATGCCTACGTCAATGACCTCCGCCGGCAGCTGGACAGCGTCACAGCTGAAAGGGGCAGACTGGATGCTGAACTGAGGAACATGCAGGAGGTCGTAGAAGACTTCAAAGTCAGGTGAGTGGGAGACCGGCTCCGGGCCGCACACAACCGTCCAAAAAATGCAGCGGTGTGAATGCCACACCAGCCAGGAGTACAGAAGACGGAGGGGACCAAGGTGCCTTCATCTCAGCACCAGGGCTAACCAGGAGTCTGTTCTTATCTGTCTACACCATTGAGGTAGGCACCAACATCATCTGTCGAAATGATCACCGCTGCTCGTTCTGGTAAACGGTGCTGCCTCACCTCTGGATGCTGTTTATCTCCACTGGATGTGAGCCCAGGGGCTGAGATGGCTTGAATTCCCCAGATGACATAAGCTCAGAGTGAAGGAAGGTAGCAAGGAAGGAGGGGTTCTGTTCTTCCTTGTGGGGGTGAACATTGTCTGTTCATTGTTTGGGCTACAGTGCAAAGGCTATGCTAGCAAACCCTTTAGCTTACACTCTATGGTTCTCAATGGTCGCCCTGATGAGGATATTACCTGAAAGACTGTCCTGAGCAAATATAGTCTTTGCTGTTTCAGGAGGGGTTTACAGAGGCAGCGCGTATTTCTGGTGATCAGGACTACGCGTCTATAAAGTGACAGGACTGCCTGAGCACGTGATTCTGTTCCCATGAGTCTATGCTGACCTTCTGATCTTATAAAAAAAAGATTGTGTTTTAAAGAGCTGGCAGAAGGAATTATCTACCTTTTATGGAGGAAGAAGCAGAGGTTAAGTGAATCACCCAAAGTCATGCGCAGGTCACCAAAGAGCTGGAAAGAATGGAAGGCCTTTTAACTCTTGCTACAGCAGCGGGAGGATGAAGCGGAAGCTTTGCTCAACCTCACGCCCCCTTGCCCTCATCCTTGCAGGTATGAAGACGAAATTAACAAGCGTGCAGCTGCCGAGAACGAGTTCGTGGGCCTGAAAAAGGTGAGCGGGGGCACGTCTCTTGAGCGAGATTGATTTATGAGCCTGTAACCCCCGCACTCTGAAGAGTGGGGTCTGAAGCCAGCCTAGGCTACATGGTCATACCATGCCTCAAAGAAAGAAAGGCTGAGTATGCAGCTCAGGGGCGGGACTTATCCAGCATATGCCAAGCCTTGAGTTCAAGAGCTGGCCTTGAGAGGTAGAGGGAAGAAGCTTCAGAGAGGAGGCTGGAGGAGGAGAGGAGAGAGAAATTGAGCTTTAAATCTCAGAACACGAGGCAGTCTGGTCCTGGGCTCACCCAAGAAATATCACATCGATGATGAGATCACTGATGAGCGCAAACCTTTTAGACTATAACCCCTAGATCAAAGGTCCCCCGAGTCTGCTCAGGTTTCTGTTAGCCCCTGGAGCTTAAGCCCCAGTTTCAGTGACTCAGCCCAAACCCCTTGAAATGAGGCTAGATACTCTCAGCTCCCTTTGACGTACTGTTCTGATCTGGGGTCATTTCAGGACGTAGACGGGGCCTACATGAACAAGGTGGAGCTGGAAGCGAAAGTTGACTCTCTGACTGACCAGATCAACTTCTACCGGATGATCTATGAGGCAGTAAGAGTCTGCAAGTGTTTCCTGGTACCAGGCCTAGAGAGGAAAGGATGCTTCACCTACTGAGTAGAGCTGGTGTCTCTCCCTTGAGGCATCCTATGTCAAAGCCTGGGGGAAAGGTAGTTCGGGAGAGTATTGCTGGGAACTTTGACTCATGACACAGTTTCAACCCAGACCTTCCCCCTTTCACAAATGGCAAACAGTCCTAGCAAGGAGGGGACGAAGACTGTACCTTCTCTCTTCCCTCAGCTATAGCTCAACTCACTGGCTTGATGGCTGCTTGGCCTCTAAAAGAGGCCTCATTAGGGGGCTCTGCCATTTGGAAAGCAGATGAAGTCACACTGTGGGGGTGGGATGACTGGGTCGGCTGATTCCAAAGAACACCTCTGTGAGGCATAGAAAGCCACATGTCGTGATCGTGTCGACCAGTGGAGAGCATCACCAGAATCAGAGAGAACCGTCCCACCACCTCACTGATGAGTCGCCTAGAAACTTCCGGGGACACGATTAACAGAACTGGGGGGTGGGAGGGGCACCCAGAATGACTTCTGCCAGGGATGCCAGAGACAAGATCCGTAGCCTAAGTAATTAGTCACCTCAGAAGTGCAAGGTCCTTTCTGCTTGTTCCTGGGTGACTCTGAGTTCACAACCCTGCAGGAGCTGTCTCAGATGCAGAACCAGGTCAGCGACACCTCTGTGGTCCTCTCCATGGACAACAACCGCAACCTGGATCTGGACAGCATCATCGCTGAGGTCAAGGCCCAGTATGAGGACATTGCCAACCGCAGCCGGGCAGAGGCTGAGTCCTGGTACCAGACCAAGGTGAGGCACTGTGCTCAGGGTAAGTAGTACTCCAAGGCTGTACTCCTTCACTTCCCTCACTGAAACTTCACAAGTGCAGGTCTGACACCAGGGGAATCTAGCTTAAACACTTACACACGTCTAACCACACACCAGTGTGTTGCTCAGGAAGTGTAGGGCGCTCAGAAGGACACGCCCAGTCCACATTTCTCACGATAGATGGAACTGGGTGAGACCACAAAATGGTGAAGAAGTCTGCATCACAGCCCTGAAGGGCTTATGAATTCTTCCTCTAATCCGATCTCCTCCGCTCTGCCAGAGGTGTAGGGTTGCAAATACAGACGCTGCAGTCAGAGAATTCGGGGTCTAGAAGTTCAGAAAGAGGATGGGCATTTGCAGAATGGGAAAAAGACACCACAGAGCTTCCAGCAAGACCTAGGTCTTTGGCCCAGCAGGTGAGCAGAGAAGGGTTAAGAAAGGACAGCGAGGAACCAAGATGGAGTTTAGTGCTAACAAGCAACTACAAGACAAGGATGAGCACTCCTGCAAGAGGGAAGGCATGGCGACCTTAGAGAAATACCACTGAAAGCCTGGGTGGCCAGAAGGCTTGTCCTAGAACAGTGTGGCAGACCCACAGCTGTCCACTTGCCAAACCCAGACCCGTCACAGGGGCCCTTGCTTACTGCTCTCTCATCCCCAGCCATTGTCCTGCCCTTCTGGTAGGAAGTGGGAGAAAAGACGCAGTTTTCCGATGCCAGGGGTCCACTGTGAAGCTCCTTGACAGTGAGTGAGAGTTAGGATACACTTAGCCCCAGCAGGAAGTAAATTGGTAACAGACATATCCCTGAGTTTTTGGGGTTGTTTGTTCCTTCTAATCCTGAGAGTCTGGCAGCAGAGGACGCTGAGCTGTCCAGCACTTTCCAAACAGAACAGATCTTGACTCGGACAGGAGCCCTTCTACAGGATAGGCTGGAGGAGGCCCGGTGTAGCAATCCTCGTACACAGGCTTGCCTAGGGCACATTTAGCTCGAGTGCCTCTGAGACCAGGGCCTCTACCAGGCCAATGCTGTGCCTCCTGCAGCCTTGGCACTGTCCACATGGTTTCCTGTCCTTCCTCCTTCATTCCCAACACCACTGTCTCCAAGGCTACCTAACTCATGGGCATAGCTGATCCTGATACAAGAACCCCCACGGCACAGCAGCAGTGAGCAAGCTGCTTCCTCACCTCTACGACTTACCACCATTTTCCCTGCCTCAGAGTTTCTCACAGGTCCTCTGTCCGGGTTGCAATGTTCTCTCTCTGAGCTGACTGTTTAAGCCCCTCTTACCCACGCTGCAGATGACAGCTTAGTGTTTCCCCTTCTGTCGCTTCCCGTCCATGCCCTACCACCACCACACGACCCACCTTCAAACCCAAGTTGAGACCCTGTCTGTTTACCATGTGTCACATGTTTTGGAGACATGTTTAACATGTCTCACATGTTTAGACACACACGGGCAATAGCGTAAGCATCTGGGAACCAGGATTAGCCCGTGCTTGTGTGCTGTGTCCAGAGCCTGTTACCTCCCAACAAGCAGATAGGCTCAGGAAGAACCACCAGGGAAAACGAGTGAGGAGAAGTCTGGCTAGTGAGCGCCTGCCCAGCTCACAGGCATTTGACTAGGTGGTCTGGTCTGCTCTGGTTCTAACAGTACGAGGAGCTGCAGGTGACAGCGGGCCGGCACGGGGATGACCTCCGCAACACCAAACAGGAGATCTCGGAGATGAACCGGATGATCCAGAGGCTGAGATCTGAGATCGATGCCGTCAAGAAGCAGGTACAGCACAGGGAGCACAAGGATGCTCGTGCCTCCTTCCGGCTCATCCCGCCACCTCCAGGGACGCCTACCCCAGGAGTCATAGCACTTCCAGGGTCTGTCCGCAGGCTCAGCACCTTCTCTCTCCTCAGTGCTCCAGCCTGCAAACTGCTATCTCTGACACGGAGCAGCGTGGGGAGCTAGCCCTCAAGGATGCTCGGGCCAAACTGGTGGAGCTTGAAGATGCCCTGCAGAAGGCCAAGCAGGACATGGCCCGGCTGCTGCGCGAGTACCAGGAGCTCATGAACGTCAAACTGGCCCTGGATGTGGAGATCGCCACCTACAGGAAGCTTCTGGAGGGCGAGGAGTGCAGGTGAGGGGGTGGGGTGGGGTGACCAACAAGCAGTCTGTTCTCAAAGCAAACAGTACTTAACTTCAGCAGCCTGAGCTGTGGTGTTGAGCAGGTGCAAAGCTCTTTCCAGACCACTAGGTGCACCTCACAAAGACCTAAGGCCTGAGCAATCACATCCTGTTAAAGGGAGGGCTGGTTACCCTGGTGACTTGAAAAAGTCGGAGTTTATAGGTCCCCACTCGTTGGTCCCCTCTGTCCTTTAATTTCTTGGCGGGTAGAATAAAAGGACTAGATTCTGTGACACCCCAAAACTCATGGGATTTTGGTATTCTCCCATCTGGCGGCTATGTCACTAAGGGCAAGTTACTTAACCATCCTGCATCTCCGTGTTCCTATCTGTAAAATGAGGGTAGTGATAATTCTGATGTCACATATTGTTTAAAGGGTTAAAATGGGGGCTGGAGAGATGGCTCAGAGGTTAAGAGCACTGACTGCTCTTCCAGAGGTCCTGAGTTCATTTCCCAGCAACCACAGGGTGGCTCACAACCATCTGTAGTGGGATCCGATGTGTCCCACTTCTTCTGGTGTGTCTGAGGATAGCTACAGTGTACTCATAACATTAAAGAATAAATACATTTAAAAATGTGTTAAAATACTGAGAAGAGTCAGATGTGATGGCTCACCCCTGTAACCCGAGTCCTTAGGAGGCTGTAAGAGGAATGATGAGTTTGAGGCCAGCTTGTGCTACACAGTATCAGCATAGCCAGGGCTATATAGCACGACTCTGTCTCAAAGAAAACAAACAAACAAACAAAAAAGGTTAAAATAAGGCAATATTATAAAACACTTGAAACAGTTCTTGGCATGTAACAAGTGTTTGGGGTTTTTAATTTAGGTTTTTGTTGTTTTATTTTGTCCTTGGAGCTGGAAAGATGGCTCAATGGTTAAGAACATGTTCTGCTCTAACAGAGGACCAAAGTTTGGTTTTTGGCACCCACCTTGGGTGTCTAATAATAGCCTGTAAATCCAGCTGCAGGAAATCCAACAGTCTTTCCCGGCCTCATCTGTTAATTACGCCTGTATGCACATACCCACACATAGACATACACATAAAATTTGAAGGTTTATTTATTGATTTATATATGTACAAGTGGAACCTGTGGAAGCCAGAGAGGCCATTGGATAACCTGAATGGTTGTAAACCATTACATGGGTTGTGGGAACCTGGATCATCTGTACCCCACAGTATCTCTACACCCCTAAAAAAAGTTTTACTTAAGTTAAAAAATAAAAATCTTGCTATCATTCAGTTTAGTGGCCAAAGGAATGGGCTTTGAGGGTAGATGATCCTGTTTCAAACCCTGTGACCATGACCACTAGCCTCTCTGATCGTCAATTCCCCACCGTAAAGCTGAGATAATAATTCTTACCTAATAGGATTGTCGAGAGAAGTAACGACTGTAACTTCGATAATGTTAGTGTTAGCTCCCAGTGAGCACTTAGGGATGAAGGTCAGTTGCTAAGACAATAATCGACAGGATGAAACTACTGTTATGGTCACAATTTGCACGCCTCTCCACACCTATAACAGCCTTGGCGGTGTCCGACAAGAATCCCTTGTTGAGAGAGAAATCTGGTTATGGAGAATGTCCTAACAGCTACAAACCACAGGCTCCGTTTATGAGACCCTTACTATTTTTAGCATCTCAAGTATTTTTAAGAGTTTCCAACCTGCACGACTTCTGCGATAAAACAAAAATAATAAAGGGGTTTAAAATGCACTTAAAACAATCACAAAATCCATCATCAACCTGAACAGTAACCTTCCCTCCTCTCCTCCCAACCAGGCTGAGCGGAGAGGGAGTTTCCCCAGTGAACATCTGTGAGTATGACCCCTGTGACCCAGGGCTCGTGTGGTCAGGTGAAGGGTGGGCACAAGGCAGCTGTGAGAACTCTACAGGCAGAGTTCATTTTGAGAAAGTTTGGGGGCTTGAGTTTTTGATTTTTAAGACAGATTTCATGGGACCCAGGCTGGCTTCAAGTTCCAACACCATCCTACCTCTAGTTCCCCAGATTAGATGAGAGTCTTTAGGGGCCAACCACTGTACAGGTCGGGGTGGTTCCTGAGATTGTCTCACAGGATTCCTTGGTGTTGCAAGTCTAGTTTCAAGAGCTTGGAGATGAGCATTTGACAGGGAAAGGACACACAAAAACTCCTGGCTTTGCCTAGGCCCTTCGGAGAGAACGCTTACACTAAACACAAACCATAGCTAGCACTCGAGACGGCCCTGCCAGCTCTGAACAGTCTGGTGAGAGTTTGCTATTACAGAGTGTTACTTCTAGGAGGTGCTAGGCTTTTCCAGAAGCTACCATCAGGGTTTACAGTGCCACGCCAGGGGGACTCCAGGGGAAAGCCATGCATATTCCTGTGAGTGTCCAGAAGGAAGGAGACTCCAGAGTCAAACCTGAAGAAGCAGGCAGGCTCAGACAGAGCAGCAGTGGCCGTCCATAGCGGAGAGGGATATGTCCCCAATAGGTTCTAGAGGAGAAGCAGTGGGCAGCAGAGGGGAGGCACCACAGACCAGCAGAGGTGGAGGCCCGAGGCAGAATCTCACAGCACAAGCAGGAAATAGGAGGGCCAGCGTCTGTGACTGTAGACGCTCCCGGGCACAGGCTCCGCTGACTGGTACCTTCTCTCCTGCCTGCAATTCTGACCCCACCTCCTCTTCCCTACAGCTGTGGTCACTTCTACAGTTTCCAGTGGCTACAGCGGTGGCACCAACATCGGAGGTGGAAGCCTGGGTCTTGGCGGGAACAGTGGCTACTCCTTCACGACCACTGGTGGGCACAGCCTGGGTACAGGTCTGGGAGGCTCTGGCTTTACCGCCAGTAGCAGCCGGGGCCCAGTGGGCAGTGGCTCCAGCATCAAGTTTGTCTCCAGCACGTCATCCAGCAGGAAGAGTTACAAGCACTGAGGAGGTCAGCCGGCAGTCCCCCTTGCCACTGCTCCGAAGCCTCTCATACATTTATAACCGGATGTCTGGGCCCTTGTCCCGTATCCTCTTCATAGTAGCCGCCTCCCCAGCTGCCAGGGATCCTGGCATCCCGGCTGAACCCATTCACTGGCCTATGGCAGCCTCCCGACAGCCCTAGGCTGCTCCTGGTACTTCTTTGTGTTAGACACATAGACCCAAAGCTTACACCCCTCCAAAGTTCACAATCAGTGGATCTGCCAGAGCCGGACATCTGCAAATGCCTCTTCAGTGCCACCGGCCCCTTTCCTCCAGGTGCAGCAGCACTGGAGGAGTCCGTGTCTCCCAGTCCACCTCAACACCAGGCTGTCTTGTCCCTCTCTGGCTGCTTACACACTGCCAGCTGGAGTCAAAGCTCCTCTGTTTCCTCCTGGAATGCGCCTATTAAATCCATGTGTCATGTGTTTGGCTCAGCCCTCTGTGTGCAGCATCGATGAGCCCCAAGTAACTCTGACTCTCAGAAGGCCCCAGCCAGTGTTATTCCACACAAGCAGTGCTCAGGGCACAATAGCTGCTGCCCATTGCAGAGGGGCTGGAGGGATAGCGGGGATGGCGGCAGGCCAATAGTCTTCCTCCTTTAGCGGCTCCTACTCCCCTTGCTATTCTTTGGAATGCTTGTTTGGGAAGTCCCAACCCCTGGGCAGAGCCCTGCCCAGCCAGCCTCCTGCCCAGTATGTCATGCAGGGTGGGGCCGTACCCTCCCCAAATGAGCCTGACATAGGACAGGTGGCCAAGGCCCTGGCCAGCAAAGGAGCTGATTGTTCCCTGACAGCTTCAAACTTGCAGAACTGAACAGAGAATTAACAGGGCGGGAGAGGAGTTAAAAGTCAGCCCCGAGGCCAAGGAGCAAAAGAACCATAATTGTTAAGACACAGAGACACCCAGGAAGCTCCTCATTCCTGAGTTTACAGTCTCCTGGACCCCTCCCCTCAAGACCAAGGGGGATGATGGGACGAATCGTGAGCAGGGTCCAGGTGTTTGAACAGGGTGGGCTCGTCACTTAGGATTACTGACAGGAGCTGCCAAGCAGAACTGTGAAAACCACTCGTGCTCAGAAAGGAGAAGTTCTGTTATAGGAGTCAGAGGGGAGGAAGGTGAAATAAGAGACTGAAGTCTAGAATGGTCAAGAGGGTAACGATTTCAGAGTAGACAGAAAAAACTCTGGGAATAATCGTCAAATTCACTAGCTAAGACCGGGGAGGAAAGAGAAGAGGGCAGAGATTTTGGGTAACCTCATACTACTTAGGAAGGACCAGAGACCTCATTTTCCCCTGCTATGTGAAGTACAGGGATTCTGGGCACACAGCCCAATCAGCCACTGGGTTCTAGTATTGTCTCCAGCATTCCCTGGCCATGTGACCTGTGTGCCAATGGTTGCCAATGATTGCAGGGAAAAACCAGGGGCAAAAGCAGCCAAGATTGGAAGGCAAACAGTTGGGGTTCATCCCCCATGATACTGCTCATAAAAGGTTGGCAATGCCCCATCATCTGTTTTCATAAAGTTACAAAAATAAAATGTAATGTTTGTGGTAGATCTTGCCACGTGGTGTGGCACAGACTGGACTCTGGGTAAATGAATTTTTAAAACACACATGGAAATGACCAATATGGGATGGGCATAGTCAGATGTTTAGGTCTGGGAGCTAGGCGTGGGGTGGAGGGAGCTGTGGATGGAAGCCCAGAGGGCAGGGACAGTCCAGAGTGTGTAACTGAGAACCTGGGCAAACGGGGAGCTCTGGACCTAGGTGTGCCTCAGGCTGGACTCCCCAGGCCTGGTCCTGCCCAGGGTAGGGTGTTCCCCACTGTGATTAGCAGGCAGGAAGATGGGCTGGGGCCAGACATGCCATTGGGGTGAACACAACACAGTGGTCTTTGATCTACTCTGGCCAAGCCCAGTTCTTGAAAGGGATAAAACTCCAGGGGAGTCCCAGCAGGCTAGACTTTGAAGGCTCTCCACTGTTTCTGCCATTGTTTTTGCTCCGCTGCCCTTTGACACCAGCTTCCACCATGACCCAGCGATCCTCGGTGACCATCAAGTCTGGGGGCACACGGAACTTCAGCGCCTCCTCAGCTAGCCTCCTTCCTGGCTGTCGGCCCGGATTCAGCTCTGTCTCCGTGTCCCAGAGCGGGAAGAGTTTCGGAGGCGGTGTAGGGGGTGGTTTTGGGACAAGAAGCCTACACAGTTTTGGGGGTAACAAGAGAATCTCCATTGGCGGGGGCTACCGCTCCAGCCGAGCCAGCTTTGGAGGTGCTGCCTGTGGTCTGGGTGTCAGTGGCATAGGATACAGAGTTGGGGGAGCTTATGGCGGGTATGGATTCGGAGGTGGGATGGCCCCTGGAGCTGGAGGCATCCATGAAGTCACTGTCAACCAGAGTCTCCTTACGCCCCTGCACCTGGAGATCGATCCATCTCTCCAGCGGGTTCGAAAGGAAGAGCGGGAGCAGATCAAGACCCTCAACAACAAGTTCGCCTCCTTCATAGACAAGGTGAGAGGCAAGCGGGGTTCCCCACTGCTAAACAGCAGCCTTTTGGAATCTTTGCTTTCTGGGTTTTCCTGGGGTCACCTTTGGCCTCCCAGGATGCATGCACCCAGAGCCTAGGCTGTCTGCTGATGGGGTAGCAGAAAGGCACCCATCTCCACCCAGCCAGAGAGCATTTTGGAGGGAAGGCGATAACGAAACAAAGGCTGTATTGCACGGAAGTGCGTAGGGTCCCTTGCTTTTCCCCAAGGCAGAGGTATTTCCCTGTGGATGCACCTTGGTGACAGCCTGGTGTATAGGAAGCAGTGTGGGCCGGGTGAGACGAAGTGTGTGACTGCAGCCTCAGCCCCAGAGGCTGTGTGACTTGGCTCCTAAAGGTCCTACATGTTCAGGGAGAGAGGCCTGTGGGACCTGATACCATTGGGTGCCATCTGGTGTCTCTGCTGAGAAAGAGCCCCGTCACAGCCCTGGACCCCTCAGGCTTCCCTGGGATGATGAAGAAGTGGCGCTGAGAGGCTCAGGCTACAGCACAGACTACTGAGAGGAAAGTCACCCCTCTTCTCAAGCCCCAGGAGGGTGGAACAGATGGACTGCCAGGTCCCATTGTGGCTCTGTTGAAGTACAAATGCCTCTTCATGGGGAGTAGATAACTGGGTGGATAGATCAACCAAGGACTCTTAAGTGTTGTCACCTTGTCACTTCAGCGACCTGTGTCACTGGCCCGGGTTATCCCAACAGGGGCATGACTTCCAGGAACCTGACTGAGAAGGGGAAATCCTGGGCTCTGCCTTCTCCTGGTTTATTCAGAGGCGACAGGGGAGTGGTGGGTGGATTGGGTAGGACTTGGAGCCAGACAGAGGACTTCCCTCTCCCGTGGTGGGAGTGGCAAGGGAAAGACCCTGTTGGAATACCGCCATCTCTGAATGGATGGGGGTCTTGGAAGCTAAGTGACATTCCAGTCCCTCCCAGTGGAAGGACTTCAGGTTGAGGAAAAACTATGCACAACTCCCAGAATTAGGATCTGACGGAGCTAAGTCCAGAAACCAAATAATAGCTCAAGGCCACAAGAGCAACTCCAGGGAGCTGATTGCTCAGGGCCACATGACTAGTGAGAGACCTGGCTGGGATTGTGCCCAGGCCCCCTCAGTGCGATTCCAGAGTGACCTATACTAACCTTTCTAGAATGACAGGCAACTGATTCTAAGTTCCAGATCCTGGAAAATTCTCCCAGGAGGACATGGACAGGTAGAATTCTCTGCCGTAACTCTCTCACCTGTGTAATCGGAATCTGTTAGGGCTCAGTTAGCTAGGGTGCTCTTTTCCTAAGTTACCGAATGCCAACAGGATTGGTATACCCAGATGGCTTCCAGCCCCTCTGGACCTATCAAGCCTCCCAAGCCCAGGTACCAACACCGACTTGACGCTCCACACCCCAGGGTCGTTGCAGCTCAGGGTGAAGGCAGAAGCCACCACCTGAGTTTTGAGGTCACGTAGGGTCCCTCGCTATCGGGGGTTCTACGTCACAGAGCATGTGACAGGCTAGGAGAGGAAGCCCTCACAGTCTCTTACCTTTGGCCGGGACGACAGGTGCGGTTCCTGGAGCAGCAGAACAAAGTCTTAGAGACCAAATGGAGCCTCCTCCAGGAGCACAAAACAACCAGGACCAATCTAGAGCCCATGTTCGAAGCCTACATTACCAACCTGAAACGCCAGCTGGAGTGCCTGGGAGGGGAGCGGGGCAGGCTGGAGATGGAGCTGAAGAACATGCAGGACGTGGTGGAGGACTTCAAGAACAAGTGAGTGGATCCCCCTCTATCTGGCCCAGAGCTGTGGGACCAGGGGAGGTCAGGCTAAAGGAGAGAAACTGGTGCTATCCAGGTCCACTTGACAGCATTCAGTAGTTCTCCACACCACCCTGTCTGATGGCCACGGGACACACACTTGAGGCATGAGATGAGCAGAGGCCTTCGGTCCGGAATGTTGGGGAAGGAAGAGGTAGAGTTCCCAAGGAAATGGCCATGTGGGTCCAAAGGCTCATCATAGACGAAGACATTTAACCCCCGCAGACAGAAAATGGAGGCTTTGAGATGCCTGCTCACTTACCCAAGACTATACCAAGGGCAACTCCGGAGTTAAATATTAAAGCCAGAGACCCCACCTCTCCGTTTAGTCAGCTTAAGTGTTCATTTACACGGTTTATGTCTTCACCCCGGCCCTGCCTAGGAGGCTGAAGGAAATATTCTCCTCGGACTACGTGCAGTTTCCCACCACAATTAAGTGTGCTCTGCTCACGTCTGCGGGGAGTGTGGGATGTCCTGGTGCTGAGGCAGCCTGGGTGGGCAGAGGGCTGCTACAATGGAAGGGAAGCTCCTTTCCCAAAGGACGGTGTACAGAGAGTACTGTAGCACACCGGAGGTGTCAGAGGCAGAGAGTGAGAAACTGGGGTGGGGGGGTCCTATTAGCCTGAAGACTCCACCTTCATGATAACCTTGGTGTGGTTAAAATATGAGGGGACGTGGCAAGGTGGCAGGAGCCAGGCTAGAGGAGGAGGAGGAGGAAGAGGAAGAGGGGGAAGAGGAGGAGGAGAAGGAGGAGGAGGAAAAGGGAGGAGGAAGAAGAGGAAGAGAAGGAGGGAAGGGGAAGGGAGGGGGAGGAGGAAAGAAGGAGGAGGGGAGGAGGAGGGGGAGAAGGGAGGAGAGGAGAAGGAAGAGGAGGAAGGGGGAGGAGGGGAGGGGGGGGAGGGGCATGCTTCTTTAGTGATCCAGGCTGTGTAAACTTACATCCCAGGAAGAGGCACAATACCATTTTCCCACTTCCAGTTTGAGTTTTCCTTTGGCAGAAGTAGGGGTGTTTGACTGGGGATTCCGGGCCACATATGTATGAGGGGGCCACACCACAACAGAATGTTCTCCAAGTGTGTCCACCTGCCATACCCCTGAGTTGAAGAATATGCAGGACAGTAGGCAGGAGGACTTCAAGGACCGGGCCAGACAGGGTGAGTCCAACCTCACTCTCAAGCCCTCCCTCCAACACCCACCCTCCTTGGCCCTTCCCACAGGTACGAAGAGGAAATCCACAGACGCACAGCGGCAGAGAACGAGTTTGTGGTGCTCAAAAAAGTAAGTGCAAAGGCAATCTCACTGGTGGCGGGTTCCTGGGGGGGAGGCAGAACTTTCATGGAAGCCCGTGTTTTTACTGGAGGTTTATCTGGCTTCAAACATAAGGACACTGAGGTCTGGGGAGGTTCAGTTTGTTGGACAGAGGTGATTAGAATCAGGTCGGGACCCAGGACTCCCATGTCCAAGCTATGTGAGTCGTGGCACTAGCCCCCCTCTTTGTACAGGGCATTGTAGGAGGAGGGAAGCCAAGTAGACCTGGTCCTCAGCTCAGAATCCAGAACACAAAACCAATCGCCAGGCAGGGCAGTAGGAGGATTAGGCAGTGGAAGTCTAAAGGTCTGGCTGTCCTGCTTTGAGAATGGCGGAGGGAAGGAAAAACCTCTGAGGATTACACTGAAGAAATAATGGAACCGCAGCTCCGAGAAGGGAAGGGAAGGGAAGGGAAACCGAATGGGCAGAGACGTGAGGATGAGAGGCCATGCAGTCTCTGGGGAGAGGCTTGAAGAGCTCGTAGGCAATGGGAGCCTATCACTCAGCAGAGCATCCTCACCTTGGAAGAGGACATAGGAGACCCTTGCATACGGTACTAGCTGATGAGCAGCAGACAGGCACTCCTGAGGGTCATACCATGTGGACCACCCATCTCTCCAGTGCCACTTGATAGCATTCAGGAAAGGATGTGCTCCCTGGGGAGCTGAAGCTGTCCCACTAGATTCAGAAGTAATTTCCAGAGGCCGCTAGGCAACCCA
This sequence comes from Rattus rattus, assembly GCF_011064425.1. Classification (NCBI taxonomy): domain Eukaryota; kingdom Metazoa; phylum Chordata; class Mammalia; order Rodentia; family Muridae; genus Rattus; species Rattus rattus. The sequence goes on from NC_046154.1 coordinate 261,511,598, forward strand.
GGAAGGGTAGGACCCAGAATGACCTCATGCTCTGTGCCTAGGATGTGGACGCCGCCTACATGAACAAGGTGGAGCTAGAGGCCAAGGTGGATGCTCTGATGGACGAGATCAACTTCCTGAGAGCTTTCTATGAGGCGGTGAGACCCGGGTCCCCTGTCTAGAGGGCTAGAGCTGGAAGCACTGGAGGAGGGGAACACAAGCTGCCATCACTTTCCTGGCCTCCTCTCTGCACCCTGCCCCCAAACGATCTGTGGATTGTGATTCTTGGAACACAGATCCTGATCTTTGAAGGGGAAAAAAGTGAGGTTCCTGGGTACCAAGAAGTTTCCGAAGGGAGAAAAACTCAATCTTGGTCAACTAGAATAATTAGAATAAGTGTGTTCTGTTGAACAGACAGAATATCTGCATATTACCAAATTCTAGCGATTCCTACAGACCCGCCTGAGCACTACGGCTCGCTTAGCCCAGCCCAGCCCCGCCCCGCCCCGCCCCGCCCTCTCAGCCCAGCCCCGCTCTCCCAGCCCAGCCCAGCCCCGCCCCTCTGTGTTCTTAGAGCACAACAATTCAGTGCAATTATACTAATAAGCAGTAGTCGCCCAGCCCGCTGGTGCTTTCTATCCAGTTATGGCAATCGCCTGCCTCTCCTGAAGACATGCTTTTGTGGAAAACCGGGATTCTCTTCTGTGGAATGCAGGGACAACACCACAGAAATAATCAAGACCCTCCCTTTTGGAGTTTTCTCTGGTGCCCCTTCTGCTTCTAGCTAATCTTCATGCCCCATCCCTAAAGAGCATAGCGTGCAGGACAATCGGGAAAAGGGAAAAGGGTCCCTTCTGACTCAGGCTTCTTGCTCAAGGTGCGGTCTTGGTTGGGTGTGAAGGGCTGGGCTTCTTCGGAAAGTGAGACATTATTGTACTGACAGTCAGTGAGCTTCCTGGAAAACGGGAGCGACTTCTGGAGAATTCTACCTAGATTTACCTGTGCTGTGTTCTCAGATATATATTATAGACTCAGTGCTCTCCCAAGTATCCTTCCCAGCCCTTCAGAGCTGAGAGAGGAGTTGCACTCCACCGTGCAAGAACCTCCATGCCAGAGCCTGTCCCAGGGTATCGCCATCTCCAAAGCACATGTGTGCACTCACATGCATATCTGCACAGATACACAAAAACTGTACACATGTGCACACACATATGCCCATGCATGAATGTCCGGTCTCACCTCTCCTCTTGGGGCTCGATCACAGGAGCTGGCTCAGCTTCAGGCTCAAATCTCTGAGACCTCTGTGGTGCTGTCAATGGACAACAACCGCAGCCTGGATCTGGACAGCATCATCGCTGAGGTCAAGGCCCAGTACGAGGACATTGCCAACCGCAGCCGGGCAGAGGCTGAGTCCTGGTACCAGACCAAGGTGAGGTGCCAAGATCTATCCAGCTACCGGGATACAGGGACTAGAAGTTTCATAGGCAAATCGGATAACAGCCTGCCCTCTCTAGTGTCTCAGCCTAGTGGGGACCAAAGTACCTGAGTTTAACTTAGAGCTAACACATGTTCTGAGAATTACCAAGGGTCAAATCCACCAGGAGCAAGGGGAAGAGTCAGATATAGGCAGAAATGCCAGGTCTCCTTCCAGGACAGATGATACCTACCTCTAAAGCTTTACATCAGAGAAACGGGCATAAGTGGTCAGCTGCAGCCACCACACCAACAGGAGGCAGTGAGGTCAAGACCAAGGCCTAATGCCTTCAAGAAGAGGACAGGATGTAAAAGGAGAGCTGGAACTGGCTCCAGGCATAAAGACTTAATATAGATCACAGAATGAGATTTCCAAAGTTGGAGTCGATACTCTGAGCTAGGAGTCATGGAGACAGTATGTTCTGGTGTCGTGACAAATGTATGTGAAGGAAGATTCCCTATCAGAAAGCATCCCCACATGTATGATCCTGATCTGGGAGGGTCAGATGCATGGAGCAGAAGAGAGGGAAGAGAGGCTGGGGGCAGGAAAAGGGGGAAGAGCCACAGGTGTCTCCTGTTGGCTGATGTGTGTGGATATGGAGAGTAAGTTCAGAGCAAGGCATGGTGTCAACGGATTCAGTGGTAAGACACCAGGACTAAGGTAACCAGGGTAAGACAACCCAGGACTCTCCAAGCAGTGCACCAAAAGGCTAGAGGGTCCACAGTCCTCACTGCTTGTGCCTGACTATCCCCAGTGGCTGCACACATCCCTCACCCAGAGTCCTTTCTTCCCTCCTAGTATGAGGAGCTGCAGCGGTCTGCTGGCCAACGTGGGGATGACCTCCGTACTACCAAGATGGAGATCTCTGAGCTGAACCGGGCCATGCAGAGGCTGCGTTCTGAGATCGATAACCTGAAAAAGCAGGTAGGACTGATATCTCAAAAGCCATCCCATCCATGACCCTGCATCGGGGAAGACTTGGATCTGGGCTCTCTTGGTTAAGGATACACTTGCTGTGACGAAGTACCGTGACCAAAGCGACTCAGGGGAAATCAGCTTCCATATCAAGGTTCATCATCAAAGGAAGTCAGGGCAGGAACCCAAGCAGGGCAGGAACCTGAAGCAGGAGCTGATGCAGAGGCCATGGATGGTGCTGCTTACTGGCTTGCTCCCCATGGCTCGCTCAGCCTGCTTTCTTATAGAACCCAGGACCACCAGCCCAGGGATGGCACCACCCATAATGGGTTGCCTCCCTATCAATCACTAATTAAGAAAATCCGCCAGAGCCCAATCTTATGGAGGCATTCTCTCAATTGAGGTTCCTTCCTTTTAGATAACTTTACCTTGTGTCAAGTTGACATAAAGCTATCCAGATGGAAATATCTCGAATTAGGGCCTCTCAGGACTTGGGATGCACACTGGGACAGGCCTTTCCTCTGGATCGTCCACATGGTCAATCTCGTCTTGGCTTTTGTACTTACCCACTGCCCAGAGAAAGACCACAGAAAGCCATTTTCTCATCCAAATTAACTCTACATCACCCCTGGGGACTGAGAACAATCTTGTTTTCGAACACAATACTCTGACTTCCACTGCATTAACGTGTTCCGGGGAAGTTAATCTACCCCACATGTGGTCCATGAACAGTATCACAGACTCCTCCTCTCTCCTGTGAGCAGTGTGCCGCACTCCAGGCTTCCATTGCTGATGCAGAGCAGCGTGGGGAGCTGGCTCTCAAAGACGCCAAGAACAAGCTGGCCGAGCTGGAGGACGCCCTGCAGAAGGCCAAGCAGGACATGGCCCGTCAGCTTCGCGAGTACCAGGAGCTCATGAACGTCAAGCTGGCGCTGGACATAGAGATCGCCACCTACCGCAAGCTGTTGGAGGGCGAGGAGTGCAGGTGAGCCCCCACCATGGCTACCAGACAGATGCTCCCAGAAGGGGAGAGTATGCTACCGAGGCCACATGAGCTACTCGCTACAGTGCCCTTGCACAGAAAGACCAAGGTCAGATGCTAATGCTGCTTGCAGTTCCTTCAGAGACTTCCTCCTCCAGGTGCTCTGGGCCTGGGCCAGGGTCAAAGCTGTGAGGCAAAGGTAGCCATAGTCTCCTGGAAGGCCCTAAGCAGGGACACTGTGACTTGGGCCTTCTAACACTGACAGGACCTCAGGGACAGTAAATCACCCAGACACGTCTTGCACTTTACTCCATTCTGGTTCATTGGCATGGGGTCTCAGTTTCTGTTTCTTTCTGTGCCTTGGCTTGATTCCTCCTCTAGGTTGCCCCTTCTGTATTTTTGTTGGATTCTAGAAATCACGAGAGAAGCGACAAGCTTGTTAAACAGGGGACTTAGCACACAGTGGGTGCTCAACACTGATGATTTCATACGCAAGGGACCCGGAGCTCCCTAAGCCCTCAGCAATGACATGACTTCTCCTTCCTTCTGCTACAGGCTCACTGGGGAAGGCGTTGGTGCCGTGAACATCTGTGAGTAAATGTCTTAGAAAGACAGAAGAGTGGAGGGGGTGGGGGCAGGAGAGGCAAATTGGAGTCCCTAGCATCCCTGAGATTTGAAAATGAATAGCTTGGGTGAATATGTCATTAAGCCCCTCTCCTCTTTCCTTTGGCTTTGTTCCCTACTAGTGTCAAGAACGTTGAGCATTCCCAGTCTCTGGGGAAGAAGTCCAAGGGTCTTTTCCTTATTCTGGGAAAGTGTCCTTGACTGCTGCAGGGGACCTCTTATCCCTAAGTGATTGTGATGTGGTCATAGGTCCAGCCTAGCCTCAGAGGCTCCTGCACAGGACAGGACTCCTCATGCCAGCCAGGGTCCCCAGTCCTCAGCTCTTCTGGCAGAAATATGAAGCTGCCTAGAGACCTGTACCTCGTACATAGCCGCTTCCATAGAACTGAAGCAAGTTGGCTGAACAAGTAAAACAGACATCTCAGCATGGCCTGGGCATCCAGGAGACCGGAAGGGGTGACCCCCTGGTGTCTTAGGTGGCGCAGCAGCACTGAGTCCTGGTCGTGGAGATGAGAACCCCTCAGCCTCTGCTGGGTCAGAGAATACCAGGGAAGCCAGAGCCTGTGGCCCACTAGATGCTAATATATCTAGTAACGAGGCTGAGGAGACGCCAATAGTTGGCAGGGAGATCTGGGTGGCCATTGGATCTTTCCTGATAGGAGAGGTCAAAATCCTCATGCAAATTTGAGGCCTTATGTCCCATCCCATGTGGAGCCCCAATAGAGGAAGAGACAATGCAGCCCAGGAGCCTAAGACCTGGTCTCAGGCGGAGGTGACCTTGTGCACGCTGCTTTATCTCCTTGCACCTCCGTCTCTTCATCTGTAAACCGCGGGACTGGGCCACTTTGGGGGAACTGTACATCACAGCTGCGGAAGCTTCGAAAGTCACAGAGCCCCTTATGGATGTTTATTCTCAGGCAGGCAGTGACAGAATCCTGAAGTCAGCCTCGCCCTACCTCCCCCTGCTTCAGGAGGCAGCTGTCTGCCCCCCCCCCCAGCTTCCCTAGGGAGAGAGCAGCCTGGAGAGGGAGGAGCCTGGGAGGGATGTCTGACAACTGCCAATGACCACCGCGCCTTCTTCTTTCAGCTGTGGTCTCTTCCTCCGGTGGCACAGGCTACAGCGGAGGTGGCGGCCTGTGCGTGAGCGGCGGCGGCTACGGCGGAGCCGGCTACAGTGGGAGTGGCCTCTGCTACGGTGGAGGCAGCAGCGGAGGCTTTAGCTCCACTAGCGGCCGCAGTGTGAGCGGCAGCAGCTCAAGCATGCGCATTGTCTCCAAGACATCGTCCACCAAGAAGAGCTACAGGAGCTAAAGTACCACCAGCCTCCGCACTGTCCCCAGGCCCCCAGCTCCCCAGCACTAAGGCCTGATGCTTACCCCATGCCCGCAGTCCCCAGCAAGAGGCACGGATAGCAAGTGGCCTGTACTTGATCTCAAAGTCCAACCTTACCCACACAGACCCAACTGCTCTAGGCTATACCTTTCCTCTTAAGCAGTGGGGGAGCAGGTACACAAAAAGTCCTTCTCAACCTGCTTAGACTCTGCAACCGGAAGAGGCTCTTAGTCCTCCATGGGAACTTTAAACTTGACCTTGGTGACCCAAAGTCACCTTTCTTTGATTCCCAGCCCCTGAGTGACTCTGAGATGTGAGGACCATGCATCCCTTGTCTTGGCTACAAGAAGACTCTCTAATCCCCTCAGGGCAGAGCCAGTCAGGAAGCTGGAAGAGAAAGGCAGGTCTTTGCTGCCTGCTCTTGCTCTAGGGACACAGGGGCACTCCTGGTTGCACAGAGGGAGGGTGAGGTTATAGGAGGGGATTGCACGGAGGGTTTTTGGAACCTGGTCTTCACAGTGGTTTAGTCTGAAGGGTTGTGAGTCCTCGAATATCCGCTATGAGTTCAAGACCAAAATACTTCCCAAAGGCAATTGGTCTGTCTGCCTCTGTGCTGTGTGAAAAGAAAGTTAACTGCTTCGGAGTAGCAGCCAAACCTCCCGAGATGTCTGCTCTTCTTACGCATGTCTATGTCCCAGAACTGCTGTAATAAAATGTCACTGAGCACCCATGGTCGTCACCGAGTGCATTGTGTCTCATACCCAGCCAGAACCTCAGAACTGCGAACTCTGGTTACAAATGGTCCCACAGGTGCTGTAAAGGATCCTGCCTTCAGCCCTGAGCCTGGGGTTCCTCAGACCAGCATCCATCCTGGAGACAGACGGAGGAGGGTTGTGGCTTTGTAGCATGCACATGGCTCCAGCGATCCCTCGTGGCTCAGTCCACTATCCATCCCTGTAGCAGTGCCATTGGTCTTCAAACCGCTTCCTGGGCCCTAAGACTCCCATCTTCACCTCGGAACACCCCAGCTCACTCTACCTTCTGCCTCCCAACCATCGACTGGCCTCTAATTACACCCCTCACTCTCAGACCCAAAGCTAAGAGGACATCATGAAATGGCCCAATTAGGCAAGAATTCCCAAGGCCCAAGACAGTTTCGCATTCCAGTCTGCTGATGTACAGGTAGCAAGACAAGGAAGACAGGCTCTGAACCCAGGCTTCTTCCTCTGGAACCACAGAGCACATGAGGGCGGACAGAAAGGGGTCCAGTCCCAGCCTCATGGCCACCAGTCCCATATTAGACTATAGCTATATTAGATTATAGATACAAAAGGCCCAGGATGGTCTTGGATTGTACTATAGCCCCTAATCAACACTTCCAAATTGTGGGCTCCTGACCGGAACATAATCTCAATAAGAAAGGGAAAGCCATTTGGCCCAGCTGGTGGGTAGAAAGAGGAGTTAAAGGTTGAGAAGGCTTTGAACATCTCATGCCAAGAGCTTGGATCCATCTGGAACATTCCCAAGGACAATACTGTCCCCAAAGACACTCCCAAGCTGGAGGAGGCCTCATCATCATCTGGGGAGGGGGTGCGGACAATAGTGCAGACTTCACACAGTCATTCTTGGCAGGGGCACAGAGTGTAGGAGAGTGTCATTTCCTTTCCTCTCCCTCTCTATTTCTCTCTCCTTTCCCCTCTACTCTCCTCTCCCCTCCCCTCCATTCCTCTTCCCTCTCCTCTCCTCTGTTTCTCTCTCCTCTCCTCTCTCCTTCCCTCCCCTCCCCTCCGTTCCTCTCCTCTCTTCTCTCCTCTCCTCTCCTCTGTTTCTCTGTCTTCTCCTCTCTCCTTCCCTCTCCCCTCCCCTCCCCTCTCCTGTCCTCTCCCTTTCCCTCTACTCTCTTTCCCTGTCTTCTCTTCTTCCCCTCCCATCTCCTGCCCCCTCTCTTCTTCCCTCCCCTTTCCTCTCTCCTAAGCTCCTCTCTCCTCCCCTCTCCTCTCCTCTCCTCCCCTCTCCCCTCTTCTCTCCTCTCCCCTCTTTAATCCTCTCTTCTCCGCCTCTCTCCTTTCCTCATGCTCAGATCTCTCTTCCCAACTCCCCTGCAGTCTGGATGTGTGTCCTGGATCCAGTATCTGTGCCTGGAGGACCCTGTGACCTAGCTGTGCAGGAACACGGGAACTTCCAATTCAGGGACAAGGTGTGGTAAACCATGGGAAGCTTCTTCCTCCATGGATATGTCTAAGGGTGCCTGGAAGCCCCTGGAGTAGTGAGGTATCTAGAGGAAAACGCTGATACAGCCCTCTAGTAAATACAGTCTTTAAAATCTCTGTCCTCCTGCCTCCCTCTCAGGGAAATCCCCTCGATGAGCAACCCAAAGTTCCACTCCCCTGTCCCTGGAGGCTGAGCCACTGGATACAGCATCTATAAGTGCATGGTTGACCCCTTTCATCATTCCATAAACAAGGAAGGAGGACAGATGGACTTTTATAGGACATCCCCCACCCCTGACATTGACAACTGGTTCCTTCTTGCTCTTCGCTACCCTAATTTGCACCTTGTACCTAGCAGCTACCAATACCCCAAGCTCATAAACCTGATTTAGTAGTGATTAGGGGTTTGAACCAATCCAGTCCCCCAGTCCCCACCAAATAAAAGGGGAAAAGCTGAGCCACGGTTTGGTCAGTCCCGTGGTCCCCGTTCTCCTTCCTCTCCAGGGATCCACCTCTGCCTCCCAAGCCATGTCATGCCGAAATTTCCAGTTGAGCTCCAGATGTGGCAACCGGAGCTTCAGCTCGTGCTCCGCCATCATGCCCCGGATGGTCACCCACTATGAAGTGAGCAAGGGGCCCTCTCGGCCCGGGGTTGGCGGGGGCCTCCGAGCCCTAGGCTGCCTTGGCTCTCGGAGCCTATGCAACGTGGGCTTTGGGAGACCCCGTGTGGCCTCCAGATGCGGCATGCCAGGCTTCGGGTACCGAGCGGGAGCCGCCTGCGGATCTCCCGCCTGCATCACCCCTGTCACCATCAACGAGAGTCTGCTGGTCCCCCTGGAGCTGGAGATTGACCCAACGGTGCAAAGCGTGAAGAGAGATGAGAAGGAGCAGATCAAGTGCCTGAATAACCGATTTGCATCCTTCATCAACAAGGTAAGGGCGGCCAGGGTGGGGCGGGGCGAGGACTGCGGCAGAGAGCATCCTGGATCTGTTCTGTATGGAGGTTCGCCCGTGGGCCTCTTATGCATTCCATGACCGCTCGTGACTGAAAATGCCTGCTTCCCAGTCCACACTAGTTTGAAATTTGCAGCTCTCCTCCAGCCTCTGTCCCGGGTTCTTGGGTTACCGGTGCATAGACCCGTGCCCAGTCCAGGCCTTTCCGCACTCCTCTCTTTGTGAGAATATGACCTTTCTCAGCGTGCCACCTGACAGATCATCAAGCTTGTCAGAGGGCAGACTGTCAGAGAGACTTCCAAAGCTCCAGAGCTAACTAACGGCCTTCCGCCTGAGGAATAAAACTGCCTCCTGTGTACCTAAGCTGTCCCCAAACTCTTAGGCCTGGAGGCAGAGATCATAAACACAACGAATCCCAAATTTTCCATCTGTTTAGGCCTGGGGTGAGGCAAAAGCAGAGCAGAGTTCAGAGCACAAGGTGGCCGTTACCCGAGTTTTGCACTTGGCAGCCCCCAAACCAAAGCTCTGAGGAGCTTTGGACATGATACCTTTAGGTAGCACTGAGCTGGCCTGTCACCCCTAACTCCCCTGGGTTTGTCTCTATACCCTAGAGACTCAGAGTCCAGGCCAAGCATTCGGCTGTTGTTTCTGGAAACTCCAAGGATTGGGGCAAACACCCTGAATCCTGGCAGAGCCCACTCCCTTACCCGGAACCTCTATGGAAGCTGCTCACAGCCCAGCCTCAGGGATTTTGCTGCCTGGTTTGGGGATGGACAGATGATACGGTGGGAGACTCAAAGGAGGTGATTTACAAATGTGCCTGTGATGCCAGGCATGGTGGTACCTGCCTGTAACACACGGGAGGTAAAGGCAAGAGGATCCGAGTTCAAGGTCATCCCCAGCTACATAGTGAATGTAAGATCAGCCTGAAATACATAAAACCCTGCATCAACCTCCAGCCCCCAAAAACATAGGCCGGTAACATGGATCAAAGGGTAAAGTCAGTTGCTGTCAAGTCTGATAACCTGAGCTAGATCCCCAGATGTGGGAGAGATCTGACTCCCCCACATGTGTGTGATAACACATCACACACACACACACACACACACACACACACATATCACACACACACTCACACACACTCATATATCATACACACACATACATACACATGCACACACATACATACATATGCACACACACACGCACATCACACACACACATATCACACACACACTCATACATCATACACACACATACATACACATGCACACACATACATACACATGCATACACACAAACAGACACACACACGCACACATCACACACACTCATACATCACACACACATACATACACATACACACACATACATACACATGCACACACACACTCACACACACACACACACACACACTCGTGCAAATGAATGAAAGGAGCTGGTCCATCAACACTATTTTACTTTTCAAGTCTGTTATGTTTTGGTTATAAACACTCCATGGGGGCGGGGACGGACTCAGCCGTGTGCTTCTAGGCTGCTGCTGTAGCTGCTGACCACAGCGGAGTAACATCCCCTCTGCAGCTATCTTAACAGGTTTGCTATGAGAAGCCCATAGCAAGGCTACAGACCACACTCTCTCTGTGTGCCTGTGACTGGTGCACAGGTGACCAGATCAACTCATGCAGCTGCTTCCTATCTTGAGCCCAACCCACAAAAATGCAAGAGGTGGACCACAGCCTGCATTCCTGGGAGTCCATGTCCTTCAGATGCCTCCTCATAAAGTGGGGCGTCAGAGACAGACAGAGTCAGCAGAGCTGGGGCACAACCCCTGACCTGACCTGACCTGTGCCCTTAGACCCAGGCATTGATGTGTGGGTGTGCTTATGGCAAGGAGAGAGAGGCCCACAAAGGGAGGAGGCTTGACCCGGGTCATGGGGCTTCCGAGGGGTCAGCCAGAGAGCTGCATGTGGCCAGCCCCATGCATTTGCAGTCTTTCTGCCCCTTCTGACCACTGAGGGGGAAGGTGAGAGTCCTTTAAGGTCCCTAAGCCCAAGGAGACACAAAGATACATCCCTTTGGGTGTCGGTCTCTGCAGAGACCTGGTGATGGTCTCTGGGTCCTTTCTACACGGTGACACCCGTTCTCGGGGGCAGGTGCGGTTCCTGGAGCAGAAAAACAAGCTTCTGGAGACCAAGTGGAACTTCATGCAGCAGCAGAGAAGTTGCCAGAGCAACATGGAGCCACTCTTCGAGGGCTACATCTGCGCCCTGCGGCGACAGCTGGACTGCGTGTCCGGGGACCATGGCAGACTGGAGGCTGAGCTCTGCAGCCTCCAGGAAGCGCTGGAGGGTTATAAGAAAAAGTAAGTGGCCTCTCCCTGCATTCTGCAGAGGGACTAGAGCAAGAAAGCCGCAGAAACAACTCCAACCCCAGTCTCCTCACCTATAAAGCGGGGAACTCGACGGCAAAACAATTAAGTAGTGTAGAGCATCCATGTTGTCACCAACCATGGAAGCCCTGGAAAGTGTCTTTGCCCCGTCTCCCTTCCTTCCGCCCTGCTTGAATGGGGACTTTGAAAGACCTTGCTGCAAAAGTTCTCTCACCTGCCACTCATGGAGCCCCAGGGCTGCTCCAGCTACATTCCTAGTTGGGATTCCATTCTGCCAAACCCTTTACACACCAAGAACTATGTTCTAGTCCCCAGTGCTATTTCCTCTCTGATTCTGTGGCTCCACTTCCCTCCACTGGATGAGCCTCCTCTCAGGAGTCCCTCATCCCCATCCAGACATCACAGCTCACGTCCTGTCTCCTGACAGACATCTGGCTTCCCTGTTGTCCCCTAGAGGGACTGTGGGTTTCTGTTGTCCTTCCCATCTCACCCACTCTCCAGAGGACAGGTCCTGAACTTGCCACACAATGTTAATGAAATGTAGATTCCCAGCTTATAGGAAGCCCAGAGAGAGAACTTGTCACCTGGAAGATTCTGGGGCATGTCCGCTCAGAGCCTCATAGAAACATATAGGGCATGGGATGGGAGATACTTGTTTCCATTGAGGAGAAATGGTACAAGAAGATGGGACACAGAATGTGTCAGCAGAATGGAGCCACGTTGGGGGACATGACTGTTAAGTGTCAACAATTGGCCTTCTTGGTGACAGGCACTGTGCTAGGATGTAGTGTCCCACCCCTACCCCACAGCACCAAAAGCCCTTTATACTTACATGTGAATAAGTGGCAAGAAGAACCACAGAAGAGAGAAGGGACAAGGAGTAGGGATAGGGGACATGTTTGGACCATGTCCTTGATAGATAATTTTTCTTCCAGTAGACCCCTTCTTCTAAAAGATACCAAAAGCCTGGTATAGTGGTGCATATCTGGTAATACCAGCACTCAGGAGGCTGAGACAGAACGATTGTGAGTTCTGGGCTACCCTGAGCTACATAGTGAGTGAGATCAAGGGTTACAGAGTAAGACTCTATCTCAGAAACTCCTTTTATCTATTCATTGAAGGCCACCGTAGACTTGAAAAGAAATGGAGGGAGGGAAGGGGAGCAGACGAGTGACAGGCAGGTTGTGGGAGTGAGCAGAGGTCAGGCTCAGAGGGGCCATGACTTCCTTGGGAAGTGCATAGCAAGGCAAGTTTAGACTGGCTCACAGCTCAAAATGAGATTTAGGGGTTTTAAATATGAGGTCCTTCTGGCACATCAACCCCAAGGGAAGGCTCTTGCACAACGCTTGTCGCCGCCAGTGCATTGTCAGAGGACATCACAGGTGTCAACTAACTCGTAAGAGGCCTTTGAAACAGGCCTGGGTTGCCCCCGTTCTACTGGGGATACCCCTGTGAATAATGAGGCCTGAAAACTCATTGTCCCCCACCCAGTTGGGTTATGTCTAGTGTGTGACAGAGTGGGGATTTGAACTCAGACAATAGCTCCAGACCTCCTTATCAAAGCTAGCGAGAGCTTTGCTAAACCAAAGAGAGGTGGGCACCAGGAGCACAGGGCTGTTTCCCTGGACTGGCTCTCCTCACCAAACAGTCTCTGTAGCCATGTTGAACCCTCGTTCCCATTCCCTCTGCCTTGGGGACAGTGTGTGGGCCGAGGAGCCCCCAGGAAGTGGGAGGGGTACACCTGGGCGTTTCTGTGCTCTGGTAAGTAGGTAATTGCTACCTCTGCCACTGGGCTTCAGGTGGGGGCCAGACATACCCTGCAGGCAAGGAAGAGGCACAGGGTCAGCTGGGAATCTCCTTGGGACTACAGCCACCTCAGAACAGCTTGGGAAAGATGACCTGCTAGGAGCATGACCTTTCTCCCATTTCCAAAGGAAGTAGTTAGATGAGGGGGCTTCCTCCTTAGCAAGAGAATGAGGTAGTATTGAGGATCCCAGGGTGTGAAGCATCATAGAACCAGGCTGCTGGCGGTGAGAAGGGGCAGGCTGAATGGTAACTGAGGTATTCGGGTGACAAGTGTCTGTCCCCAGAGGGAAAGAGTCATAAGGATCTGGAGAGAAGGCCAGAGCACAGGCCCACGGTCACAGCCAGTGCACATGCCCCCTGAGAGGACTGTTCCAAACTCTACACCTTGACTAAAACGATGCTCCCCCTCCCCATAGGTATGAAGAGGAACTGTCCCTGCGTCCCTGTGCTGAGAATGAGTTTGTCACCTTGAAGAAGGTGAGGTGGTGCATAATGAAGCAGAGAATCCAGATGCCAGCCCCGTACACCTACCTGTCCATGTCCCAAGGCCGTGCCCACAAATAAGTTCCTCTCCCTTGGCCTCTTGTGCTGACCCTGGAAAAGAAGGCCTGATGCTCTATTCAGCTCCAACCTGCCTAGAAACAGGGGCCAGCCTGATTTCCACATACCCTCCTGCCACCTTACATGGGCTCAGAGCCAGGGAATGGCTGTGAATCTACCTGCCCAAGCACCTGCCTGCCTGCCCGTGTGGCTTACCCCAAGATAACTATGCAGTTCCAGGCTCCCCTGTGCAGGAGCTGTGGGGAGCCCCTAGCACCCGTCTACATCCTCCCCATGTGGCTCACGCTCAGTCCTTTTGTCCTTCCTGGCCCCATCACCCTTTGCCTCCACCTGGGCTCAGAGAAGAGCCTGAGCCCACAGCCGTCCCTGCCATCAACTTGCCCAGGCAGTGCTTGGCTACTGTCGGGCACGGCTGTGCACACCCCTGATCCAGGTCATGGTCTGTCACTATGTTACAGGATGTGGACACAGCTTTCCTGGTAAAGGCTGACCTGGAAACCAACTTGGAGGCTCTAGAACATGAGATTGAGTTCCTGAAAGCCCTGTTTGAGGAGGTATCCATGGCCACTTAGGTCTTCTGGGTGATCTGTCAGGCAAATTCCGGAGGGACATGGGTGGGCAGGAGAGCCAAGGCAAACTCTAGAAGGACATCTCATGCACTCAGGGAGCAAGACTCCCCGAAGTCTTATTATCCAGATAGATGGTTTTCAGGTCTCCCCTAGAGAAGGTCTGGGTCACCACAGGGATAAGGGGCAAAGACAAGACAAGAAGCAGACTGGGGACTTCAGGCTGGGAGGAGCAGGAACAGTCATAGGACATCTGAGTGGGCTCCTCTCATGGCTGTGCCCTTGGTGCTCACTCCTCCTTCATGACCTCTTCAGGAGATCAGCCTGCTTCAATCTCAGATCTCGGAGACTTCAGTCATCGTGAAGATGGACAACAGCCGGGATCTGGATGTGGACGGCATCGTAGCCGAGATCAAGGCCCAGTACGATGACATCGCCAGCCGCAGCAAAGCAGAAGCAGAGGCCTGGTACCAGTGCCGGGTAAGGCTGGGGTGCAGAGGGGCTGGGAGAAGCATCACAGCAGAGGGGGCAAAGGCAGGGAATGGGGAGAAACAGAAGACAGGGTCCCAGTGCTCTCTGCCTCAGAATAGCTAAGGACCTAACAAGTCTGGGCCACTCCGCAGCACCCAGGGACCCACAGAAACCTCAGCTCTGCTGTTTCTGCCAGGTCAGGTCTCTGCAGAGCAGGACCCCACAAACAGGCCAGCCTTGTCACCAGGGTGCCAGGTCCCTAGCTCTGTTTATCCACAGACTCTGTAGAGCAGCCCTCTAGGCAGCATTCAATCAGTATAATTGGTGTTGGTGGCAGAGAGGGTTCTGAGCTTCACAGTGTAGGTGGAGGCCGCTGGCTTGGGTGTTCCTGGTGCTGGAGCAGAAACAGTGATTAAGGGTGCTCCAGACTCAGTAATTAGGGGCTCGCTGAGAGGACAAGGGGAGCCCTGGGGCAGCTGGATCTAACAAGTCATGTCATCTCAGCCTCAGTGGCTTGTCTGTGTAATGCAGTGTACATGCGCTCACACACTGGCTCCCACATTCGGCAACTGTCCGTTGAGATTCTCTCACGTGCGGAGCACAGAACATGGAGCTGCAGATGCAGCAGGAATGGGGATGGGCAGTAAGCCTGCCTTCCGTCATTTTCCTTCTTGGAGACAGAGCAGAGGGTAGGCAATAAACATGACAGACAGGAGTACCAGCTCGGAAGAGGGGGGTCACACACACACACACACACACACACACACACACACATACAGCACACACACACACACACACACACACACACACACACACACACACACACACACACACACACACACACACACACACACACACCACACACACACACACACACACACACACACACACACACACACACACATACCACACACACACACACACACACACACATACAGCACACATACACAAAAAACACACAGACACACACCACACACACACACACATCACACACATACACACACCACACATAGCACACACACACACATACGCACACCACACACACACACACCACACACACACACCACACACACACACACACACCATACACACACACACACATACACACACACCACACACACACACACACACACACACACACACACACACACACACAGCATCACCATGAAGAGGGTAAGGGAGGGTGACACACAGAGGTGCTGTGGAGTGTGGCTTTAAATAGGATAGCAGGAGACGGTGACAACAGATTGTCCCTGTCCGAAGGAATCTAAGATCCCATCAGGAAAGACACTGGTCCGGTCACACCTAAGCCCATGGGAACACGGCAGTTTCCAAGGACAAGCAGAGGCTTCCACAGATGACAGGAGGGGCAGCACATGGAGTCTGAACAAATAGAAACATTGACATTTGTCCTGCTCTCAAAGGACACACGATGCCTATAAGCAGAGAGCAGGAGGAGGACGGCTAACTTAGTATTTTTTTCCACTTTGAATCTGACTTCTGATTGTTGTTTTGAAGTTAGCCAAAGCAAGGCATCATGTTGTTTTGGTTTTGACTGTCCAACTCCAGGGTGAACATACAGTCCTTCTAAAGTCCTCGGGACATAGAAAATGGGAGTAGCCCTCAGCAGAGCTCAGGCTATGGTGCAGAGAAGGAACCAGATTGAAAAGGAGGAATCTAGGAATGTATGGAACAGAGACTGGGGCTGCGGGATATAGGAACAAGGAGCAGACACACAAGGCCCGTGGCATCAATGAGAACTGGAAAAGGAATGGGATATGGGATAAGTATAGTCGTGGAACATGTAGGCCAGGAAGAAATGGGATGTAGGATAAGTATGGTCATGGAGCACCTAAGCTAAGAAGAAATAGTATTCAGGGTAAGTATGGTCATGGAGTACCTAAGCTAGGAAGAAATGGGATTCAGGGTAAGTATGGTCATGGAGCACAGTCATGGAGCACCTAAACTAGGAAGAAACAGGATTCAGGATAAGTATGATAATGGAGGCACCTAAGCTAGGAAGAAATGGGATGCAGGATAAGTATGGTCATGGCATACATAAGCTAGGAAGAAATGGGATGCAGGATAAGTATGGTCATGGAGCATAGTCATGGAGCACCTAAGCTAGGAAGAAACAGGATTCAGGATAAGTATGGTCATGGAGCACCAAAGCTAGCAAGCCAATGGACAAGAGGCTGGGGACAGTGAGGAAGGGGCCAAGAGATGCCATGGTGAAGGGCTGGTTTCTCACCTCTCTGTCCAGTATGAGGAGCTGAGGATGACAGCTGGGAACCACAGTGACAACCTACGAAACCGCAAGAACGAGATCCTGGAAATGAACAAGCTAATCCAGAGGCTTCAGCAGGACATCGAAACAGTCAAAGCCCAGGTGAGGTCCCGGAGTGGCCGGGAGAACCCAGCAGAGGTCCACTTTCCTGCTGGGCCACACAGGGCAGGACAAACCTTGTCAGTGAGGAAGAGAGATAAGCCTGTTACACCTTGTGTCACAGGAAGCAAGCTGCCCACGAGCTGCATTGAGCAGCCCCACAAAGTCAGGTTCCCCGCTGTCAGAGAAGCAGCGATTCAGAGGACCGAACCCAGGCTCTCACCCTGTGATCCTGACCTTCCACATGACTAAGTTGCCTATAAAATTAGACCCACTCAATCCTCCTAGGCTTGTGAAAACCAGCCAGGCACTACCATCTATTTATTAGCCAGAACCCCACCCCTGCCTACCCCGGCCACACTTCCTCTGTGTGTCTAGTCCCAGTAACACCTTCCTGTGCCCTCTCCCCAGCGATGCAAACTCGAGGGAGCCATTGCCCAGGCAGAGCAGCAGGGGGAGGCCGCCCTCTCTGACGCCAAGTGTAAACTGGCAGGGCTGGAGGAGGCCCTGCAGAAGGCCAAGCAGGACATGGCCAGCCTGCTCAAGGAGTACCAAGAGGTGATGAATGTCAAGCTGGGGCTGGACATCGAGATCACCACCTACAGGCGCCTGCTGGAGGGCGAGGAGAGCAGGTGAGCACAGATGGGTACCAGGGTGGCTGTTATCCTGCCTCCCTGGGGCAGCTGCTGCTGCTGGCATCCCACAGTCTTGGGAAGCAAAGCACAATCTGCCACCTCCCTCCCCCTCCTTAACACAGTGAGGGCAGAAAGCAGGGCTCCCTTCGAGGCAGGATCCTGAGCTCTTTTCCCTTCTTTCTCTAGGTTGTGTGAAGGCATCGGGCCTGTGAATATCTGTAAGTAGCTGAGTCATGAATCCTGGACTCTGGGTCCGGGGTTTTGGTAAAATTCCCCGGGTGGAAACCCACCACATTCCATCCAGCCCTCCGGAACCTCTCACATCCCCACGGAATGTGCTCGTCTGCCGTACTTCTGGGCGGGTGGAGAAAATCCAGCAGGGCTGCCCACCCAAGTCACCACCTGAAGATAGGAGGTGCTGCTGGAGGGTTAGCAGCAGGGTCGGGAAAGAGGTGCAAGGTGAGGAGAGTCCGCGAGGGGAGTCGGGCGTTAGTCCCAGCTTCACCAAAGCTCCAGGGAAAGACAGGGTGAATGTATGGGGTGCTTCTAAGCACTGGGTGTGATTAGAAAGGATAGATGGATCCTTGGAGACAGGTAGAAGCGCTGGGAGGTTCAGAGACTGGGACGGCCCAGAGGAGGGGATGGTCCCGGTGGGGCTCTGAGCAGCTTTCTTGTCCCCACAGCTGTCAGCAGCTCCAAAGGAGCTTTTCTCTACGAGCCCTGTGTGGTGGGCACGCCCATGCTGAGGACCGAATACTGCAACGGGGCCACCGGTGTCCTGAGGAACAGTGGGGGCTGCAGCGTGGTGGGCACCGGTGAACTCTACATCCCCTGTGAGCCCCAAGGGCTCCTGGGCTGTGGAAGTGGGCGGAGCTCCAGCATGAAGATGGGGGCGGGTAGCAATTCATGCAGCCGCTGATGTTAGTGCTACTCGCTACTGGGAGTCTGAAAACCCTGGATCTCACATTTCTACAGGGCTGAAAATCAGAATATTCCAAAACTCTCCCTTCCCACACCAATTACACATTGCCCTAGGATACTCCTGGGAGCTGAGCTACTCTCAACCCTCCTCCACCCTAGGATACTCCTGGGAGCTGAGCTACTCTCAAACCCCCCCACACACACACACACACTCTACCCTAGGATACTCCTGAGAGCTGAACTTACTCTCAATCCCCGCTCTACCCCCACGATATTCCAGGGCTGAGATACTCCCAGCCCTGCTCACATCTTCAAAGCCACCCTTCACATATCTAGATGCAGACCCCAAGCTGGACACAGAGTTTGTGGGGACACAGACAAGGGGACTTTACTGTCTCTGTCACTTGGGGTAGCAAGTCAACTCTAATATGGTCAAGAGAATGGCTATAGTCTCACCACTTCTCTCCCAGGAGAGATGGCCAGCTGAACACACTACAGCTCTATCACGCAAAAGGCTCCATACCACTTTCCTCACAAAGCCAGCCCAAACCCAAGCCTCCCCACTCCTTTCCCCCTGGCTCTCAAATACCCAAGAAAATGGAACTCATAGCACCCACCTGAGGCATGCGGTATTACATATGTGTTAAAAAAAAAAAAGTCAAAAGGTGACTCCCCAATCACATTCTGAATCTCAAAACTGAGATCTACAATCAGAGCTTCAGGGTCACTGACTGGGCACTGTGTCTCCTGAGCTTCAAGACTCTAGAATGTTGGATAGTGTGTTGAGCTCAAAGTAAAATACAGCGCTCATTGGCAGCTAATGGCGAGACGTGCCTAAAATGGTGCACAACAAGGTTTCTTCTCAGAGAGAAAAGTTTGGTTACTATGCCTTGGACCCAACCCTGCCTACCTCTGTACATAGCACTGCTTCCTGCCCCCTCTCATTTAGTCCCTGTACCTTTGGGCCTTGGGTCAAATAGGAGCATGGTTCACCCATACAGTGGAGTGGGGCTGCCCCTGTCACTTGGAGGCTCGTTTAGGATCTGAGAGAGGGAAGAGATGCTAGGTTAACATACAAATCCTGTCAGCTTGGAGTCCAGGTTCTCTCTGAGGAGTCTCTCAGTTGTCTGTTTCCAATAAACTGACTCTGTTCACACTCTAGGAACCAAACTGTCTCACCCTGCTCGGTGTGGGGTTGTGATAAAGGTAAGAGATTTCATGAGGAACCTTCAAGGACTGCAGTCTAGGGACAGAAATGAAGGAGTTACATTTGTGGGAAAACCTCACTTACATGATATGGGAGTGGCCTGTGGGATAAGCATGCCATAGTATGGCTCATACCGAAACATGTACGTCACACATATGCAAGACCCTCTTCATGCTATGTACAGCACGTGTTATGCACAGCCTCCCCATTCCATGGACACGCACTCGTGCACATACAAACACACACACACACACACACACACACACACACACACACACACACACATCTAGAGGTGACCCATAGGGCCCTCATCATGCTTGGTCAATACTTAGCATCTCCCATCGCTACCATTCGTCCCCATGGCCTCGGAGCTCCCACCTGGGGAAAGCTTTGGAAATGAGTGGCATCTGGCCTGGGAGGAGGATCAGGACACTCCCCTAACCTCTCCTCATTTAAGGAGCCTAAAGACTTGAGACAAGCCTGGAGGCCAGCAGTCCCACCCTTCATGAGGCCCTAGGCCCCTGCTGACTGCATTGACTTCAGAGTTCACCCCTCCTCGAGAGTTTTCTGTTCCTTGTGACGACCCCTGCTGGAGTCAGACCACTCCTCCTCCTTCCCACAACCACATTCAGAGCCTCCGTCCTGTGCAGGGCCCCAAGATAGAGGCCCATGATACAGAGATGAGAAAGAGGCCCTGTCAACTTCAGAGAACTCTGGGCCAAACTGTGCAACCACAGATAATGCTCAAAACAGGCTAGTGGCTGTGCTGAAAGCTGGTTAAAGAGGCTCAGAGACCTAAGACCAGAATGTGACAGGAAGCCCAGAGCTGCAGATTCTGGGCAGCTTGTTTAAAGGAACCTGTTCATCCACTTTTTGTTTAGACAATCTAGTTTTGTTTTGTTTTTTACTTTTGAGATAGGGTCTCTCTATGAAGTCCTGGCTGTCCTGGAACTTGCTGTGTAAACCTGGATAGCCTCAAACTCAGAGAGATCCTCCTGCCTCTGCCTCCAGAGAGCTGGGATTAAAGGCATGCGCCACTACACCCAGACAACAACAGATATTAAATACCTGCTTGAGTCAGGCTGCTGGGAGCTGATAGTACAGAAGGAAACAGCCCTCCCTTTAAGTAATAATGCTAAAAGCCCTTAGATAGGACAGAGCGGTGAGACTGGAGTACCTTTGGCAGGCTAGTGCCAAGGTGTGCACACCACTAAGAAATTATGCCATGCAACTGATCTAGTATAAAAGGTGGGAGGAGAGCAAAGGGTCTCCTCGAAATGAGGACATGAAAGAGATAGAGAGACAGACAGACAGACAGACAGACACACACACACACACACACACAGACAGAAGGGGAGAGGGAGTAGGAGGGAGAGGGAGAGAGAGAGTGACAGAGACAGAGAGACGGAGAGACAGAGAGACAGAGACACAGAGAGACAGAGAGACAGAGAAAGGAAACAGAACCGTTTCCCTGCTGTCCCCAGTGGAAGCTAGGGGGAGATCTGGGGCGGCTAGGGCCTTTTATGAGCTACACCTGCCACCCCTGGAGTACTTAGAGGTGGCAGGTGATGATGTAATCTGTTGCCAGGTCCCCGAAGTTAGGCCGAAGGAAATCACCTGATTGCTAACACCTGTGACAGGATGTTAACTGACACAATCACAGCTGAGAACAGTGTTGGTTTCCAACAATGTTACACATAACCAGTCCACTCCTAGGTACAGACCCAGGAGAAATGAACATGTGTTTCTACACAATAAAAACTGCTACATTGTTCCGAATAATTAAGACTTAAAAATGACTCAGATACCCATCGGCACTTAAGCAAAATGATATGGCACAGCCAGACAGTGAAATATTACTTTATTCCCGAGAGGGACTAGAACACTAATGTGGCTACAACTCCGGCAATCCTTGAAGCATAAAAGGTGAAGGGTAGCTCCTTAGGGCCAGCCAGAGAGGAAGCTGGGAGCTGGGGGATATGACAACTGCAAACATCAAGGAACCGACAGACACTTTACCAAGTCCCCTTAAATAAGCATGTTGTGTGGAGCCCTGCATTGTACCCTGGGGCTTTGAAGAGCAGCCTAATGGTCGTGCGGAGCTGATGCACTGATTATAGCAGCTGTCTCTGACAGAAATGTGGCTGAGTGGTGGGGGCAGGGCACCACAGAGCTGGGGTCTCGGTTTAGTCAGCAGGAATCAAAAGCTAGCTCCCCGAGGAAGAGCAGCAGGTAGCAGACAAGCATGAACCTCAAAGGTCTGCAGGACTATGAGGAGAGAGAGGCCCTTACTGAGAGGCACAGCAGCTTGGCAGGGGCACAGTGAGGGAGAGCCTCCACCTCTGCCTGCCCCTGTGCCAGCCATGCTCCCTCCTGGTTTATAACCCAAGGTTCTGGAAACAGGAATGCTCTGGGCCTGGAGTCAGCAACCAGCCCCTGTGAGACTTCGGTTCCAGGTCAGTGGGGTCCTGAGAGTGTTTGCTCAGGCCTGGTTACATCTCAGGGGCTCCAGCTTCTTCTCCAGGTTGTGTTGTCTTGCAGTAAAGTGCTCTCCCTTCCCGTCTGGGAGGTGATTCACAGCAGGCAGAAAGTGCCTCCTGGTGGTGACCTGCTAATTCTCATTCCACTCTCAAAAACACCTCCCTCTGTGCAGCCCCACTAGGTGCCCGGAGACAGGAGGAATTGCCTATCCTGGTGGGTGGCATGAATCTAATCCTTGCTCCTCACTGAGGGCTCCAGTAAAGACTGCTGGGGAACAATTTGCAGAGCTGTGAGGAGGGTGGGAGGAGCTGGAAGTGAACACCATATTCCTGTGTCTGCCCTCCTAGGTGTCTCACGGGCCTATACCCTTCTCCCTGTCCTGGCTGTCAAGTGCTTTCTGCCCCAGAACTTGTCCCTATAATCCTCACTCCTGTGCTTCCCAGTGGCCCTTCCCTCATCCAGTCCCCTCTGTGTCCCAGACTCACTCACTCCAGCTAGGGTTACCAAGCACCCAGAAAGAAACCCAGCAGCTCAGATTGGGACAATAGTTTCAAAAATGGCACTGTGATTCCAGGGTCTAAGGATGGCACATTCAAGGCTGCATGGAGTACAGATAGTTCTAGGCCAGCCTGGGCAACTAAGTATGAGATGTGGGGTGGAAATACAGCTCAGTGGTAGAGCAGTTGCTAACATGCACAAGGCCCTGCATTTCAATCCCACTATAGAGTAGGGCAGAGGTGGGGTGGGGTGGGGGTGGAGTGAGGGGTGGGGGAGGAAAAAAGAAGGAATGGGGAGGGGAGGGGAGAGAGGGGAGTGGGAGGGAAGGGAAAGGAAGAAGAGGACAGTGAGCAGAGGAAGGGAAGCTGGGACTTCGGAACCTAAGGGCAGGAAGATGCTGCCCTGCCAGCCTGATTGCAGTCAATGCTCACACCGTGAAAGCATGGGGAAGCAATCTGAGCTGCACACTACTGGGAGCAACGTTTTCACTGTGGGCTGGTTATGTGGGGAGGGCAAGGAATTAAATCCCACCCTCTGGTAGATAGCAGGTGTTGCTCGATAAACGTGGATCAGTTTACCTCCTCTAAGGAAACCTTTGGACCCTCAGTCTGAGAAGGCACAGACAGGAAGGTGCTGGACAATGGTGGCTTCAGCCTCTGACCCACCCACCCAGCCACTTTGGAGGGGGGAACTCCAGAACTTGCTTTCCAGGCAGGAGCAGGCCTCAGCATGAGAAACTCAGCACAAACTCATGCCCAGGCAGAAGGAGGAGCTCAGCAAAGCCTCCTCAGCTCCCGGGCTTCCCCTACTGTCCTTCCCACACATACCCACAGGCCCAGCCAGGCCGACCCGGGCTTCGGGCTTCCTGGACCTTCCCTGGCTGGCTAGGAGGGGGTTCCCCTCTCCTCCCCTCCCACTCGGACTGTCTCCCTCCTCCCGTGCCCCAGATAGTATCATGATGACCCAGCAACGGCGACTCAGTCACACCACTGAGGAGAGGCCGATCTCTGGGATTACACCCAGGCTTCCTGACAAGAGAAACTGTCACAGCAGCAAAACCTCCAGCCCGGAGTTGCCAGGGCGACTCCTCCCCCTGCCTCCACCCACCACCCCTTAGAACACAGCTCAGGACTGTGTGATGCATCATCTGGCAAAATAATGGCTCAGAACTGGAAAGTGCTGATGGTAACAGGGTTACGCTTGACTGGCTCCAGTCACTCCCTCCCACGCTTCCTGCTTAGGGCGCGAGGAGAGCCCTGATGAAGGCCGCCCGGGAATGCCTAGTGGGGCAATGACCATCTTGCAATGGGAACGTGGGGTTCAGTACAGAACCAAGGGGGGCTGCTCAGAAGTAGACAGAGGACTGGGCCGGAGGACCAGCTTCGAGAGCCAATGTGAGGAAACCCACCCTCAGACAGCTAACCAGGCCCCTGAAGGTCACTGGCAAACCACGTACCAGGGTGACGTTTGTCCATGAACACTGGCGAGGGTGTGGTAGTGTTGTAAAGCTGGGGGTTTTAATGGGAAGTGAATTATTTTTTTTGTAATTTCTCTGCAGACAGGTACTTCTATTGCTGCACCTACTCGCGCACCACTATGGGGTGGTGAAAGCGGGCTTATACCCAACTCTCTCCTTGAGTCAAGCCTCCTTCCTTCTGGTCTCCTTCCTGCACCCCTCTGTCTCCTCCCCTTTCTACCGCCAGTGGGGTTCTCTTGTCCCCTTCCCATTTTCCCATGATTCTTTGCCAAGCCTCAGAGACATGCAGATCCCTCTTCTCCAAGCAGGCAGAACCAAATCCCAACCACCAAACCTGGACAAAGATCTGGATCCATTCTAGGACCTCCCAAGTTCCTGTGCCCCTGGCATCTCCAGAGACACCTCCATCCACTCTGATGCCTGGAGGATCCTCCTCCTAAAATACACACAAAGCCAAATGCCCAAGTAGCCTTCTCTTTTCTTTCTCTGCTCTGTCTTTCTGCTTTTTTTTTTCTTTTCTTTTCTTTTCTTTTTTTTTTTTTTTTTTTTTTTTCCAGAGCTGGGGACCCAACCCAGGGCCTTGTGCTTGCTAGGCAAGCGCTCTACCACTGAGCTAAACCCCAACCCCTGTCTTTCTGCTTTTAACCCCGAAATGCGTTCATCCGTTCAACAAAACAGCACGTCTACACACCCTCCCACCATCCAGTTTAGGAGACACAGGATAGTGTTGCTTCCTAGAGCTCTCCAGCCAGGGTAGATGGATGATTGCAGAGAACCCCATGCAAGAATGCTCAAGTGATAAGGAGTCCTAGGAAGCAGGGGAGAATGGCCCCAAAGCAGGTGAGAAAGTGGCGTATGAACAAAGACTGGAAAGCTGTGAGAGGCGAAGCGGCCCCAGCAGTGAAAACGGCAAGTGATGAACATCTGTCTGCAGCAGGAGAGTCCATCCTGACTGAGTGACGGACAGACAGACAGGAGTGGCTAGGGCAGAGTGGACCATGGTGTTGGGAGTGCTCAGAAGGAACAGAGACAAAATCCAGGGACATCTCGGGAGCCTGAGTCAGCAGACCCAGTGAGGAGCAAGCAGTGGGCTGGCAGCACGGAGCAAGAAGCCCCTGAGGGCCAGACTTGTGAAGATGGGCATGTGGTGGATGGAGCGGAAACACAAAGGGAAACACAGAGAAAAGAGTGATCCCTAAACTTGTCAAATGCAGAGACTGTGAGGCTGGCAAGGGGAAAATACGAAGTAGGAGGAATTGGGGAAGTTTGGGATATATATATCTTTGATATCTAAATGGGAGATATTGACTAAAACATATGCTTAGGAACCTGGAGAGGAGGCTCTGTGGTTAAGATTATGCACTTCTCTACCAGAGGAGCCAAGTTCATTCCTAGCACCTACACTGAGCTCAAAGCTCAGTATAACTTCAACGCCAAGGGACCCAACACTGTCTTCTGGCCTTCGTGGGCACCTGAACTCTTATGTACACACACACACACACACACACACACACAGAGAGAGAGAGAGAGAGACAGAGAGAGAGACAGAGACAGAGACAGAGACAGAGACAGAGAGAGACAGAGAGACAGAGGTGGGGGAGAGGCACATAATTAAAAACAAAATAAATGTTAAACAGGACACAGTGCAGGGGCAGCCCAAGGTGCAAATGTGCAGCGGTGCTCACTGACGGGCAGAATATTTAAAGTCTGAGTCTGTGTGATGTCACCAGGGTATGATCAGAGGCAAAGATGAGAAACAGTCAGAGGGCTGACCCGGGGACACTGGGTACGTACAGCTGGGAGACCTGCTAAGAAGACTGAAAAGGAGTTAGAAGAATGCAGCGTCTGCAGGTGGAAAGGCGGCCATGCCTGGAAGGTGAGGATGGATTTGGTCCAGCACTGCTGGTGAATCAAGGGAAGTGAGGGCTGAGGAGACCACGGAGGTCGGCAGCAGAGGTCACTGGTGATCTTTACTAGAAACATTCTCCTGTTGTTTATCCTTCCTCTTCCTCTTTGGACAAACAATTGGGAGAACAAACAATGCCCACCTGAGTGGGCTTCCCAGAAAAAAACATTGATACACTGATAGAACTTTATATGTAAACATATGTATGTGTGTGTATATGTATATGCGTGCGTGTGTTACACACAGACATGTATCAATGTCTGTCTATAAGAAACATGTCCCAGACATCCAAGCAAGCACGAGTCCCCAATCTCAAAACTGGAACGTACTAGAATGTGAAGGATGAGCGGAAGCATGAAGTCCTGAGTTATTTGCAGTATTGCCAAGATCAATGATCTACGCCGGCTTGGAGTGTTTCATTTTGTATCTGGGTACTTGTTGTCTTGCTTCTGTAACCCAGTCAAAGAATCAAATAAACGTAACCCAATGAACGGTTCAAGGAACCCGTGAGGATAGGGCTGTCGCTCAGCTCCAGGACATACCTGGGGTTGAGGGTGGGGGCTCCAAGTCATGTGGGCGACTTTACACAGAGTACCTGGGACTGAGTAAGTGTCCACGGAGAGTCTCAAGTCATAAACATGTCCACCTCAGCCCCGATGATATTCAGCCCTCGTGGAAACAGCTAAACCCCGAAGGGTGGATAGAACACGGCTAAGGGTCTTCTGAGCACTGACTCTACCCTCCGAGATGCATGCACTCCCCCTCCTGCCTTAAGAGAGTAACTCTGGGTATCCACATTCCTCCAGAGCCTCTACTAGAACTGTTAGCATTCTAAGTCTCTGGTGGTTAGCCACACTTACAGTTGGGCTGTGGGGGAGGGGGTGAAGCCTTTGGATTTATGAGCAAAGCAAATTAATGTCCCCATAATGGCAATTGCGGTGGACTTATAGGGGGAAATAAGACTTTAATATTTATGTGTTTATGTGTTTTTAATGTTTATAGGTGGCCTGCTCCAACCCGCATCCTGATGAGAATAGGTGTGTCTGAATTGGTTCATTGTGAAGGATGTTATAGATGTGAGGAGTTTCTGCTAACTACCCAAGCTCATAAATGCCTCCAAATGGCTTTTTTTTTCATTTTTATGAGGCCAACCCTCAAGTCCACACGCACATAAAAGAGGTGAGAGGGATCCACTAGCCTCACAGAGACTCCCAGCTCCGGCTCACCCCACACCACATTGCTCCTCAGCTGCCATCTACAAAGCCACCATGTCTTGCCGCTCCTACAGAGTCAGCTCTGGCCGTCGGGTGGGAAACTTCAGTTCTTGCTCAGCAATGACTCCTCAGCATCTGAACCGCTTCCGGGCAAGCTCTGTCTCCTGCAGGAGTGGACCTGGCTTCCGGGGCTTGGGTGGTTTTGGTAGTCGGAGCGTCATCAACTTTGGATCATCCTCACCCCGGATAGCAGTCGGATGCTCTCGTCCTATCCGCTGTGGAGTTGGCTTTGGAGCTGGCAATGGGATAGCCTTTGGCTCTGGTGACGGAAGTGGCGTTGGTCTGGGCTATAGGGCCGGCAGTGGCGTTGGCTTGGGTTTTGGTGCTGGCAGTTGCCTTGGCTATGGTTTCGGAGGCCCTGGTTTCGGCGGCCCTGGCTTTGGTGGGCCTGGCTTTGGCTACAGAATTGGAGGAATCGGAGGCCCCTCAGCCCCTGCTATCACAGCTGTGACTGTTAACCAGAGCCTGCTGACACCCCTCAACCTGGAGATTGACCCCAATGCCCAGAGGGTGAAGAAAGATGAGAAGGAACAGATCAAGACCCTCAACAACAAATTCGCCTCCTTCATTGATAAGGTAGCTTGCAGGATGAATCTCTGGGGAAGGTACTTAGAGTTAAGAGGTCTGGGGTGCTCTCCCCTTCAAAAGAGCTGGTCCAGGCTGAGCCAAGGCATCTGCCAAGAACATAGAGGGATGAATGGCTTCTGGAATGTTCTGCACTGAGAATAGACAAAGCCAGAGGAACTGCTGCACCATGAGACAGACTGAGATGCTGGCCACAATTTCTGGGAAAAAGAAAGACGATCCAGCTAAACCTAAGGGCATTTGGGCAAACCAAGCCCTATTTCTCAGTTATCAGCCATGTCTCCCACACAGGTGGGGGGTTTCAGCCAAGTGTCCGATTGGTGGTCTGAAGGAGATTTTCATAGTTTCTGAGGCTGATAGAGAATGGAGTGAGTGATATTTACATAACAAACAAAGAATTCATACACCCAACATAGGCTACAGAGACCTAGTCAGAACTGAGGGACGTGCATATGATCACCAGTAGCTATTATAGAGAAATAACAGTGCCAGCCTTCCAAAAGCAGATGCTGGGTAGAGCATGTCTGCATTGAGACGAGGCTCGGTTTCTTTCTGGAGATGGGAGGGAACCTCTGTGACCTCATTTTAGCCAAGGAGCTTGGCTGATAGAATATCAGGGATGCTGACCATGGTGTGCAGTCCCAGGCAGCCACCTCCTAGTACCATGGTGACTCCCAATGTAGTGTCATTGCTCTGTGCACTCTGCTGGGGATAGCTGGTTTCTATTCCCAGATGCAGCCAAGCCCAGCAAAAACCTCATGTTTCACACTCCCTCAGGACCAGCTGACACCTCACTTCAATAATACTGAAATGTCTTTATTACTAAATGTTTTTATTAACTACCTGGGTGTGAGGAGAGGGTCACAGACCCGCCTTCCTGGCTTCTGGTGAGTTAGAAGTGTAATGTAAGCCAGCAGAGGGAAGAACACCGATAATAGGACACAGTCTTTGCCGGCCATCCAAAGTGCGCTGGTGCACTACCAAGCACTTTAATGTCTCTCCTTTGCTTCCTGGATGTAGGTAAGGTTTCTGGAGCAACAGAATAAACTCCTAGAGACCAAGTGGAGCTTCCTCCAAGACCAGAAATGTGCCCGTAGCAACCTGGAGCCTCTCTTCGATAACTATATCACCAGCCTGCGGAGGCAGCTGGATGTACTAGTCAGCGACCAGGCTCGGCTGCAGGCAGAGAGGAACCACATGCAGGACATCCTTGAAGGCTTCAAGAAGAAGTGAGTGCTCTGAGCTGCCCACATCTGTGCCCCATATGCACCTGTGCCCCATATGCACCTGTGCCCCATATGCACCTGGGACCCATATGCACCTGGGACCCATATGCACCTGGGACCTATATGCACCTGGGACCCATATGCACCTGGGACCTATATGCACCTGGGACCTATATGCACCTGGGACCCATATGCTGCCCAGTGCAGATGACAGAAGCTGCATGAAAGAGGATAGTTGTTGGCTACAAAACCCAGCTCTGGGATGTGTGGGGAAGAGTGGTACAGGAGGAGGAATGAGGAGACCCTCTGTGGGTACTGAGGAAATGGGGGACTTAATACTACTGGTGGAAATGTGACTCTGGAAGAGATGTCTTTTGTTTTGGAAGGAGTGCCCACATTCATTCATGTCCTACTTCCTCTATGCTCAGTTGCAAGGACCCTGAGTTGTCTCTCACAGAGATGTGTAGTAATGGTCCAGATTTCAGACCCTAAATTCAAGGTGAGAAATTAAGGAACTTGGCAGGTCAGAAGCTTAGAGAATGTTTTAAAGGTAGGACTGAGATATGCTAACCTGTGAGAGGCAATAGAGAACCATGTCCCTCAACAAACCAGGATCCCGTTGCAGGATGAGTGAGGGCTTGGGGGTAACGTGAGAGAGGGCTTACCCACTTCATCCCCATGCTCCCAGGTATGAAGAAGAGGTGGTGTTCCGGGCTAATGCGGAGAACGAGTTTGTAGCGCTGAAGAAGGTAAGGGAATGCAATGAGGGGAAATTCTACATGGAAGCACGTGTTCTCCAGAAACCCAGCTCCTGCCCCAGAAACTTCCCCCAAACAGCAGAGCCCCAAAGATCACATCAGGTTCCCTTCAAAGTTCTGACAGGACCACAGATTATTTGAGTTTGAGTACTGTGCATGTGAAAACAATGGACTCTTCTATTTCTTGAATGATCAAGGCTTTCTTTACTTTTATCTGTAAAAGTCATTTCATTTGTTGGGCTGGTTCAGGAGGGGCACACGTACACCCTGGTCCCTGTGTGAACTCGAGGGAATGAATTAGTTATCTCCTTCCACCATGTGGGACTCAAGGGTTGAACTCAGACTTTGCCACCCGAGTCATCTCTATGGCCCCTTCCTTGCTTTGACAAAAGCCCTGGATGAGGCCCAGCAACCCCTGTGTGGGCTTCCACACTGCAATAGGGAAAGAGACTCAGGAGGAACTGACGGCTCCTCCTGCCATCGCCGGACCCCTCCTAATAGGAAGGTTGAGCAGCACAGGCCGTGAGCCCATCCCTCTCTTTTTGTTATGCAGGATGTAGACGCAGCTTTCCTGAACAAATCTGACCTGGAAGCCAACGCGGATGCTCTGGCCCAGGAAATTGAATTCCTCAAGGCTCTGTACCTGGAGGTGAGGCCCTTCTGTAAGAATTCAAGGCTTTGACTGCTCAGCCTTGGCTGCTCAGCCTGCATGCCCTAGGGGCTGAGCCAGGCCTTCGGGTTTCCAGACACTGGTTTCGTGCGTCTAGCTCCACCCCCACTCAGACCTTTGGGTTCTCTGACACTGTGTCTGGAGGTGAGGAAGGCTGGGGAGATAGACATCTCCGCAGCCATATTAGGCCTGGCAATGAACTCCCGTCATCTGTGGTCCAAACCTTCATTGTCCAATCTAAAGACTGAGTGTGGGACTGCCTGGCAAAGCAATGTGGAAGAAGAAAGGATGATTTTACTACACAAACCAATGCCATTTCTTCCAAGCAACCTATTCAGTCTGAAAGGTGACACCAGGGTAGAGACCTTGGTTCTCTGAAGACTCTGGATCTAGGAATCTCCAGGCTCTACTCTGTGTTTTAAAATATCATTACTGCTCAGTGGATCATGGCCACTGTGGCCAGACAAACATGAATTTAAGCAACTGTCAGTCTGCTCACCTGAGGTACCCCAGGTTTCGATAGTCACTAAAGCCAAAGTAGGTACTGGAGGCATGGCCTGAGCTTACAGCAAGGGTTCTAAAGTCAGACTCGATTGCTTCTCAAGCATTCCTTTTTCTGGGCCCCAGGCTGGGTAGGAATGGGATCTCGAAGAGTTATAGAGCAAGAAGCAATGCTCCCCATCCCTGGTTCACTGGGGACCCTGTGGCTAAGTCTCAGCTGCTGATGGACCACTGAGCCCCTCTGCCCTGCTGCGTCTCCAATACAGGAAATCCAGTTGCTGCAGTCACACATCTCAGAGACATCTGTCATTGTGAAGATGGACAACAGCCGGGACCTGAACCTGGATGGGATCATAGCAGAAGTCAAGGCACAGTATGAGGAGGTAGCAAGGCGGAGTCGTGCAGATGTGGAGTCCTGGTACCAGACCAAGGTGGGCAATGGGAGCCCGGGGTAGGGGTGCAGGTGTCCTAGAGTGAAGACTTTGGTCTGAGGTCTTCAACCCAGACCGTGTATGGTTAAAACACTGTCTCTGCCCCCAGTATGAGGAGATGCGGGTGACCGCTGGCCAGCACTGCGACAATCTACGTAATACACGGGACGAGATCAATGAGCTGACCCGGCTGATCCAGAGGCTGAAAACTGAGATTGAGCACACCAAGGCTCAGGTGGGAAAAAAGAGGAGAAAGCTGCGGAGGGAGCAAGGGAGGCAGGGGCCTGGCTTTGAGGAGCGCCAAGTTTGGTGAAAGTAAAGGACTTAGTAAGACCTGGACACAAATCCAAGGGCTGGCCATAAAACCTTCTCTGGGGACAGAAATGTGGACATGTGGACAAGAAGAAAGGCCTGGGGTTGATTCTCTAAGTAGGGGAGGCAGAAAGAATGGGAGAGTCTGGATTCCTTAGGTCTGGAGGCAGCGGAAACCCAATGGGTATGGAGAATGGGGGAACAGCAACACTCTGCCTCCCACTGACCACAGTCACTATCCCTGGAAAAGCAGCCACGGAGAGCTGAAACCCAGGCCTGGCACCAGGTCTCCCACCATGAGCAGGGTTTCCAACCTGACTTAGGAATCCCCTGAGTCCCTAGCAAAGCTCACGTACAAACTCTGTTCTCTGCAGTGTGCCAAGCTGGAGGCCGCCGTGGCTGAGGCAGAGCAGCAGGGTGAAGCTGCCCTCAACGATGCCAAGTGTAAGCTGACTGATCTGGAGGGAGCCCTACAGCAGGCCAAGCAGGACATGGCCAGGCAGCTGCGGGAGTACCAGGAGCTCATGAATGCCAAGCTGGCGCTGGACATTGAGATCGTCACCTACAGGAAGCTGCTGGAGGGCGAGGAAATCAGGTGAGACCGGGGAAGGACTGAGGTCAGACGTCTAGAAAGGTTAACCAAATCAGGGGAGGGAACCAGGTGAAGAATCCTGGGATGAGCAGTCTCTTGAGGGAGCAATGTATCTTGCAAAAACCTTAGCTGGTTGCCCTGGGGCAGGGTTTGAGAAGGCGCTATGCTGTCAAATGCAATTACAGACAGGCAGCACCAGGTCACGGGTAGTTTGCTTAGCTGATCAATTTGTTAAAGTAGTAGTAGGTCATCAGATAGTTCAGTTCGACAGTTTAGAGACAGTGTCTCAAAATAGATGACATGTTTGAAAATGCACTAACAATTGGGGGGAAGACCCACCAGTTCCTGCTCTACCCAGACTAGATGCCCTCAGACAGCAAGCAGGTTCCTAGCTCCTAGAAGCTCATTTGTCTGGTTCTCTCCCCAGGATCTGTGAAGGTGTTGGGCCAGTAAACATATGTAAGTATCTCGCCTTTTCTCAGCCCGTTTCTTCTCTCCCCATCAAATTTCCTTTTGGCACTTGTGGGGATCAAGAAGCTCCCAAGATAGCTGATCTGGCCAAGACGTACAGTCATGGAAGCAGGGCCACCAGTGTCCCAAGACTGTAGTGTGTCCTCAGCAGAGGCTCCCAGAACAAAGAGAAGACAACAGTTTGTGTGGCTCTCGAAGTAGGAGGTTTCTGGAAAGAGACTTTTGGCTTTTAGTAGCATTGTAAGCCACCATCACAGAGACTCAGTAAGGGAAAGGCTGTGTCACAAAAGTGACTCATACCTGGGTCATGGGGATAGGGCAATGCTAAATGAACCCCCTCCTTCTTCAACTTCTTGCTGGTTCTAAGAGTGTAGACAGTCCCTAAAGCAGGCATCATAATGCATACACCAGCACTGTAG
Organism: Rattus rattus; assembly: GCF_011064425.1. Lineage (NCBI taxonomy): Eukaryota > Metazoa > Chordata > Mammalia > Rodentia > Muridae > Rattus > Rattus rattus. The sequence continues at coordinate 261,544,611 of NC_046154.1, forward strand.
AGCAGGGCGAGCCTCCACTTTGGAGAACTCCAGTCTTCTTGAGAAGGGGAGAGCTAGCCGATGCCATGCTAATCCTGGAAGGATACCAGCTGTCCTCTCAGAGAAGAGCCATGATTTGCTGGAAGGGAGAGGGTCAGCAATGGCCTTCTGCAGAAGGTCAAGCCCGGAGGTCACAGGGGCCACAAGGACTCTGGTACAACAACAGAGAAGAGAATATAAAGCACCCAGGCTGGGGCTGCTTCAATCAGGGCTAAACTGGATTCCAGTCCTGACATAAGGGCTGTGTTGAGTGAGGCAGTTGGGCTGCAGAGCAGAGCCATCAGTGGGGCAGAGATGGCTGGCCAGGAACAGGCTGGATTTCTTATCTGAAACCCCCGTATGGCTCTATGAAGGTCACTGCTCCTGTGTCTGGATGCTCAGCCTCTCCTAATCCACCTGATGTGGGACACAAATAAATAGTAGTTTGTATGCATGTGCACACATTAATGGTGGCCAGTCTGTGGGCATGGGTGTGTGCACACCCCAGGGATAGATACAACAGCATCCATCCAGTTCCATCTGGATATCTGCTTTTCGTGCAGTCTTGGTCTTTGGGCCACTCAGCCGGTGACTGGTAAGTCCTAGAGTCAACATTCCTTTCCCTTCCTCTCCACAGCTGTGAGCAGCTCTCGAGGAGGTGTGCTGTGCGGGCCTGAGTCCTTGGTCTGCGGATCCGGCCTTTCCCACAGTGGTGGAGTCACCTTCTCCAGCAGCAGTGGCATTCGTGCCACTGGAGGGATTCTGGCTTCCTCGAGCCTGAGGGCTGGTGGAGACTTGCTGAGTTCTGGAACCAGAGGAGGCTCAGTGATAGTGGGTGACGCCTGTGCCCCCAGCATCCCCTGTGCACTGCCCACAGAGGGAGGCTTCAGCAGCTGCAGTGGTGGTCGAGGTAACAGAAGCTCCAGCATCCGCTTCTCGTCCACCACCACCTCCCGTAGGAGCAGGTACTGAGTACCTAGCCCCAGGGGGCCGCCGCCTGGAGAAGAACCAGCTGAATATCCCCTGTTCCTATCCCCTGAGGTGTATAGACTCTGGTCCTGAGGGATCTCCAGAAACTCTCCCTGCCAGTACACAAACCTAGCCCATGTCCTTGTGTAGACACGCCAGTCCCAGCCCCAGGGGCTTCTCCCCAATTCCTTTCCTTCCGATCCTCCGCAGGCTCCAGCCACAGTAAATGTATTTTCAGCACCACTACAGAAAGCAGAGCCTCCTGGGGAGAGAGGGGTCATTCAGAGCATGAGCATGAGCACAGACCCCTGGGGCCTGCAGGCATCCTCAGCCCATCCCCTTCCTCCCTCTTCCCTTCCCTGGCAGAAGATGCTTCATGGTCCCTCTCCCCTGTCCCCAAAGGACACACAGTCCTTGGTGGCCCCTATGTTCCCATGATGGTTCTCCTCCCAGTGGCTCATCCAGGCCATTTCTCTTAAGGTTGTTGGTTTGTCTGCGGTATGTGGGTCTGCCAAGTAGGTGGAGTTCAGACGGAGAGGTAGTCTCTTCTGTCCGTGTGCCTTGTTCTTGTGGTGATAGAAGGCCCAACTCTGGGCCCTGTGGTTGCCACAGGGTTGGGTCTGCAAACTCTGGGAGTCTGGGGGTGGGTGGGCAACTGTTTGTACTATTCTTTGTATTCCTGGGTTTTCAATAAACTTGCTAAGCTAACTTCACAAGGACTCTGCCTGTCCCTCCACATCATGCTGGGGAGGTGGCTGACTGAAACCCACCTAGTTCACCCTAATGAGAGTGTGATGAGGGAGGAGCTGATATCCTGGGCCCACGGAAAGAAAGGGGTACAAGCCTTTCCAGGGAGGGACTTACAGTTCTGTAAGGCAGATGTGACAAAGAACAAGGACAAGGTCCTAAAAAACAAGTTCCCATCCCCACACTCTTCTCCAGGTCAGAGTGTCCTCTTCCCAAACACGCTGAACCTGCCCGTGTTCTCCCAGCCAAGCCCTCTGAGATCATCATAATAATATCCTTGTCTGTCGTCTGTCTGTCTGTCTGTCCCCACTCTAGTCTGTCCCCACTCTTGTCTCCATCCAACTTACTCAGCACAGTGCTACTAGAAAAGTCTTTCTCAACACAGAAACCTAACCGTGCCTCCCCTGCTTAAAGCCTTCTATGGCTTCCCAGTGCCTTTCAGAGAGGAACCCAAGCTCCTTAACGTGGCGTTCTGGTCCTGCAGAATCTGTCTATGTATTCCCACTTCCAGTCACTCCCTCAGTGCACCCTACATCCAACCTACTATTAAACACCTGTCCAGTGCCTATTACATGCCAGGCGTGACGCCAGGCAAATAATTGGTAATAAAATCCAGTTCTTATCCTCAAGGAGCTTCTGGTCTCGTCCCTTCAGAGGAGGATAGATATCTAACGGGGACTTAGAGAGGCTGAGTGCTGTGCTAAGGCCAGCACAGATGGAGATATATATATATATATATATATATATATATATATATATATATATATATATATATAGAGAGAGAGAGAGAGAGAGAGAGAGAGAGAGAGAAGGCCAGCGCAGACTTAGATGGTGCCAGCTTCCTGAAGGATGTGGTACCCAGCAGAGACAGATGCAAAGGATAGTGACTGAGCCATCTAAGTGAGACAAAGAGTCCCAAGAGAGGCCACAGCTTGTGCAAAAAAGTGCAAACGCCTAAAGGCTGTAGAGCACACGGAAGGTAGGGGGGACCTGCCTGGAGCTGGGTAGAATGTCCTTAGAGGACAAGACACACCAGCAAGTGGAGACAGGAGTCCATCAACATGGGACCCAGCCAGCAGCCTGGTACAGCTGACAGGGCCTAGATTTCAGCCACACCCAGCACAGTTCTTCTGAGGCAGGAGCATGCCTTGCTTCTTCTTCACACATCCTGTCTTCCTAAACCCCAGTCAGCAACCTGAAACATCTCACCTTGCTCAAATCCAAGACTTAACCAGACCCTGCCCTGTATTCCAGGGCCCCTGAATATCCAACTCATCTCTACGGCAAAGTCACATGCATCCCTCAGAGGCAGCCACATAGAAAGCTGCCCCAGAAGGCCTTGGTGTCTCTCTCAGCCAGACCAACACCTCCCACCCCACCTCAGTGACCAATTTATTGCCCAAGCTCCAAACTGACCTCTTAACCACCTGCTCTTCCAAAATGCATCTGGAACCTTTCCGTTTGTGTTAGCTGGCATGACGTCAAGTCTTGCCAACAAGTATCTCAGTAAACATCAATGGACCGCAGGAATGTAGAGGTCTACTTCCCTTCGCTCTGTCAAAGGCTCTTTCTAGTTCAGCCTCTCCGACACCCGGTTCCCACAGCATAGATGGTGTCTACAGCAGCAGGTGTCTGCAGTACCAGGCAATGTGGCATTTAGTGGCTATACAAAGATCTTTGCAGCCACCATTAACCTCTCTTTCTCTCCCATACCCATATCCCCTCCATCAGAAAATCCTGTCATCTTAGCCATTAAGTAAAACCCACAATGCAGCTGTTTCCCACCACTCTCATGGCTGGCACTGACACCTAAAGTGTTACCTCTTTCCTGGATGACTGTAGCCAACTCCTCACTGATCCACACTTCCTCTGCCTTCCTTGCACCTGTGGTCAAACAGCTGTCACCTAGGAGAAGCTAAGGGCAGCAGGTGACTTTTCTGGAGGTGGCCCACTGTTTTCACGTGGCTTACAATGGGTGAGCTCTGAGAGGCAAGGTCCCAAGAGACTTCACCTCAGCATTGCTTCTCGCAGATAATGTGACTTTTCCTATCTCTCTGACAGAACCTGAGGATTCCTGGGCATCAGCCCATCCTCCTGGGCCCATTTCCTGCAGATCAATATAAGGATGAGTAAACGTTCATGAATTAATGCTGTTCACACGGATGAATGGTTTTTATAGAATTTTATAGAATTCCTGGTTCAATTTGAACAATTTTAGGAAGAAAGTTTTTTTTAAAAAAATGGTTTTAGTTGTTTTGCCAGAAAGATATGATAAAGTTAGACTCAAGAACAGAATGTGCTCCCCTCATAGAATCGTTTAAGTAAAGGCTGCATGGTAAAGAGGACAACTGAGTAAATTTCACTAGGAAGAGAAAAGGGCTTGGGACAGATTTGTGATCAAGGACAAGCATTCATTCTAGGTCAGGTCCAAGGACGAAGCCACAGGTGTGCACTATGATAAAGCAAGGCCATGTGACACTGTTGCTTTGACCTTATGATGAGCTTACAGAATGAAACACCGCTTTGAACTTACTATCAGCATCCTTCTGTGACTCCTTTGGTGTAACATTTTATCTATGAGGTGATTTAAAAGAACTTATGTCTAAGAAGGTATGAATTGCCAGGGAGAAGGAAAAAAGTGTGGCTCAGCCCCACCTATGAAATGTATATGTGTCTATGTCTGTTTGTCTACATGTATGTATATACATATGTGTGTAGGTGTATGTGTATGTATGTATGTAAGTATGCATGAACACCATAGTGCATGCATAAGACAAGTGGTTGGGCCTAGCCAGTGTGTGTGTGTGTGTGTGTGTGTGTGTGTGTGTGTGTACTTGAATTCTCTCTTTCTTCCTTTTCTTTTCACTCTATTTCACAAAGTATTAATGAGCTGTTAGTCTCTCTCTCTCTCTCTCCCTCTCTTTCTCTCTCTCTCTGTCTCTCTCTCTCTCTCTCTGTCTCTCTCTCTCTCTCTCTCTCTCTCTCTCTCTCTCTCTCTCTCTCTCTCTCTCTCTCTCTCTCTCTCTCTCTCTCTCTCTCTCTCTCTCTCTCTCTCTCTCTCTCTCTCTCTCTCTCTCTCTCTCTCTCTCTCTCTCTCTCTCTCTCTCTCTGTCTCTCTCTCTCTCTCTCTCTCTCTCTCCCTCTCTCTCTCTCTCTCTCTTTCTCTCTCTCTCTCTCTCTCTCTCTCTCTCTCTCTCTCTCTCTCTCTCTCTCTCTCTCTCTCTCTCTCTCTCTCTCTCTCTCTCTCTCTCTCTCTCTCTCTCTCTCTCTCTCTCTCTCTCTCTGTCTCTGTCTCTCTCTCCTTCTCTCTCTCTCTCTCTCTCTCTCTCTCTCTCTGTCTCTCTCTCTCTCTCTCTCTCTCTCTCTCTCTCTCTCTCTCTCTCTCTCTCTCTGTCTCTCTCTCTCTCCTGGCCAGGGAAAGGAGCCCTAGCAATAACCCCTTTTCTGAACTGCTGTTAAGCAGCAGATGCCAGTCTCCTGAAGCCCGCTGTTTCTGGCCTCAGAACAGCGAAGAATCAAGAAAGATAAATATTACAAAATAAGCAACATTTTAGCCCTTGAAAATTTTAGTTTTGCCTCCAAAAAGAATTGCCAACGCTGCCCCCATCGCTGCCTTCCAGAGAGAACTGGCGCTTGGGCAGCCTCTGGCAAAGGGCAGCCAGAAGGATGCTGTGGAAAGCAAGCCCAGGGGCTGAGGCTGTAATTCAGTGTCAGTTTGATCTTTGCACAAGTAAAGCCCTACATGCAATCCCTAGATATGAAGAAGATTTAAAAAAAATAATGCAATAAAGTTTAACAGTCTAGATAAATTCAACTATTGGAGTCTCCTGAAAAGTGGACAGAACCAGGCAGACCACGGCAGAAGGCAGGGGATTCAGGAAGAGACCAAGTCTTTATTCTCTCTTTGTTCTGGAGGCCTTGAGCTTAGGGTGGGCCTCAGCCGGGGAGTGGAAAAGTCTCAGCTTGGACAGCTAAGATCCTCGTGAAAAGCCTTTCCACCCAAATACAAAAGGAGAGAGACTCCGGGTTGAAAAACACAGAAACAAAGTCCATGGCCTGTTCTCTTGTGGCTTGAATCAGGGCCCAGCCCTGCAGGGCTGGGCAGGACTTTGTAACAGGGTTGTGGTGAAAACTCTAAGAGGTTTGGTGACTCTGGCATGAGGAACCAGGAAAAAAATAAAAGGTTCCTGAGAAGGGTAGGTGGAGTCAAGCTGAGAAACTGGAGAAGGAAATGCCTGTGTGTGGGAGTCCACCCACATCCTGGGCTTTCCTTGAACTCCACTGGCGTGCAAACCTAGAGCAACATTCCGAGGACTTAGAGATTTGAAGTTAGAGTTATACCCCGCCCACATTTCTAGCAAAGCCCTGAGCGATACCACAGAACAGCCAGCCACAAAGCAGTCAGCACACGCTTGAGAAAGTGAATGGTCTTTGGCTACCAACCCCCTCCAGGAGGGCTGGAACATGCAACCTGAAACTGCTGACAGGGTTGATTCTCCACTAAAATCAAACCACACCAAATTTGAACAATCCCAAAGAATGGTATCAGGCCCCTGAGTCAACACAGTACCAACTTCTCTCTCTCTCTCTCTCTCTCTCTCTCTCTCTCTCTCTCTCTCTCTCTCTGTGTGTGTGTGTGTGTGTGTGTGTGTGTGTGTGAACTAAAGTTATTTTGATGTTCAAGGAGTAAGGAAACATGAGTACTTCTCACAGGGAGGGATAGTCAACAGATACTCATCACCAATGATATGCCTGCAAGGGTCATCACCCAGATACTATGAAACACGACTGGCTGAGGCAGAAAATTACAAGCTTAATCCACAGTCTCCCTGGGTTACAGACAGAGTTCAAAGCCAGCCGAAGTGACTTTGGAGATTTGAAGTTAGACACTCCAAGACCCTGCCTTAAAACAGAAAGCTTAAAAGGGGATGGGACATAGATCACTGTAGAGTACTTACCCAGTGTATTCAAGGCCCTAGACTCAATCCTCAAGAAAGAAAGAAAGGGGAGGGGAGGAGAAAGAAAGAGAAATAGAGAAATAGAGAACAAATGATAAGAGACAAAACCAAGTAGATATTTTAGAACTGGAAAGTAGAATGTTTGGAAAGTGAGAACAGAGAAGAATGGACACAGGAAAGAATCAGTGTGCCGGAGACAGAATAATAGTCGTTATTCACGAGAAAGAACAAAGAAAAAAAGGACTAGAAAATATTAAACTGGGAAAAAGTAGCACATTACACACAGGGGCAATAATTCAAATCACCATAGAGTTCTCATCGGAAGCACAGAAGACTGTGGAGCAGTGTGCTGCAAGTCCCAAGGGCCGAGTAGGAAAAGGACTTCGGGTGCCTATTTCTTTGGTTATGTTTCTATGTGTATGGTACCAGAGCTGGAACCCAGAGCCTGGTGTGACCTGGCAAAGCCTCTTCCACTGAGCTTTATCCTGGCCCTGCAAATACGAGATTCCATACATAGCCAGCAAGCACATTCTTCTGAAACGAAGGCAGGGAGAAAAAAAGAGACAGGCATGCTTCGTCAGAACTGAGAGAAATTCCCTACAAGTCTTTGTGGACACAGGCTTGAACTCCTCAAAGTAAAGGGAGGTGACATGGTGGGGAACCGTGCAGCACTGGGGTGAAGGACACAAAGTATCCAAATAGATGTAAGAGACTGTCTTCCTTCATGTAGCAATGCAGGAGTGGAGGATACAAAGTGTCCAACTAGATATGAGACTGCCTTGCTTTCTGTAGGAATGCAGGAATGAAGGATACAAAGTATCCAACTAGATGTAAGACATTGTCTTGTTTCCTTTATAGACTTCAAAGCTCGCAGAACTGTTGAAAACAAAACAGCACCCTCCTTGGATTAGGCGGTAATGAACCCAGGAGTGTGAACCCAGGAGTGTTGTTATGACAACTGTAAGATAAAGAAGATGGGGATGGAAGTAATGAAGACCCGGCTCTACCCAGGAGTACAGGTGTATGCCTGAGGTCCTAGTGTTCAGGAGGTTGAGGAAGTAAGTGTGAAGCTAGCCCACGCTATATAAACACCCCCAGGTCAATCTAGGCTACCTACAAGACCCCCTCCCTCCCTTCTTCCCTCTCTCCCTCCCTTCCTCCCTCCCTCTCTCTCTTTCATTCTCTGTGTGTGTGCACACACATATATATTCTAGTTCTAAGTAGAACAAGAAATATTTTATTATATGCACTGCGGCTCTAAATAAGTTTAAGTAAATTTTTAAGTTTTACTTTATTATAATGGTGTGTGTGTGTGTGTGTGTGTGTGTGTGTGTGTGTGTGTGTGTGTGTGTGTCAGGGTGTGACTGTGGAGGTCAGAAGACAATCTTGTGGAGTCTGTTTTCTCCCTAACCTTTGCATGGATTTGGGTTCTGGGGATCAAACTCAGGCCACCTGACCTTTATAGCAAGCCACCGAGTCATCTCAACAACCCCTAAAAGAATATTTTAAGTATTCAAGGACTCTAAAGAAAACAAGAAAGAGGTAATAGAAGCTGACACCAGGAAGATCAAAATGAAAAAAATAATAAAGTTATAGACTTAAACAGACCCATGCTAGTAATTGGCTGTGAGACACATGGCCCATCATTGTGCCGGGGGCATGAGCTCCCCTCTTCTGCTTCCATCAACAAAAGCAAACCCAAGGTCCAAGAGGTTAAAGTCCTACCCAGGGACACATGCTTGCCTGTCCCTGAACACGAAGGAGCTACTTGTCTTGTGGGTAGACTGGAGACCTGTTTCCAACCTCAAAGAGTTTGTGGAGATCAAGCTCATGCCACGGTGTACCTGAAGCGCTTAGCTAATCTGTAGTCTGGCACACTTGATTTAGCTTTGATGGATGCACCATATTGTTATTGCTACTGAGGGACAGCTAGGGACAGAAACCCCATTACTGCACTCTCATCCAAGGTGAATGCCAGGTGTGCACAGGCATCTGTGGGCAGCTTCAGTTGCCAACCGGCTGGCATCTTGGGCAACTCCAGACACCTCCTTCACTTCCCTCCTGCTCATCCCCAGGTTTCAGGAAGGCCAACTGAAGGCATTTGCTGCCCTCTGCTGGCCACTAGCTCCAGAGGCTCATACTAGAGAATCCAAGACAGGTGGTGACCGGAAACTTGAACATCTTTTAAAATCATTTTTCCCCACCAAAATTGTATTTAGGACCCAAACATTGCAGTGGGAAAACTTTGCAGACGAATCCTATCTCTCCCTCTTAACAACATAGCATGGTTCTCTTTTCGGACTCCTATGCCCTGCGGTCTTTGTTCCCAGAGGGTGCTCACACCACTCTGGGGCAAGAAAGAGCCACTCTAAGGTTCTAAGGCCTGCGGTTTTCCAACTTGGAGCGATCCTGTGGGCTGGAAGTCTACGGCTGAAAAAAAATATAGCATTTTCTTCCCACCTTCAAATATTTGAGAAAGCTATTCATTTATACACTTATACAATCGGCCAGCACATAAGTGCCCACCGAGTTCTCAGAGTGGTTGCAAATGCTAGGGACCCACCAATGACAGACAAAATGCCTGTACCCTTTTGGTTTATTTCAGGATGAGGGAAGAAACACACAATGGTGGATATGTAAGGATATGTGGATTATACAGTGCAGATCGGAGCCTGTCAGATGACTCCGTGAGTGAAGTGCTTGCCATTAGGACACAAGGACCTAAGTTTGGATCTTCTGCACCCACAAAAAAAAAAAAAAAAAAAAAACCAGGCTGTGGTCATGAACATCTCTAACCCCAAGGCAATGGGGCAAGGCCAGGTAAATCTGAAGAGCTCAGCAGCCTAACTGAAAAAGAGCTGTGGTTCAGTGAAGGGATTCTGTAATAAGATGCAGTTGAGGAGGATAACCGAAGTTGACCCCTGGCCTCCACAAGCTCACACGTGGGTATGTGCTATAATGCACACACACACACACACACACACACACACACACACAGAGTGCATGCATTAATGCATGCATGCATGAACACACACGTATGCATACATGCAAGAATGCATGCACACTCACATACAACATACACACATGCAGTGATTAAAGCAAGGTAATCCAAATGGAGGCAGCCCTAATGGAGGTAGGAGGTTACCATTTTTGAAAGAAGAATATGAAAGATAGCATTTGCACAGAAGACCCACAAGAAGCAATGGAGCAAGCCTATGGATAAGAAGAGAACACTGGACAGGAAGGACAGCCATGAGGAAGCTCTAAGACAGGAGTGTGCCTGTCACTATCAAGGGTCAGCATGAGTGTTGAGATCATAGGATAGAGACATGTGAGGTGGCAGAAGGACAGGCAGAGAGAGGCCTTTGTCACCTGCTCTTCAGAGTCCGGGTGACATAAGGAGTCCCAGGGACATTACAGGTAAGTGCCACAGTCTGGCCTAACCTGAGTTGTACGGATCTCCTGAGCTGAGACTAGGGTCTGGGGACTGAGGCCAGTGGCAGGGAGACTGGTGACACAGCTTGTCTGTTCTCTACCTAAATATAGAACGAAACGCACAGCTGTTTTCTGGGTCCGTGGTTCAGTCAAACACAGACAACTGCACCTGAGCTGAACACTTGTCCCAGTCAAGATGCCTGCATGTGAGGACCCCATGGGAGGAAATGGAGTCTCATGGAGTTCTGGGAAGGAAAACCATGAGAAAGAAGTGGGGACAGGGCAGGGATCAACTTAGCCGCAGATGGGAGACTACCCTGTGATGGCACGGGAGGAATGATTGTTCCTTTAACAGCTCCCTACCTCTCTGGTCCCTATCTCTGTCATGCTGAGTCTCTGAGACTGGCCCCAAATCTGTAAACATGTTTTTTAAAAGTCAGGAGGGGCAAGAATCCCCTTAAAGAGCTGTTCCAGTCATGAGCGTTTGGCACAGAATTGGAGGCATAGCCTAAGTGTAACCAGCAAAGTTTAAAAACAAAACAGAATAAAACAAAACAACAGCAGCTATTCCTGAGATGAACCAGATGTCCCCAGGGCCCCTATGGCCACACTTGGGATAGAGCTCCTCTGTGGAAAACCTTCTGGGGATGGCCCAGAAGAAGGCAGCCAGGTAGATAATCATATAGAGCTGGTAGGAACAGCAGGTATCTCCAGGGCCAGGCAGAGCAGGACCAGTAAAAGTTCAGTGATCCCCTGCTTTCTGGTAAATTCAGAAGGCTTTCTGGAAGCAGCCAATTCCAAGCCCAGAAAAAAACAGACTGGCCAGAGCACCCAGCCTCAGTACAGAGAGAGAGAAGGAGGAGAGGACCAAGCAGGGCAAGAAGAAATGAGTTCCTGGGCCTCCAAATAACACAGGTGTGAGAGCTGTAGATGACTATAGGTGACTCAGAGAGGGCCTCAGAAGCTAGGGACTCCAGAGCAGGCAAGACTCGCCTTTTTCATTCGGTTAGCTTTTGAAGCCTCCTTAGAAACGGCTGCTTGGAAACACTTCACATTAGAGATAGTCATGGCCTCTTGAATGGAAGTTCTAACAACAGGTGGGGTCTTAAAAGATGAGTGACTGGGAGGGAACAGGGCCAGGAGGCACAATGGCTGACAGCATGGAGCATAACAGGCTATAGAAGGACATGATCCGAGTGACCTGGGACACCCCACAGAGGCATTTTATGAGACAGGGAGGAAGAGAAATCGCAGATTCCTTCCCTAGGAGTAGTTCACAGCAGCTTCCTGGAAGAGACAGCTGTTCCGGAACATTCCAAGCAAAGGTGTAACTGCATAGAAGACTCAGAAGCAAAGAGAAGAACGTGGTATAGAGACTACAGCACAGAGGCAGGCAATGACGGATGGGAGGGGCAGTGGGAAGACCTGTTCCCATCTGTCCTCAAAGCTCCTGACCCAGGACAGCTATCAGGGCCCTCTAGGACAGCTGTCCCAGACTGACCTGGCCTGCCAGTTTTGCACTTGCTCTGTGCCACATGGGGTCAGCACCGAGGACTTGGCCTCCCTGTCCCTTTCTACCCAGCCAATCCAACTAGAGCTTTGTGGGACAGCTTCTCCCCAGGGAAGTACATTTCCTGAGGCAGAGACAACTATTCTTTCCATGTACCACAAGACTTCACACCTTGCACACCTGCACAGCTTGTTCCCTATACCCTTGCTCCATCCCTGGCTTACGAGCCCTGCCCTGAAACAGTGGACAACCATGGCTTCCCTTTCCTTAGTACCCACTGATTCTGGGTGATGGTGGAGAACATGCGTGTGTGTTGGGAAGGAGAAAGCCAAGGACTGAGTGTGTGTGTGTGTGTGTGTGTGTGTGTGTGTGTGTGTGTGTGTGTGTGTGTGTGCATGCATGCATGCATGTGTCCCTCGGGATAAAGCCTGCCTGCAGCCCCAAGGACAGCAGGAGATGATTCTGACTCAAGCAGCCATGCAGAGGAGAGAGGAGTCTTCCCTCCCACCAATCCTCAGCTACTGCATGCATAGCTTCAACACAAGCTCCAGGCCTACACAAAATAGCCAATGAGTTTATTGTCAAAGCCCTGGGGTACACCCGGACCCCAGGCAGGAGGGCTCCACACATGCTTGGAGTCATCACCTGTGCACCCCAGAACAGCCTCTCCCTCCACCCCCAGGCCCCACCCCAAGTTTTTATAAGAGTGAAATCAGGTCGTGAAAACATTAAACGCAGCCTTGAAAGGGTAAAGAAGTTGCGAATTGCAAAGGGCAGAGCCAGGGCCAGCCCACATGGCTAGGGTGGGGTGGGGACATTTCCGACAGGAGGGTCTTCCCTTGTACAGACCTTTATGATCCCCCAAACACAGTCTCATGCATTTGCTCCTTGCCTCCACCAACAAAGAGGGTTAGAACAGTATCAGACTCTGGAAGGGAACGGGATGAGCTGGGGAGGGCTTTAGAGAGGAGAGAGCTTCCAAAGACCTGAGTAGAAAAGGTCCAGCAGGACTAGGTCTTATAGCTGTGACCCCACTACCCTGGTTGCCACCTCTGTTGCTTTCTCCTGAGGCACCATATTGGAATGCCCATTAGGGTCAACCACTAAGCACTTAGGTCTCCCCTGTAGCTGTTCAAAGTCTCTCCACTTCCCATGACGAATCAGAATGGGACATAGGATTGGTGTCCATTCACCTAATGCCAGGCAAAGACCTGAGGTTGCCAGGCCCTGGGCGTGAGGGCAGACCCAGGGCAGAGAGCAGAGCATATTTAAGGGGGAATATTTGGTTCTGTAAAAAGACTCTGTCCCTAGGCAAGTTCACCAGATCTCCTTCCTCGAGGCAAGTTCACCACCTCTCCTTCCTCGAGGACCTTAGTCCTCAGGTGGCTGCAGAGCCTCCCTGGGGACAGAGACCACATCCTTGGTGTTTGTGCTCCATTAACAATAGAGGAATGGTATCATTATCCTAATAGGTGTCCCAGGGACAGAGGAAACAGGGATATTAGAAGGCCATGGGTCTCAGAGGCCCCCAGGAGACAGAAATCCACTCCCAACTTTATACATACAGAGCGGGCTCAAAGCAGACCTCCAGAGGGACAGTTCTGGGACAACCTAGGAAAAGGTTCACTGCTGTGGCTGATGGTCTTGGAAGGGATTGGTACTTACAAGATGTTTCTTCTTAAGGAGCAAATAGACTGGACCCAGAGCAAACCGATGTGCAAACGCAGGTTACCTCAAGGTTGAGTACACCCTTCTGTGTTGGCCACATGGAAGAAAGTGGCTGAAGAGAGTTTCTCTATTACCCACAAGTGGTCATTATGTGGCCACTGAAACTTCAGTGGTTTTCACTTTTGCTGGGTGAGAAAGACAGGTTCTGGACCACAGCTCTCTGGGCTGGAATCCAGAAGGTTCCAAGAGATCATCTTCTCCAGTCCTCTGTCCTTAAGAACACATGGTCAGAGAGACCGCTCTAGTCCTGAACCACCTTAGGGTGAGCTGTTGGGGACTGTGAGACTGGTCCAGGGACAGTGATGGACATGAGCATATGAGGATATGTCTGTGTGGGGCCAGCGACAGAGTAGAGACAGCTGGGATTCACCTAAACTGGCACTTGATTCTACACCCCCCACTGCTATCCCAAACCTAGCCGCCCCCAGATTGTTATGGAGTTCAAATCTGTCTCCAGGTGTGGGTTGAGGCCATCTCAGAGAGACTGTGTGAAAATTAATTACTTAATGTGTGTAAAGAGCTTTGAAGATGAAAAGTGCTTCCCAGTGTCCGTAATAACATCTTCAATCCTTCACGGGGCCCAAATCACCTCTGAGCTCACCTTTAAGATGAGTCCCTAAGGAGTTCCTGGCAACCTCCCCAAGCCCATAAACAACATAAAATGGCTTTTCACTGCTTTTACACAGCCAACCCCAGCTCTCCCCACCAATAAAAGGACCTCAGAGGATCAGAGAGACCCAAAGGATTCCAAGTCTCACACTCTGCAACCTGCACCAAACCCACAGCCGCGTAGACACCGTCCAGCTCCCGCCATGTCCTGTCGCTCCTACAGGATCAGCCCAGGATGTGGAGTTACCAGAAACTTCAGCTCCTGCTCAGCCGTGGCCCCCAAAACTGGCAACCGCTGCTGCATCAGCGCAGCTCCCTTCCGAGGAGTGTCTTGCTACCGGGGATTGACAGGCTTCACCAGCCGAAGCCTCTGTAACCCGAGCCCCTGCGGGCCACGCATGGCTGTTGGGGGCTTCCGCTCTGGCTCCTGTGGACGCAGCTTTGGATACCGAGCCGGAGGCGTCTGTGGTCCAAGCCCACCCTGCATCACCACCGTCTCTGTCAACGAGAGCCTGCTCACCCCCCTCAACCTGGAGATCGACCCCAATGCTCAGTGCGTGAAGCATGAGGAGAAGGAGCAGATCAAGTGTCTGAACAGCAAGTTCGCGGCCTTCATCGACAAGGTGGGTGTGGCTTGCAATGGTCCAGAGCAGACCTCAGCGCTGACCTTCCATGGGAAGGTCCCAGTCTGTTGGGGAGACAAACTGGCTGCCAGGTTATGGACAGGAGAGGGGGAGAAATGCAGCCCACATAGATCCACATAGATAAATGGATTGATCCACTGACTTCTTTGGGTACTTGGAAAAGTCACTATGTAGTCTAGAAACGGAGTCTACAGTTTAAAGTGTGTGTGTGTGTGTGTGTGTGTGTGTGTGTGTGTGTGTGTGTGTGTGTGTGTGTGTGTGTGTGTGTGTGGGAAAAGCATGGGTGTCCCCAGAAGCTTGGTTGGGGTCTGAGGGTTAGGAGAATGGAAGGCCATACAAACAGAAGGCACAGTGGCTGTCTAGGCAGCACAGGAAGTAGAAAGGAGCTGTGCAGGTCACACTGCCTCTTCGTGCACTGGCTGTGACAACTTAGCAATGTGACACCTCAGGCAGGATGCAGCCCTGACTAACAAGACCAGCCTTGTGGTTTTATTCAAGGATTCTGGGGTGCAGTTATGGAAAGTACAGGACAGTAGCAATCATTGGAGAAATGTCAATGGTTACTGTCTTTCCCAAAGACAGTAGTGGACATACGGCAGCTGAACAAGGAAGTGAGCACTGGAAGAGGGATAGGGAGGTGGCCTGCCTGGAAGGGTACCCATCAATGCTGGCAGCTGTCTCCCAGGGGCCTATGGGAATGGAGTCTAAAGCCATCTTTTAGCAGAGCAGGTCTGACTTTAGGTTCTAGAGACCAGAAGAGTAACATATTTCTTTAGTGGTCTTAATAAATCCTCATGGGTAGATCCTAATATCCACATTACACAGAGAAATGGAACCGAGGAAGCTTGGGGACACCAGATGCACTGTATACCAGTGAAGGCAGTGTACAGGGACATTACTCTGCCAGTGACACAAAACCTTAATAGAGAGAGAGAGAGAGAGAGAGAGAGAGAGAGAGAGAAAGCCATAAAAACAGAAATAAACAGACATTGATAAAGAAAACACTGAAACAGATGAAGACATGAACATAGAAAAAATAAAGGTCTTAGATATAGATGTGAACAGAGAGCCATGGACATATTGGGTACAGTGTGTGTGTGTGCGCGCGCGCGTGCGTACATGCGTGCATGCATGCATGTGTGTGTGTGTGTGTGTGTGTGTGTGGTGTAGTGTGGTGTAATGTATGTGTGTGTGATGTTGTGTGCTATATGGTTTGGTGTGGTGTGTGCATGTAACATATGTATGTGGTATGGTGTAGTGTGTGTATTGTGTTATGGTATGTGGTATGTGTGTGGTGTGTATGTGTGAGCACATGCATGAAGTCTATGTGAAGTCTATGTGTGTGGTATGTGTGTGTTTGTGTATGTATGTGCTGTATGTGTAGACACATATGTTATAGGGTGCACATGTGTGGGGGTGTTCTCACACAGGCCTGGGTACCACACAGTGGTACTGAAGATGTGTTTGTTGGGAATGGATAATTGAGGGACCATTGGTAATTAGAGTAGCTTTATTGACTTGCTATCCCTGCTACATGTCAGGAACTGTACTAAGCATTTTGCATGTGTGAACCTGCTCAGTTTTCATAGCTGTAGCACTATTATCTCAGAAGTGAGGAGCACGATGGCAAGAGGCTCGACAGCTTGTCCATCTCCAACCACAGAACTGCTGCAGCCTGACCTCTGGCTTTGAGCCAAAGTTGTATTTCTCAGCCTGCATGAAAGGGCAGAGAGCTCTGGCAAAGTATACCACACACACATAACACACACACACACACACACACACACACACACACACACACTCACCACGCGCTCACACACATAACACATACACCAAAATACACACATACCGCATACACATACACACCTCACACCTCAGACCACACCTCCCCACACACACAGACGCACACACAGATACACAGACACACACCACATGCACACCACATACAATACACACAAAACACATACATAATAAATATACACATACACACCACATACCCACCACCACACATATGTACACACCACACCACACAGTATACACACCACACCACACACACATACCATGTGTGCACACATACCCCTCATGCACTCAGACACATATACACACATACATGCACATCACACACACACACACACACACACACACACACACACACACACACACACACACACTTTCTAAACTCCCACTCTGTCTCCCTCCTTGCCCTGAATGACAGGTGCGCTTCCTGGAGCAGCAGAACAAACTGCTGGAGACCAAGTGGCAGTTCTACCAGAACCAGCGCTGCTGTGAGAGCAACCTGGAGCCGCTATTTGGAGGCTACATAGAGACCCTGAGGCGGGAGGCTGAGTGTGTGGAGGCCGACGGCGGGAGGCTGGCTGCTGAGCTCAACCACGTGCAGGAAGCCATGGAGGGCTACAAGAAGAGGTGAGTCCTCTGCATGCCTACAGGACACCGGGAAGGAAGGGGACGAGAAGCCTCTGCTGCAGCATCTGTAGGGTCCCCGTAGGACCTCCCCGGCCTTGGAGAGTGTGTCCAGGGGACCAAGTGCATTAGGATAGGAGTCTGCATGGGAGTCCCACTGCTGTCTTTCTATTCTTTGCCTGCCTTCCTGCTCTGGGCACTAGACTGAAGGCTCTCCATGCCAGCACAGTACTAGGATGCCAGAATGATTTAGACCTGAGGTGAATCTGCCCCAGAGGCAAAGAACTTGAGAATACCAGTCGAGATGAGACCTAGCTGGGAGCAATGCACAGACAGATCGCCCAAAGACAATGTCAGACAGGAAAGGTCTGATCCCTCTTATGACCCCTGGAAGAACTTGGCTAGGTGCTGAAGCGGGATTTGAGGCTCCAGCTCTGAGTTCTAGTCCTTTCTCCACATGCAGGTATGAAGAGGAGGTGGCTCTGAGGGCTACGGCAGAGAACGAGTTTGTGGTTCTAAAGAAGGTAAGGGTCCTCCTGCAGGGCAGAGAGGGAGGAGCCACCTTTGTGACCTCCAGGCACAGTTGCAGGGCTAGCCAGACCACTTACCCTCGGACTCTTTCACACACGCCTTCCCTCCTCTCTGCCCCCCCATCAGGATGTGGACTGTGCCTACTTACGTAAATCGGACCTGGAGGCCAACGTGGAGGCCTTGGTGGAGGAGTCAAGCTTCCTGAAGCGTCTCTATGAAGAGGTAGATTCACTCACTCGCATGCCAGAGACACACAGAGATGGGGCGGAGGTTCAGGGGCCCGTGTCTGAGAATGCACAGCAACATGCTACATGGATAAACCTACCACCCACAGCCGTGTGAAAAGGCCCCACTGCACAGGGTGTAGAATGTCGGGTTACAGAGCTAGCTACAGGCATCTGTGTTGACAGGTATAAGGATAGCCATGTCTATGTGTTTGGCTTCTGTTCCTGTGCCCGCGGGCTTTTCTGCACGTCAGCCTGTGTGTGCATGCTAATCTGTAGATAGATATAAGAGGGATTCCATGTGTGAAGGTCCACAGTGGACTAGATACTGTTGGGCATTCAAATCCAGATTCTTTGCCTGGGTCTTCAAGTTAGGCCTTTCCCACACGTCTTCCATTTTCAAGTCTGAGGCTGGCCCCAGGTGATGTTTAGGGCTCCTGCCTTGGGTGTTCTATATTGTGTTCATGTGTGAATCAAGGAGGAAGGGGCAGGAATCACAGACCTTCCTCCAGAGAATCAACACTGTCCTCAGGGATGGGCGCCAAGCCCAGAAAAGTCACCAAGTATAATGCTCTTACTGCTGACTCCACAGGAAGTCCGTGTTCTCCAAGCCCACATCTCAGACACCTCCGTCATTGTCAAGATGGACAACAGCCGGGACCTGAACATGGACTGCGTCGTTGCTGAGATCAAGGCTCAGTATGATGACGTCGCGAGTCGCAGCCGTGCAGAGGCTGAGTCCTGGTACCGCACCAAGGTGATTGCCTCCTAGACCTGGTTGTAAGAGCCATGCAAGGTGTCTAATAGAAAAGGACTGGGAAGGGAAGGGCAGGCTGATCTCAGGTTGGGGTGGCCGGCCAGCACTGCTGTGTGGAAATGTTGTACAAGCTGCACACTCGTTGGTGTTATGGTCCTACTGTGTGCTTCACGAACGTCTTTCTCCCATCTCCAATCACCAGTGTGAGGAGATGAAGGCCACAGTGATCCGGCATGGGGAGACCCTCCGCCGCACCAGGGAGGAGATGAACGAGCTGAACCGCATCATCCAGAGGCTGACGGCTGAGATCGAGAATGCCAAGTGCCAGGTGGGTTGAAGGGA
The DNA here is from genome assembly GCF_011064425.1 of Rattus rattus. Lineage (NCBI taxonomy): Eukaryota > Metazoa > Chordata > Mammalia > Rodentia > Muridae > Rattus > Rattus rattus. The sequence goes on from NC_046154.1 coordinate 261,563,504, forward strand.
GATTCAAGCAAGCGATAAGAAGAGACAGGCAGCATCACCGGGCCCTTGGCCCGCTAGAATGAAATGACATGGCTCCAATAAAGCACAAGAGGTAGTAGGGATCTAGAGAGAAGGCAGGGTTTCCCTCATCTCATACAGCCCTTACACTGGGGTGACACGTTCACTGACATCCGGTAGCCATTGTTCACCAGCAAAGCGAAATGCTGAAAATCCCCTGCCTCCTTCTCTTCTTTGGATTGCCAGAAGAGCTAACTACCTTCCATGGACTCTCTAGGGCTCTCTCTTCTCTTGCTCTACACACTAGGAGGAGCCCAGCTGGGGCCCCACCCAACCCATATCGTGTTCTAACAAGATACCCCCTCTATACCCCCACAGCGAGCAAAGCTGGAGACTGCTGTGGCTGAGGCAGAGCAGCAGGGAGAGGCCGCCCTCACCGATGCCCGCAGCAAGCTGGCTGAGCTGGAGGCTGCCCTGCAGAAGGCCAAGCAGGACATGGCCTGCCTGCTCAAGGAGTACCAGGAGGTGATGAACTCCAAGCTGGGGCTGGACATCGAGATCGCCACCTACAGACGCCTGCTGGAGGGCGAGGAACACAGGTGAGCTGAGGAGAACCTTGTGGGAATTCATTTAGGGGCAAGCTGTCTAGGGCCTGTCAGACCTTGGATGGAAGGAAATGACCTTGGTCCTCCCAGGGAACTGTCTGTTCCCAAATGTGACACACAGTCTGACTACCCTACTCCAGGCCAGGCTTCAGTACTAATGGTTACCTATCACATATCACATGCTCTATGTCAAGTGCCCATTTTTAATCCTCCATTCTGTCAGGGAGGTACCATTTTTCCTATCCAAAAGCAGAAGCAGATTGGCTCAATGTCCCAAGGACACAAAGTTACTAAGCTGCAGAGCTCGAACCCTACACTTGGCCTCCTAGAGCCCGTTCATAGCTTCCTTTGACATTAAGCTCGTGTGTAATAAGGATGATGTTCCCTGTATTCATCTAGCTCAATCTAATCCTTGCTGAAAGCACTACTGGCATTCCGCAGGGTCAGTCATTGATTGCAAGCAGTGTGTGAAAGTCACAATTCCACTCACTGCTGCTCTAAAGAAAGAGGGTTGGTCTCCATGGATTAGGGATACATCACAAAAAGAAAGTCAACAATTGATGAGGATTTGGGGGAGCCCTTCCTCCTTTCAGGAGATAGAGTTTACCTAGGACAAAAGCTGACCCTGTCTGTCCCCAGGCAACTGTCTCAAGGAATCCAGCTCACTGCTTGAAACTAATGGCACGTTCTTTTCCCCTAGGCTATGCGAGGGTGTGGGCTCTGTGAATGTCTGTAAGTATCTGATGGAAATGCCCCCTAGAAAAACGGCTTTAGGGATGGGCAAAGCTGATCATAGGCCTACCCCACTGAACCCCAATGTTCCCCAACTTCCTCAGTCTCTCTTCTTATCAAGGCTCCTCTCTAAGGACTACTGGGGGTGGGAAAGGGTATCCAAAAAGTTGAGTGCCCCTTATTGGTGGTCACCAGGAACTGCAGTCCAGGGAGAGGAGTCTAGAAATCCTCACACCTCTCCAGATGTGCTTTGAGGTTGAAAAGTAGAACCTGTCAGCAACTGATCCCTTGAAAAAGAGGCAGGTCCTGTGTGTGAAGCCCTCAGGGACTTCTGGTGGGTGGGTGACACCCCAGTAAGCCTCTCATCTCTTCCTGTTCCTCTTCCCACAGGTGTCAGCAGCTCCCGTGGAGGAGTCACATGTGGGGGCCTCACATATGGCACTACCCCAGGGCGCCAGATTGCCTCTGGACCCTCTGTCACCGGGGGCAGCATCTCAGTGATGGCCCCTGACTCCTGCTCTCCTTGCCAGCCCCGTGCCTCCAGCTTCACCTGTGGGAGCAGCCGCTCTGTGCGCTTTGCTTAGTGCCAGGACCTCCAAATGAGCCACCTGTCTGCCCCAGAGTGGAGTGGTGTGTGAATGGAAAATGTGTGCTTGCTTGAGAATCTTCTAGATGCTCCTGTTAGAGGAAAGAGTTCAGGGCCACTCTCCTCTGCCTTCTCCTTTTAGGGAGTTGTCTCCCAGTTCTCCTCTGGCTTTACTTTAGAAGGTCATTCATTCCCAACCCATCCCTTAATCCTAACCTGTCTTCAAATACTTGTAAATGATTTGTATCCTTCACCAAGCTCTGTGGGACACTACCAGTCACCCAGGGTGACAATAACGCTTGGCCTTCTTGGGTCAAGGCATGACCTAACCACCCAGCCATGCCCCCAAAAACCAAGAACCAGAGAGAACCCTTCCCAAGCAGCTTCCCCTTCTGGCCCCAGGTACAGGGGCAGCAAGCACCTGCCTATCGTTGGTTGGGTTTGCTAACCTCCCTGGCTGACTGCCTTCCTTGGGGCAACCTGCTCTAACCACACTTCTTGGGTTACCTCCCAGGAAACAGTCTATGCTTTGGGGAGGCCTACTACCTACAGCCCCTATCTAGGGAGCTTTGAACAGGTCTTGCTGTTCAAGAAGCCTTTGCACATTTCACAGGCCCCATACTCGCTCAGGCCTCCCCTGCCTGTGCACAGGAAACTGTCCAAGGGAGAGCTGGCGGGATGGGGACTATGGCCACTTTCTGTCTGTGGGTGCCTTGCCTCCTGGGTTGACCCCATCTGTGTTTCAATAAATACTGTTGCGATGCAAGTGTGTGTGATGTTTTGTGTCAGCAACCCCCCCCCACACACACACACACTCTTTGCCTGCACCAACCAACCAGTCTTAAGTCAGTCACACATTGGTAACCAACATTTTTGAAAAGCCAGTACCGTAGGTCACAAGGTGACCTTCTCCACTCATCCCTGTGACTCCTCCTTTTCCCATCCATTCCCAAAGCCTGATACACTCATCCTCTTCTCCTCTGTCCCTGCTGACTTGGACATAGATCCAGCTTCCCCTACAATATATCCTCCCCACAAAATAAACCATCCTGTTGTCCTGATTAAACTTACTATGGCTGTGATGAAACCTTACCAAACCAACCTGTGGGTAAAAGGGGTTGTTTGCCTTCCATTTCCTTAGCTCTGCTCATTCTCAAAGGAAGTCGGGACAGGAACTCAAACAGGGAAGGAACCTAGAAGCAGGAGCTGATGCAGAGGCCATGGAGGGGGGCTGCTTACTGGCTTGCTCTCCATGGCTTGCTCAGTCTGCTTTCTGATAGAACCCAGGACCACCAGCCCAGGGATGGCCCCGCCCACAGTGGGCTGACCCCTCCCCACCAATCATTAGTTTTAAAAAATACCCTAAGGCTTGCTTATGGAGGCATTGTCTCACTTCAGGCTCCTCCTCTCTGATGACTCTCGCTTGGGTCAAGTTGACATAAAACTAGCCAGCAAAACTGACCCCTTGTCAACTCGACACACCAAGATGTCACTGTTAAACCCACAGACTTTCCTTTCTTGTCCATCCTGAAAGCTTTAAGCCTACATATATGTGTATATGCGCACAGGACAAGGAAAGTGTTCTTGCTTTCTCTTCTTTTGAGACAGGGTCTCTCTGAACCTGGCGCTGGCTGATTGGCTAGAATGGTGCACATGAGCTCTTGGGATGGGTGTCTCCTCAGCCTGCATTAGGGTTATAGTCATTGATAACCAAACCTAACTGCTTTATGGGGTCCCTGTGCTCGCACAGCAAGCAGTTTACTGGCTCAACTGCCCTCTGGGGAAAGTACTTTAAAGGAGTCAAGGTCTCTAGAATTGAGATTAAGGTAAAGACAGAAAAATGAGCAGCCCAAACAACGAGGATGGTCTGCCTGCTTCCTCTTCGAAACATCACAAACCAAGCTAACATCTTCATCAGAGAAGTCAGCCCTCTGCAGTTAATTCTTGTTTAAATGTTCTATGTTCTCCCCAAACATAAAGTTCCCAGAGGGTTTGGGAGCATGGGTTGCAGCTCTTCTGAAATAACCATAAGCTTGGTCTGAGCTGTCTATTCCTTCCCCACCTGAAGTAGCCAGCCTTCTCCATCCAGCCCCCAACCCCTCTGCTTCCTCATTCTAATAAACACCCAGGATGGTTCCTTCTCTAGCTCCATTGTCCTTTTCTGTCTCCTGCTTCAGTCTCTGCGGTCTTAGGAAACACAACTTCATCTTACTGCTCCTGAGGCAAACAGTGAATTTCTCCACACTGCCCAGGGACTGTAAGGTGAGCCCTAGGGAGACAACCTACTGGGGACCACATCCTATTGGGGTCACTCAGGTCCCCCCAACCCCCGCTGCTCTCTGCATGTGGGCACTGCAAGGTGACCCTGGAAAGTGTTTGCTCATTAAACAGTATTGCAACTAAATCACCAGCACCAAGACCTGCTTTTGTCCATGTGGGGACCTGACTAGAAGGACTTAAGGTCAGAAAAACCCATTCATCCTGCCTCTGACATCTGTCACCTGTGAAAAGGAAACTTCTGGTTTGCTGGAAGGTCAGTTATGTCAAAAGATGTTTTGCTGGGGCACACGGGTGAAAGGGTGTCTTCAGCTGCTGAATCTTACTTGGTGTTTGCTACGGGACTGAACTGCTGACAAGATCAAGCTCAATCCCAAAGAACTATCCACTTCCCCCATATCCTAATAACTTTATCTCTTCCACTACCTCTGCTGCGTGCTGGGCTAGAAGAGAGGTTGAACACTTATTAAAAGTAGTTGGAAAAAGTTTTTGCCTACACACCTGGGTGCACATGGAAATCCCTGCTCAGTCCCCCACAAGCCAAGACAGCCCCAGTGTGCCCCATGGTTTCCTTAGAGTGAATGACTGTCTCCTTCTCTCCCTCCCCCTTCCCTCCATCCTTCCCCCTTTTCTCCCTCTCCCCCTCTTCCTCCCTCTCTCCCTCTCCTTCCCTCTCCCCATTTCCCCCTCCTCTCCATCTCCCTCCTCCTTTTGGATCAGGTATAAGCTCTCAGCTCCAGCTCCAGCTCCAGCTCCAACCCCATGACTGTCTGCCCTACTATGATGGCCTCACCTCTGAGACTGTGGGAGACACATCTCAAGGCATCAGAAGAACTTCTTTACCAGGGAAAACTGTCCAAAGGCTTTGCTATGGCTGGAGAACAAATGTATACTCTTATGCCAAAATATGTTTTTGTTGGTGGTATCTTTTCTAGGCCTTTTTTATGTTAATATCAAAGAACATACAGGAAGTAGAGATCGTCCTGAACAAGAAGGGAAAGCTGTCCATTAAAAGTTGTCTTTATTTCACTCCAGGCAGCCAGCGGGGACGCTGAGCAGACCTCCACAGGTGGCACTTTCTGGGACTATGTTCTTGTCAGTTTGTTTGTTTGTTGTTTAGGGGTTGTTTGTGTTGGATTTTGGGGGTTTTTTTTGTTTTGTTTTGTTTTTGTTTTTTGTCAGCTTGACAAAGCTAGGATCATCTAGGAAGAGGAAACCTCAAGCGAGGAATGCCTCCATCAGATTGGCCTGTAGGCGTGTCTGTGGCGAATTTTCTTGATTGATGATTGCCATTGGAGGGCCCAGATCATGAGGTGGTGCTGCCCCTTGGCAGGTGGTCCTGGGTTGTATTAAAAGCAAGCTTAAGAGCCCATGGAGAGCAAGCCAGAAGCCAGCATTCTTCTGTGTCCTGTGCTTCAATTCCTGCTTCCAGGCCTTGAGTTCCTACCCTGGTTTCCCTCCATGATAAATAGTAGACTGTACAGGGGAAGAGCACTTGACACCACTACTAATGACCACATCCTCTGGGTCACAAGAGATGGGAGTACCCAGGTCCCCACAGACCATTCCACTACCCTTGGAACAGCCCACACCTGTGGACAGAGAGGAGAGATCAAAAATCTCTTCACAGCAGAAGTTGTGTAACTCAGAATCATCACCCCACTGTTCTGCCTCAGTTAGGGTGGCTTCCAGTTTATGGTGCTCGGGAGAGAGGAGGGAAGGAGTTTGGAAAGGAACAGCCATTGAGGAGTCCCTGTAATTCATCAATGGCCTTGGTCATATTATTCCCTATCATGTAGCCGTGTGGTGGTACACACCTTTAATCCCAGCACTTGGGAGGCAGAGTGCTGGGATTACAGCTGAGTATCGCCACATCTAGGCCTCTTTTCCTTCATTTTTGTACCACTTTATTATAAAACTCATGTGATTTCACATGTGAGCCAGCAGAGGGAAGAAATGTTAGCGCTGGAGTAGCCTGGACAATAATTAGTGACGTTGCTGTGTGTCTGTATGCCAATGTTCATTTACGAGGTACCTTTAGAGATGTGATGTTATTCACCGTGATCAGACTGACTCTGCAGGCTTGTCAGAACGTGCACGGTTGTTTCCACTCTGCAGAGAAGAGAGAGAGATGAAGAGCAGCTGTAACTTGTCTAGTTATTGGCTGGGAAAGGCCAATTACAAATCGAAGAGGAAGCTTCTGTTCTGGGTCTCAAACTTGTGACCCACAGAGTCCAGCATGCTCTAGTATCATAGCATTGCAAGTCCAGAGCCACACCGCCTTTTCCTTACGTCATGGGGTTTGGGCGGGGAGAATAAATTAGAATCTTCTTCACCGTGTGTACAAAAATAAAGTTCAAATTGACCAGTGACCTCGATGATCCAAGTGTGAGAGGAAGAGGTGTAAATGTAGCCATGGGGAAAAGCAGAGAACATCATGAACATCTCGAGCTCCTACACAGAGGTCATCTCCAATACCACAGAGCTCCTACAACAGAGAGGGCATTTCCAATACTGCAGAGCTCCTACACAGAGGGCATATCTAATACCTCGGAGCTCCTACAAGAAGGCATCTCTACTATAGTGGAGCTACTACAAAAATGCCCTTAAAGGAAGAACAAACAGACTTGGCCACATTCACGCTGGCCAAGTTTCTGTTTGATAACAGACATCAAGCAAAGAAAGCGGACAAAAGTAGACTCGGGGAAGAGACCAGTGCATGCAAAGTGAGACCACAGAGGGTTACGGGTGAATGGAAGGATAAGGCAAAGCTGCAGATCCCCAAGGGGGGGGGGACAAAAAACAAAGGGATCTCAGTGGAAAACGAGGCCGCTGAGAAAAACCAGAGGAGGAGATGCAGATGAGTCCTGTGAGAATACAAGTCACACATCGCCAGTCAACCAGAGAAATGGGAAAAATCACGCCAACAGTCATCCGTCAGACCCACAGAACTGCGGAGTGACCACGGAACGTGCTGGAACAACACAGGGGTGTCAGCACAGTTCCCACCTAAGCCCATTCCAAAGGTGGCAGCCGTCCATGAACACAGGAAGAAAGCAGATGCAGAGGGAGCCCAGGCAGTCTCAGCCACCTGACCTGCTGTTGCTTGGCCTCCCCCAGCTCACGGGTCAGCGTCTGGAGATTCAACTCAACCCACTGAGCTCCTCCTTGGCTTTGTGAGGACCTTGCTGGGTCACAGTGACCTTCGCTGGGTCACTGGGACCTCCTCTCTTTGCACTGTGGTTGCAGCCAAACAAGCAAATGCTATGATGATCCCTCCTTCCTGGACCAGCATGGCCCCAGCTAACACAGGAGAGCTCAGCCTCCAGAGTGTGGTTCGCATGGCTTGTCCATTATAGACTAATCCTGGGCTGCAACTAACTCTCAGTCTATAATTACCAGACCTCGTATGCCCAGCTGGGAGCTAGACCTGGCCACCTGCCCACTGAAAGGTGTGTGACTGACTGTTCTACCCCAGAAGAAGGAAAAGCCCCTTGCTGTATGTCTTGAGGTGATAAAAATGATCTGATTCCAGGAGAGTCGAGGTTAGAATAACCAGGACAAACTGATGTCAAATCTCCTTAGGGCTAACAATGGTCAGTGGTACAGCATTTGCCACGCATACAGGAGGCTTGGGTTTCATCGCTAGAACCGTGTGGTGGTGGTGGTGGTAAAATCATCTTTGACTTTGTCCATATCTTCAAGGGGAAGGGGTAAATTCACAGTCATCCCATGAGTTTGCTTGGCAAACATGTCTGGCTGAAGCAAAGGATTTACACTTGCACAGAGCTTCAGAGGCGCTCTCTCTCTCTCTCTCTCTCTCTCTCTCTCTCTCTCTCTCACACACACACACACACACACACACACACACACACACACACCACAAAATTGCAGAGCTTGACCATTTATTGCAGAGTGACTTATCAATAAGCCACGTTCCTCTGGTGCTCTGAAGAGCATCAGGGGTTCAAGACTTGGCCCCAGGGCCTTTCCCTGCCTTCTCTCACTGGTGACATTTGCCCCCTACCTGCTCTTCAGCCCTGGTGTCTGTCTGGTGCCTCCTGCTTCTTCTCACGTTTGTTCTGGTCTTCTAATGAAGGACATTAGAAGGGAACGAGTCATTGTCAGCCTAGGAGGAGCCTCCCCCAGGACAAGAAATGAAAATTCTCAACGCCCATGGGCGAGACCCAGAAGCCGTGTGCTCTTTGGGTCTGCATCCCTAGAAGCCAACTAGAAAAGGATCCAACCGCAAGGCAAGCGAAGCCTCCCACCAGGGCACACAGACCCCACACAAACTGCAGGCTGGATTCCAGTTCCTTCCCTCCGTATTCCATGCAATGGATACCTGCAGGGATCTATGATCACGGCGTGATAGATACACAGCCAGGTGTGATGGTGCTTGCCTATAATCCTAGCACCTGAGAGGCCAGCCTGGGCTCCATAATCAAATGAGCTCCAAGCCAGCATGGAGTACACAACAAAGACCTGTCTTAAGGAAGGAAGGAAGGGAAGCAGGGAGAGAGGGAGAGAGGAGGGAGGGGAAAAGAAAGTATTAAGCCTGTGGACGAGGAAAGGATTCTAAGGGACTCTATCTCTCAAGTCCTGAGAAAGTGTAGGGGCAGAGAATGCCTTGGGCAGAATTCCTGAAGGTTCACTGACTTCTTAGGATGCTTTGGTTACCAAGTGGGGACTTTTGGGGTCCCAGACCCCACTGCATCAATGAGAGCCTGCTCACGCCCCTCAACCTGGACATCGATCCAGGGTTGGGTAGGAGGGAAGGAGTCTCTACCCCCTCTTGGTCCTGGCTCCATGTTACATGCCAGAGTGACAGCATATTCTCTGTGACAACTGTGCAGCCCTTATCCCTCCCATGCGTGGTAGCTGGGATCTGGTAGTCAGGGTCGCAGATACGTATAAACTCATCGGGTGGATACGCAGCATTCAAAGTCGATGAAGGCTTTGAACCTGCTGTTAGGAACTTGATCTGCTACTTCTTCTCGTGCTTCACGCTTCATGCATTGAGGGTCAAGGGGCGTGAGCAGGCTCTCATTGATGCAGGGGGCTGGGCCCGCAAATGTCCCTACTTAGTAACCAAAGTTTTTCCCACTGTGCGGAAGCCACCTGTAACCTCCTGCATCCTAGGGGACTCTATAGTACACTGGCTCCTGCTGCAGAAGCCCCTTCAGTGCGGGTTAGCATTGCTTCTAGGCTCCGCCCCACGGTTACCTGGCAACAGCCAGGTGTGCCTGACCCACTGTAAAAAGGGCTGCTCGCCCCCTTCTCTCTCTTGCTTTCTTGCTCCTGCTCCCCCTCTCTTCCCATCCCCTCACACACCCCCTTCCATGTGCTCATTTGGCCGGCCTCCCTCCACCCCTGCCTTTCTCTGTCTCTACTCGCTTCCCGTGCTCTATTCATATTATACTTGTATGTGGCACGGGCTGGCGGAGACACCCTCTTCCCCTGCACCTCCACCAAACATATCCTTGGTTTTCTTTTCTTTTTTTATAAAACACAACAGTGCCTGCAGCCTGGGCTCCCAGAACTTTACCAGTAATAATAATAATAATAATAATAATAATAATAATAATAATAATAATCTGCACTGTGTATGTGTTGGGGGTTGGAGACCTTGTACCAGCTAGTGTATGCTGCCTCTTTTATTGGCAGCTCAGTGTCTGAGAGATCTGGGGGTTGGGGGCGGGGGTGTCCAGATTTGTTGAGGCTGCTGGTCTGGTCTTCCTATGGGGTCGCCCTCCTCAACTTCTTCCAGCCTTTCCCCAATTCAACCACAGGAGTCTGAGACTTCAGCCCATTGATCAGATGTAAGTCTCTCCGTCTGCCTCAGTCAGCTGTTTGTTGGGCCCTTGTAGTGGTGGTGGTGGGGCATCTTTGTGGAGATGGGGGGTGGAGGAGGAATGAGATGAGGAACTGTCAGTGGGCAGAATGGGAGGGAGATAATGACTGGGCTGTAAAAAAACAAAATTAAAGATAAAGATAAAGAAAACCTGCACTGCCTCTGCTATGGGCAGACAAATCAGAGCAGGAGCTGAAGTTCCTGGCTGCACAGCCAGAACTGAGGAGATAAGAATGGACCGCCATGTCTCTATTCTGTCCTGGGGACAAAGGACTCAGGACACAAGATCTCACACTGAGACCTGATCTCCTTGCCTTTCTTTTATCAGGCTGTGGAGGGACCTCTTGACTACATAAAAGGCAGGAGGAAGTCCCTAGTGACATTTACGAGTGTGAAAATGCCCCTAGGCAGCCTGAAGCAGTGGCTGGAGCTGAAATTCACCTCTTCTGAGGCAAGCAGGGAGACCCTGTAGCACACCCAACCCTGACATTCCCACCTCTCAGGCCAAGACTCTAGCAAGCCCCGGTTTCCCTTCTATTGGTCATCATTAGTCCTCATGGGCATGCCCAGGCTTGACTGCAATATTCCTGAAACTGACATTTCCTATGTCTCCCTGTGGCTCTACACAGGCACCATTCGGGGCAAACATACGAGGGAGAACCCTTGGAATCTTTCCCTGTGACCACTGTACTGGTTGGTTTTGTGTGTCAACTTGACACAAGCTGGAGTTAATCACAGAGAAAGGAGCTTCAATTGAGGAAATGCCTCCATGAGACCCAGCTGTAAGGCATTTTCTCAACTAGTGATCAAGAGGGAGGACCCAGCCCCTTGTGGGTGGTGCCATCCCTGGCTGGTGGTCTTGGGTTCTATAAGAGAGCAAGCTAAGCAAGCCAGGGGAAGCAAGCCAGTGAGTAACATCCCTCCATGGCCTCTGCATCAGCTCCTGCTTCCTGACCTGCTTGAGTTCCAGTCCTGACTTCCTTTGGTGATGAACAGCAATGTGGAAGTGTGAGCTGAATAAATCCTTTCCTCCACAACTTGTTTCTTGGTCATGATGTTTGTGCAGGAATAGAAGCCCTGACCAAGACAAACACCCAACCCTGGAGTGTGACCATTACAATGTGGGTTGTTCTTGAAGTATGTCTATCCACCATCTTGTTCCTTGCCTACTAGCTTAGACCATGTCCTAAGGAGACCCTGGCTGTATTGAAGGACTGGACAGGCTGGACCCACAATGTGCTAAACTTACAGGTGCCTCAGGAGGAAGAAGCGCAAGGAAGTTTAATAAGATGGACGTGCTGCCTCTGAACAACCCAGCTCCCGTGGGAACAGGAGGCAGATGAGGGGATAATAAACCCAGTAAGGGCACAACGCTGCATCTTTGCTCCCTTCAGAAGGTCCCTTGTAGCTGGCTCTGGTCACAAATGGGGCAAGGCCAGCTGAATCTCAGTACATGGTCAACTTTGGCAGGGGTTCTATTGCACCAGGCGGAGGTTCCTGGAGAAGGTTATTCCAGAGTGTGAGATGCATCAGAAGGACAGGAACCTTAGCCAGGGCGTGCTCCCTCCAGAGGGCGTGCTCCCTCCACATGGGGTGCTCCCTCCACATGGGGTGCTCCCTCCACAGGGGGGTGCTCCCTCCACAGGGCGTGCTCCCTCCAGAGGGGTGCTCCCTCCACATGGGGTGCTCCCTCCACAGGGGGGTGCTCCCTCCACAGGGGGGTGCTCCCTCCACAGGGCGTGCTCCCTCCACAGGGGGGTGCTCCCTCCACATTTACTCACACTCAACCTTAAAGATCATCCCCTATGTGGGACCCAAAGAAGCATGGAGGGTATGGGGATAAAGGAAAGTGCCTGTCTTCTTCCAGAGTGCAGTGCCAGCTGGCTGGAGCATGGGTGCCTGAGCGAGCCGTTCTGAAGCACAGGCATGGAAACAAATCTCCAGGCTGCGGTGTTTGGGGAACCGACCTTGTTCTTGGACCTTCCTCTCTGCTTCCTGACACCATGAGGCCAGTGGCCTTCCTCTGTCCAGCCCTTCCACATGCTGTTTCTGCTGGACAGAGGAAGGCCACAGGCAATGTCAGGTAAACAAAAGGGGCGGGCTCTTCCTGATCCGGGAAGTAGTGACTAAGAACTTGTCACCTAATGTCATGAATGCTCATACACTTTTAATTTTTTATCTTTTATTTCCATCGTTCCTTATATAGACGTATCTTGTTGATTTTCATAAGCTTCCAGCTCCTTTCTTTTTCTACGTTTGTTCCTAGGCTGTGAACACTTTGGTGCTTGAAGTATTCAGCTGGTAGGGTTGCGACTTGTGCCCTGTTGGATGAAGCTCTCTTCTGTCTGTCCATATATTTCCCAAACATACTATCTGTGTTTTCCCCACTGATTTCCATGCCTCTAACCCAGACACCGCCCTTCTTATTTCTATTCTACTCACTCCTACTCTCAATCCCTTCCCTTTCATGTCACTACTTACATAAAGGTTTGCTTCACCCAGGGCCCTAGAACTCCCACCAGGGAACACAAGTCATGCACACAGCGTCTTCTGCAGCTAACACTGGGTCTTCTGTTCCTACAGCTGATGTTCCTTCTGAAATGTGTGTTCCTTTGGAGACAACACAGCAGGAGCACCACAATGAAAAACAAGTGTCAATGCAGAAAACACAGCTCTCACCTCCAAGAGAGGGAGAGAGAGTTTATCCCAGAACCAAATTTGAGTGACCATGGCCCTAAAGCACAGAGCTTGTCTCCCCCGGGTTCTGTGTTCCAGTATAGAAGCAGTTTTATGGAGTTTCTATAGTAAGAGAAAAGAGAAAGTTATATATTAAGGCATTTTACAAATACATTTTTTGAAAATATTAATTGGTCAGTTACAGCAAGTGGAGGGATCTCAGCTACAGACCTCAGATGCTATCTGGTAGCACCCTCAGCCCTCCTCAGTCCATTGATGGAGAATAGTGTTTTGCTAAGTTACTGTATCCAAAGGTATTTTTTTTAATCTGTTCATTAGGATGTTAGGTCTGATACAGCAGTAGGCAAGAAATAAGTCTTTAAAGGCTAAAGACAGCTGAAAAGAATTTATAATCAGGCTGTCATCAGCCTGTGCAGACAGCTTCTCTCCAGGAATTCATGCCAAGTGGGGTAAAGGGTAAACTACAGACGAGGAAGGACACACCCATTCCAAAAGATGGTAAGTCAAACAACAAAGAAACACAACAACCCAGAGAAAACACGCTACTGAAACACCCCCATAAGCAGAACGCCTCCACATAGTGGGAAACCACGATGCTGAGATACACAAGGTGCCAGGAAACGATCTGGGAATCCTTTCACAAGGTGCGGGGGTTCTCATAGGCTCATATATTTGATTGAATGCTTGACCCCCAGTTGGCAGAGCTGTTTGTGAAGGAATAGAAGGTATGGTCTTGGAGGAAGTGGGGCTGGGCTTTGAGATTTCAAAAGACCATGCCAAGTCCAATTTTGCTCTCTTTCTGTCACCTGCCTGTAGGTCAGCATGTAAAGCTTTCAGCAGCTGCTCCAGCACCATGCCTGCCTGCCTGCCTGCCTCCTGCCATGCTCTCCACTATGATGGACAGGGACTCACTGTAACCAAGCCCACACTTGAACACTCTCTTATAAGTTGTCTTGCCATTGTGTTTCATCACATCAATGCAACAGTAGCTAAGACAGCACACTTGAAAGTACAGACCTTAGGTCCTCTAGTGTGGGTACTAATGATGCCACCTGCCTCATTATCCCTATGGGGCGGTGCACACATGGACAAAAATCAGAGGCAAAGTATCCTAACCCGTGAGACCCTATAACAGAATTGCTACTTTGTATTTCATGCTCTTCTGTGCTGTGTCTAGACAACACCCAGGAGGGGATCATATGCACCTGGAGCCAAAGGACCTGCCTGTGTGACGTCTTGAGAGGAAAGCTAGCTCCATCTCAGCCTGGAGCTGGCTGAGCTGTCTCTGTGAGCCATTTTCCAGTCAGCTAGTCTTTGGAGTTGGCATCATCAGTACCCACCTCTGAATTAAAGAAGGTGCCCTTGGGGGCACACTTAAAAGTCCCTGCATCTGATGGGCTAGGCCACAGATTTATAGACTGAAGTAGCCTCTATCAAGACACAGGGACATCTACAGAGTAAGCCAGAATCTTGACCATGGGATGGTCTGAGGCTGGGAGAGGGAGTGGGTGCTTCCTGTGACACGCTGTGTTTGCAGTCAAGACCACAACATAGAACACACAGTGGCTTTAAGATCTTGTACTGGGCCTCCGCCCTCATACACTTAGGCCAGGAGATCTCAGACAACTGACACTGAAAGTTGATCTCCTCAGCACTCAGCAGTATGGATGCTGGCAGGTGAGCAAACACTGGGGAAGCATCCATGAGAAGGAGCCCCAGAGTGATGGGCCAGTGGGGTCTTTATTAAGGTGAGAAGCAGCCACTGGGGCTGTTGCCCTCACAGCTGCCTCATCCACAGCACAGCCCTGCTGCACAGGCACACCCCAGATTCAGTACAGGCTGAAAGTCTTGCAGAGGAAGCCAGCAGTGGCATAAATTTTTCTCAACCTACTTTAACAAGGGTTCAACTTCCCCTCTAGCCTACCACCCACCAGAGGTGGTGGAAAAGAAAGGGTATTAGGATATGGGGGGTGTAGACCTGTTTAGAAATAGTTCTCTGGGATGGTTCCGACCTTCTTTGTCCTCAGTTTAGTACACTAGCAAACACCACACACAAATTAGTGTGGGCAGTTCAATCCGGAAGAAACATCAAGGCTCCCCAGCCAGTTGCGTCCACAGAAGTGGCAAGCAGCCACAGGAACATCAGGAGCAGTCCTTTGGCAAGTTTCTCTCTATGAAGTCACTGCAAGCCAAGCTCAGCAATGCAATTTAAGGTGAATCAATACCTGTGTGCTGTGGTGAAGAATAGTGAGGCGGAGCAAGACAAACCAACGTTCAAGCCCCCACTGTCTACAGGGTCATATTTATGTTCCTTCTAAACATCATGGGTCCTTTCACATGTCTGCTACAGCAAAACATCCTTTCACCTGTATCTGCTATAGTGAAAGATCCTTCCACCTGTGTCTGCTATAGTGAAACATCCTTCCACCTGTGTGCTTCAGTGAAACATCCTTCCACCTCTGTCTGCTTTAGTGTAACATCCTTCTACCTGTGTCTGCTTCAGTGAAACATCCTTCCACCTCTGTCTGCTTCAGTGAAACATTCTTTCACCTGTGTCTGCTTCAGTGAAACATTCTTTCACCTGTGTCTGCTTCAGTGAAACATTCTTCCACCTGTGTCTGCTTCAGTGAAACATTCTTTCACCTGTGTCTGCTTCAGTGAAACATCCTTCCACCTGTGTCTGCTATAGTGAAACATCCTTCCACCTGTGTCTGCTTCAGTGACACATTCTTTCACCTGTCTGCTTCAGTGAAACATTCTTCCACCTGTGTCTGCTTCAGTGAAACATTCTTCCACCTGTGTCTGCTTCAGTGAAACATTCTTTCACCTCTGTCTGCTTCAGTGAAACATTCTTTCACCTGTGTCTGCTTCAGTGAAACATTCTTTCACCTGTGTCTGCTATAGTGAAACATCCTTCCACCTGTGTCTGCTTCAGTGAAACATTCTTTCACCTCTGTCTGCTTCAGTGAAACATTCTTCCACCTGTGTCTGCTTCAGTGAAACATTCTTTCACATGTCTGCCTTAGCAAAACATCTTACCTGTGTGCCCCAGCAAGACATCATTTGATGTAACTGACTTTCCAAGGAAACCAGAAGGTTCCACTTCAGGGCCCCACCCCACAAAGGCCTGGAAGCTATGAGCAGGCAGGATGGCAGCATGTAAGTAGCTAGTGTGGGGAGAAAGAAGGGGTTGGAGTGACACTTCCAGCTGAAATGTTGCTTCTGATTTCCAGAATAGGGTTATGCTTCTAAGTAAGAGCAGCTACGAGAGTACAAACTCCACAAAGCTTCGGTCAGCAGATTTAACACCCAGGGTCGGTCTTCCAGATGATTCTGTGGTGAGCCCAAAGTCAGTTTGTAATTCTGCACTAACTTCTGAACTCTCAGGCATGGTGTTAGCCAACCTCCTGTTGGCTGGAACAGAACACATCATAGAATTAAGGGAAGAAAGGTTTCACTCAGGCTCAGTACCATGCATCATGGTGGGGAAAAGCCTGGTTGCTGAGTGGGTTAGCCCTGTGTCTGATGAAGCCAGCAGTAGGTCACAGGTGATGGGAAGTGGAAGGAATGGACTGGATCCAGGGTGGGGCTGTAACCATCAAGGCTCTCCCCTGTTTTATCTCAGCTATCCCCACCTCCCAAAGGTCCCAGTACCACTAGCTTTGAACCAAGTATTCAAAAACATAAGCCAGTAGTAGGGGACATTTCACCCTCAGCCTAGAGGCATTCACAGAGGCCGTGTCCAGAGCAGTAACCAACTAGATCTCCCCTGCTCAGACTGCAGGAGAGGAAGAGTGAACAATCTCCATTGCCCACAGCTCTCTGAAAACACTGGCTGGTCCGACAGCACCCACAGGGGTTTCAGGTACACTTGAGATCCTAAGACCCACCATGAGAAGGTCAGAGGAGGAAAGCAGGCTAAGGGATGGGGGTCATAGGAAGTGCTGAGTGGAGGCCCTTAAGGGTCAGGGAGAAGGCCAAGGTGTGTCCCCAAGATGTGGAAAACAACCGGTGGAGTGGAAATAGGGATTGAGTTTTGGGCACTTCCTGAGGCCTGCTTCCAGGCTGCCCCCAAGACCAGAAACTTCCTGTCTCAGATCCCATAGGAGCTACATGGTCCTTCCACTCAACAGACACAACACACCCCCACACCCACACTTACACCCACACTGCAACCCCTTCCTTAACCACCCTCATCCACACCCCATGCTTGTATCCTTGGAGAGGGGAGGGCAGGGAAGCTCTGTGAGTCACCAATGACCTTTGAAAAGGCTGAACAGGATTCCCTCAATGCTCCCACTAGAGGGCTCCCTCGCCCAGAGCCAGATCCCCTGAACCAGTTCCCAAGGACACGTCAGGGAAAGCCCTTTCCTAGGGGAAGTGGCTTCTCCCAGCAATTTCCTATGTCATGTCTCTCCCCCAGTGGTATCACTGCATATACTGACCTCGAAAGAACCAGCCTGGGCAACAAGAAGCCCCCAGCCATGCTGAAAACACTAAACTCCAAACAGCTCTGGCTTCCCTCCTCCAGCCTATAACAGTCTTAGCTGCTCCAAACCCCTTTATAAGCTGCACTTTCACAGGGACCCTGGGAGACTCCAGGCTGAACCCCAACCTCTATGACTGGCCTCCTGGGATCCTTCCCATCGGTTTGCAGGTTTTCTTTGGACATGGTAGAAAGCTAAGTGGGCTGCTCTGTTCATCCTCTGCCTTCCATCTTCCTTCCTCTGTCTCCTCAGCCCCAAGGAACCCTCTGCAACACATAGGATTCCTTCACCACTGTGACTTAAGTGGTGGTGGCTCTGCAGTATGTTTACGGCATCTGCGGAAATGGTCTGGCTCCCAGCTCCCTGTCCTGATCCCCAGATTCCACCATGGTCCCCAGCTCTCACCCTGGCTCCCAGCTCCCTCCCTGGTCCCCAAGTCCCACCCTGGTTCTCAGATCCCACCCTGGTCCCTAGTTCCTGCTCTGATCCCTAGTGCCTGCCCTGGCTTCCAGCTCGTGCCTTGGTTCACACTTAGAGCCCTGGTCCCCAGCTATCGCCCTGGTCTCCAGCTCCCATCTGGTCCCCAGGTTACACCCTGCCTTTCATACCTACATCAACTTCGTCACATGTCACATTACGTTCTAGTCACCTTCTACCTTCACAGCTTCTGCCATGTCATGAATGTATCACCATGTACTCATCTCCAGCCAATCCATGGTAGCTGAGCCACTTCTAACTTCCTTCTTAAAAATAATGCTATGGAGAATGACCTTCCCCTTGTAAGCCTGCTACTCTCAGACCTGAGGTTGAGGGCTTCTCAAGAGTGGGATTCGTGGATGTGTCCATCCACGTTACATTACTATGTTACTGCAACAAAGTATCTGAGGCTAGTTAGGGATAAAAGAAAACAAGGTCTTCAGCTCTCACTATTTTGGAGACAGAAAATCCAAACAGCATGGTAAACTTCCACTGGGCCCTAAGGTTGCTTCACTGTGGTGGTGTAGCATCACGGGAGGAGCTTGCACTGGAGGTCACTGATCCATCCAGGTTGACTGGCCAGTGAGCTCCCAGAGTGGCTATCACTTCCCAATGCCAGGGTGACAGGAGGCACAGCTATGCTCACCTTTTTATACGGATGCTGGGAATTCCAAACTCAGGTCCTCAAGTTTGCTAACAGTCTTAACCCTTTATGGGCTGAGCTATCGCCCCAGGCCCTGATTTCTTTTCCTGACTACAGATTCCAGTAGGTTCCAGCACAACCTTGAAAATGGGTGCTGTGGTTTGGTGTGAAATTACCCCCATGGGCTGGTATTTAGAAGGTTCGGCCCCTAGCTGGTGACACCACTGTAAGCATGAGATCTAGCTGGCTAGTGTAGGATCGTAGGGGTGGAACTTACAGATATAACCTGGTCTGTTTCCATCCTGATCTCTGTTCTACCTGGACTGCTGAGATGGAGCAAGCAGAGCCCCGAGCTCCTGTTGCCATGGATACGAGCAGCTCCAGTACCACACCTTCCCCCATGGTGGACCAAGTCCTCTGGACAGTGACCAAAACAGACCTCTCCCCGCTGGGCTTTTTCTGTGATGTATTACCGCACTGACAAGAAAAGGATCGGCTTACCCATGAGTGTTCTTCATTGGCGTGGACCCCAGTTCATCCTCTTGATGTGATGTCATCTGAGCTCCGCCCACATAGCCGCACACCTACAGCATTCTTGTGCTTTTCTGAAACGATCTTCATCTTTCCAAGCCTCAGGCTACTGCGCCTTCTCTGAGCTGCTGAGACAGGTGCACCTACCACACCGGCCTGGAGGGTCTGCTTTGTCAGTAACCATTTAACTGGGGCATATCTGCATATTGACCCCGCTGACCAGCTGGCTCCTAGAAGACAAATGGCTTGCAGTAAATTTCTTTAACCTGTAAGCAGCATAGTACTTTTTGCAATATGCAGGTGTCAGATGTGTGGTGGCGCCCACTGACCTTTCTGCACTATGGGTTCACAGGCAGAAATCAAAACCGGAGAGATCAAGGTTGAAAGAAGAGGGATCATAAAGGCCTGAACCAGCCTTTGGGGGGGGGTCTCCGTACTTCACATATACCGGCAGGCTAGTCCATCATAGAGCCCAGCCACCACACCATTTTATGGCTAAAGAAAGAAGCCTTACAGAGATTCACTCACCTTTCACACCACGTCCAACTCAGAACTTGTATCTGAATTTGTTTCCTGACTTCCAGGCTTCCACAAAGAAATATCACTTCTGCAACCAGCCAGGCACCACACAGGTAGTCCCTCGTCCAGGCAAGCCCCGGGTCCCACAGGCCCACGTTAAACAATTTGTGTTAAGGAATCTGAAGGATGTGTATGGAGACCTACCTACTAATGTTTACCATGAGTGCATTTCTCACAGTTCAATTAAGCAAGTGTGGGACCGTGAGAGGTAGCCTGGTTCCTGGTTGAGCTAAGGCTAGAAGCCCCGGAGAACCTGTAGGGACGGTAGGGGCTTTGCCTATTCCAGGGTACCAGGCCCCTGTCACTAGCCATGGCCCCTTATAGATTTGTACCCATCAGTCACATAAGGGTAATGCCCCAAGCCCCCGACAGGTAGGAAAAGACATGACCACAGGTCACATAGACTCAAGACAGATCTCCATTTTATGAGGTATCTAAAGGCCCAGAGGCTCAGCCGATAACCTTTCCTTTCCAGACACTCCTTCCTGAAGTTTATTTAATCTCAGGCCCACCCTGAAAAGGGGGTTGTGGTTTCACACATCTACCTTCCACCATGACAATAAATGCCTTAAAACCATGGACTACCTCTTTTCATCGGGATCAACCGTGGGGAGCCACGGAGATGGTCTTGGCCTACAGAGCCACTGTCTAATCTCCTGTAGAAGGCCTCTCTGTGCTCCCAGCCACAACCACCACCAAGCTCAAGCCAAGTCTGCTGACAAGTGAAGCCAAGGACTCTTCCGGCGAGACCAGTCCCCTTCCCCCTCTTACCCCTAGCTCCAGCCTCGTCACAGGCCCAGGGACCCCTGAACCAGCTCTGGCTGTCTGAGCCTCAGACTGTGCTTCCCCACTCCCAGAGCACTGTCCCGGGGCTTCCCTACACCTGCCCAGCAACAGTGTGGGGTAAGCGTGGTCAACTTCCTGCATCCTGTCTCCCCAAGTGGCTGATCCCTGTGGTGGAGCCGATGCAGGACCAACAACCCTACAAGCAAAGACAGAAAACAAAAGCAAAGGCTCATGGATATTGAGACACGAAGATAAGAAGAAATGGCAAACCCAGAGCACACTGAGTAAGAAGCCAGGCATTCAGGCAGATTGTAGCTAGAAAAGCACAGGAAGATAGACAGGTAGGAGCCATGGGCCCAGAAAAACAGGCAGTACTAAGAGGCCTCGAACAGGGCCAGCAGGTGGCCCAGGCCGCTGGGACAGGTCAGTCCCTGGGTGACCCAGGCATCCAGCAGCCCAGGGCAGGCACAGAGCACAGGCCTTGCGACTGAAGGGTAGTCTCAGTCAGAGCCTTTATAAGGCCTTGGTCAAGGCTAGAACCAATCACAGCTGGAACCGGAAGGGCAGAGCCAGCCTTGGTGAGGGAGAGCGATCTACAGCCCTTGTTAGTTTCCTGTCTGTGTCTGTTTCTAGGGCTCCCTGGTCCCAGTGTCTTTGTTCTTTGGCATTCATACATGTGAACTCTAATTTGGGATTTTTGAGGTAGCGATGGTCGCCTCATAAAGCCATGGCTGTTTCTGCTGACCCAAGGTGTGGTATTTGGCATCTTACTGGCCCATGACACCTTCCATTTAAATGGCCTTGTTGACCACCTGCAACTCAGACCCAGTCACGCTATAGGCATGGAGTTGGGA
This sequence comes from Rattus rattus, assembly GCF_011064425.1. Classification (NCBI taxonomy): domain Eukaryota; kingdom Metazoa; phylum Chordata; class Mammalia; order Rodentia; family Muridae; genus Rattus; species Rattus rattus. The sequence continues at coordinate 261,584,609 of NC_046154.1, forward strand.
TGGGGTGGCCCTTCCCATGGATTAGGCTGGGTCCATTTGCTCTTGTGACAGCAAGGTATGTGCTGGCTGTCACCCCAGCTTTACATATAAAGGACCAGAGCAGCCTGGGCCCCATACAGAGCTGGTGAGAGGCCCTTGGTTGCCAATGGCCCCTTGAATATTGAGTCTATGCCACAAAGCCAGACAGGAATGACCATCCCCATGGCTCCTCAAGCTGAGGAGGTGTATGTGTCTAGACAGAGTCCCTCAGAGAAAGAACCCACCTGACTCTAACCCCAGGTCTGAGACAGATGAGCTAGCCTAAGAACGTGGCATTGAGGAAGAGCTTGGGGACCTTACAGCCCTCAGCACTTCAAGCACCCGATCCTGTGTGACCATCAAACCAGCCATTCCCGAGGCTCCCTTCCTGAGCAGGGGGACAAAGAGCTGGGTTTTTCTTGGGTGTCTGGCAGCTGTGAACCTGTAAAGGCTTAGCATGAAGAAGCAGTCCAACCTCTCCCTCCCTCCAGCAACTACAAAAATTCCACCAGCCCCAAGCCTCAGGGTCAACCCCATGGTGGGTCTCTCACACCAGAAGCCCCTATCCCACCATCCATGCCTTGGCCCAAAACTGTGGAGACCTGATGGTGGGGCTCAGAACAGACCCTTTCTCTGCCCCACCCCCCTCATGGTCCAGCTTCCTGACAAGTCTCCACAGCAGAGCAATTGGTCTTCATTCCAAAGCTCCCTGTGGGATGTGCCTGGCCCACACCCCACACACCCCAACAAGGGGAGGGCAAGAGGTGAGGTGCTGGTGGGACAAGCAAAGGGCTATTTTTAGCTCATGCTAAAGCTTACTCAGGAAATGGTTCCATTAAAGCTGTCATCTTCAAAGGCCATCCAGAGACAGAGACGTGTGCCTGGGAAGGTTTATGAGTTCAGACACCCAGGTTGAGAAATCCTCCCAGATGAGCCATCACGTGACCTAAACTTAAGGATAAGGCTGAATTTAGAAAGTATGGCTTTAAGGACAATCCCCTGCATCCCAGCCTTATCCCCTTCAGCAAGTCCTTCTAGGGAAGGAATAGGCCCCATTCAGGACCTTGTGACCCCCACACCATATTTTTCCAGTTTCCCAGTAGGTCCAGCACACCAAGTCAGTCACTAAGCTTACCACCCACTCGTACCTTGTCAGAACCCTAGTCTCAGAGCCTGGTCATTGAAGAAGATTCCCCACAACTGCAGCTTCTCCATCATCCACTGGTCAAAACCTGTTTCCCCCCCAAGCTCTTTCCACACCACCCTCTTCCAAACCCCAGGTCTTGGCTGAATCCCCAGGGAGCAGCATTGTGGCTACAGCCAAGGCACCCCCCAGTGTGCATTTCCTGGATGATGAAGGAATGAGCACTGTCGGACCAAGATAAACTACAGTGCCTGGGCTCTTCTAATTCTGCCCTTCCCAGCCCTTCTCAAACCTACCTTCACCGTCTCTCCTGGAGTCCGGAGAGGCTTGCTCTCAGCCCTCCTCAGACCCTATCAGCAATGCTCTTCAAAACCCAGAGCAAACCTGCCTCTAGGGCAGCAGTTTTTAACCTGTGGGCCACAACCCCTTTAGGCTCTCATATCAGATATCGTGCATATCAGTTCATAAGCATAGCAAAATTACAGTTGTGAAGTAGCAATGAGACAATTCTACGGTTGGGGGTCACCACAACACCAGGAGCTGTATTAAAAGGTTGCAGCGGTAGGAAGGTTGAGAACGACTGAGCTAGCCTCTATGCTGAGTATTCCAACTTGCCTTCTCCCGTACACCAGCCTTCATCCCTGCACTGGGAATTCTCAGAATGCAGAGGCCAAGCTCTGCTTCCACTCCAGATTCTGTACCCCCCCCCCAACCACTGCTCACTCTCACCCTAACCTGGACAGGCTCTGTAAAAGAAGGGCCCGGGAAAGGTTGGCCTTAACAATGAAGATGGTGCCTCATCTACCTGCCTTTTAGATAGTGAGAGACAAGGAGAAGGTTTTAGGGACATGATCCCTCACAAGAAGGGACAGACCTGCCACTCTGCCCAAAGCCAGGCCAGAAATCCATGGCCATAGTCCAGGTAGGCCCCTTTTCAGAAAAGGGTTCAGAGAGCATGCTCCAAGAAATTCCCTTGCCCTTCTCTACCAGAGACCAAGGGAGGGGCAGAAACCAGGAGAAGCTTGTAAAGGGCTTTGAAGATGAAACAGGCCTGTAGCCAAAGATTGTTGACACAACGACACTAGGAACTGCAGCTAAAGAGGCCAGGCGCTGCCAAGCCAATAAAACACAGCTATTGTCTCCTTTTGGCCCCTTTTATAAGCCAACAGCGCCTGGACTATATAAAAGGGCCTTCGATGACCCAGGGAACATAAGGCCTCAGCTCCAAGCACTGTCAACTTCTCTCCTCGCACGTGTCCTCTCCTCCACCATGACCTGTGGCTTTCAAACTGGAAACTTTGGCTGCGCCTCAGCCTGTGGGCCCCGTCCCGGCCGCTGCTGCATCACTGCAGCTCCCTACAGGGGCATCTCCTGCTACCGCGGACTCACAGGGGGCTTCGGCAGCCGCAGCGTCTGCGGGGCCTTCCGCTCTGGCTCCTGTGGACGCAGCTTCGGATACCGATCCGGAGGCGTCTGCGGGCCCAGCCCACCCTGCATCACCACCGTCTCTGTCAACGAGAGCCTGCTCACCCCCCTCAACCTGGAGATCGACCCTAATGCTCAGTGCGTGAAGCATGAGGAGAAGGAGCAGATCAAGTGTCTCAACAGCAGGTTCGCGGCCTTCATCGACAAGGTGGGTGTCCTGGACCAGCCTCTTCCTAGAGCACAGCATGGCACAGCCAAGGCTGGGCGCTAAGGGGAAATCAGAGTGGAGACATACCCATAGAACCGCCAAAGTACCTTTCAGGCTGGTGTGGGGAAACAAACTGAAGGCACCCTTAGAACGCAGAGTAGGGCTTATGGGGCCCAAACCCGGCCTCTCCAGTGTATGAGACCATGGAGATGCTTGTGTAGGAAGTGGGGTGTCCTAACCATGTCAAGGTCAACTGTGAAGACTTATTTTACAGAGCCTTTTGAATTTCATGTAGCCGCCGGGGCCAGCATGCTTTGTTAGAGCTACTGCACTGGAGCTCAGCACGCAGGCAGCGCTATAGCCACAACCCCGGGTCCTCGGGGCCTTAGGCAGAGCGAAGAACTCAAGCCTGCCGCTGTCTTTACAGAATCCAGGCATCCACATGCAGTACAAGCGCCAAGGAGAGAGCAGCTGGGGGTGCTGGGGACATATGAGACACTAAAGGTAGCACAAGGAAGAACTTGCTAAGGATATGGCAAGGTCATTAAACACAGGCATCTGAATCTGAGAGTGGACCAACCTGGTAGCGGGGAGATGGGAGCAACAGGCAGGTTGTGGCCCGATAATCTATAATAATAGTGTTGAGGTACGTCCCCTGCCAATCAACGGTCTTTCCCTACCGTCAGCCGTGTTCCTGGTCCTTCAATCCCACTCTTGAGCTCAGAAACACAAGGCGTTCCTGCACTTGGGTCCCAGGTGCTTATTATTCTAATTGCGATGTTGTTGCAGGGATCCAGTAATCTGCACACACTCGTTCACTTTCCAGAGTTTACAGTCCGCCTTCTTAAACAGGCTCACCCGTCCATTTGCAGGCTGGCTCTCACAGCTGCCTTACTGGGCTATCTTCTTGAGGTAGAATGCCTCTCTGCACCTTTCTAAAAGGTGCTTTAGCCACCCCACCCTGTGGAAGGCTGGGAGCTTTATCCAAAGTCTAAGAAGAGGCAGCTGAGTTGGACCAGGTTAAGCACGTTCAGCGACACCAGGTGAATTGACTGAAGTTAGCTCTCAGGAGGGAGCTCCAGGTTACCACCTGCCTTCAGCCCCAGTGTGGCTGTGGAAAACACTTGCCAGCGAAGAAGGACATCACACACACACACACACACACACACACACACACACACACACACACACACACACACACCTGCCCTCTGATCCTGCAAGAGTCTGTTCTCAGACTTTAACTCTGGATGGCAGGTGCGCTTCCTGGAGCAGCAGAACAAGCTGCTGGAGACCAAGTGGCAGTTCTACCAGAACCGCAAGTGCTGTGAGAGCAATGTGGAGCCTCTGTTCGAGGGCTACATCGAGACTCTGAGGCGGGAGGCTGAGTGTGTGGAGGCCGACAGCGGGAGGCTGGCTGCTGAGCTCAACCATGCACAGGAGGCCATGGAGGGCTACAAGAAGAGGTGAGGACCACTGGGGAGCTTGATAGGAGCTCCCTGGGTACAGAAGAGCTGGCTTGAAGGTGGGGTCTCTGCCTGCCTGGGTCAGGAAGCCCACCTCTATCCTGTCAATCAAGGAGCTCTCCCCCTGACTTCCTTCAGGCAGAGTCTCTCTCCTTCACAGGGTTGCCGTCATCCCTTTAAGCTGCCCAAGGTTCCCTCCCTTTCTCCACCTAACTGTCCTGGTCTCCAGAACTCACCCTTAAGTCCCTGGATGTTGTTTGTAGGGGTCTACTCTCTGCCAACACTTCCACACATCATGTAGATACAGCAGAATGCTACCAATCCAGCCAGCAGTGTGCATGGTCCCTGCCCTTGGGGGGTGTAGTCTTCTGGGAGGCAAGCATGACATGGTCATGTATGGAGACAGCTCCATGTGACACAGCCATGAAGGGTAGACAACAGGCCTCAGAGGAACCGACCAGCCTTCTTCAGTGGCATGCTCTACTACAGCCTCTGGCATCTACCCCTGTGCCTGAGTTGGCCTTCCCTCAGAGTGATCCCTTGACTCAGTCCAAGAAGAGATAATAGACAAGGTGCTGACCAAGGGCTCAGAGTAAAGGATAAGGAAAAACAGCCAGCTCCATCTCCTTAACTTTAGACATCCACTCACACATCTATGTTCACATACATGTACATGCACACACGATCACAAATGCATGTTCACACACACATGTTCATATTCATGCATATTCAGTCACATGCATGTTCACACATAAGAGCATGTTCACATACACATTCATATCTTCATGTGCACATATGTGTGCATGCACAGACATATGTGCACATACATGCATACACGCTCAGACATGCAGACACATGCATGTTCACACACAAATGTGTGTTCACATACACACTCATATATTGTGCATGCATAAACATATATGTTCACATATGTGCATATGTACTCATACATGCATGTTCACATACATGCACACAAACACATGTGTGTGTTTGTATGTACAAATGCACAGCTTTCAAATACCACTATCCTATCTCTACTGCAAAGACCCAATGTGCTCACAGGCATATGACCCCTTACAGATCCTCTAAGGAGGCCTATAGGTCAGGCTGCTCTGTGGGCTGGCTTCATGGCTGTTTGAATAAGGCCTCCTTTCCCTCCTGCCTCAGGTATGAAGAAGAAGTTGCACTCCGGGCCACAGCAGAGAATGAGTTTGTGGCTCTAAAGAAGGTGAGTGATTGAAGCTAGTCCCCACCCAGTTCCACCCTGCCCTGTCTCCTCTGGCCTGCCAGATGGCAGCCAGATGCCTCCAGCCCAAGAGAAAGCTAGCTTCATGGCTCTCCGCAAATCCCAACAGGATGTGGACTGTGCCTACCTGCGCAAGTCAGACCTGGAGGCCAATGCAGAGGCGCTGACCCAGGAGATCGACTTCCTGAGGCGACTGTATGAGGAGGTGAGGACAGTGACACACATGAGACTCTGAAGGAGTTCCCAAACCCACCAAGCTCCCCTGATAAGGAACATAATATGATACTTGAGGCCAGGTCAGAGGCTGGAGTGCTGGGGTGGGGACCTGAGGAGACAGACAGACTGACACAGCAGAAGCAAGAGATACACCAGGGACAAACTGTCTACCCAGAGACCAACCCAGTCCTTCCTGAACCAACAGGTACAGCCCAGTCTTGCTGGCCCAGGTGCAACTGATCTAAGAAAAAAACCAGGTCCCAGGGCATAGTCTGTCCCTGAGGAGACATGCAGATACAACCCAGCATGGGTTCTCTGTGTCTAAGCAACTCTGTGGTTGCCTCAAAAGAGACTTACAAACTGAAAGGCTGTTGCTTCTCTAAGGGCTAGGAGTTGGACAGCAAATATGGCTGGTAGCTACTACAAGAGAGCCATGGTGATTGCAGGCATGGGAGGTAAGGAAAAACCCAGGCAACCTGACTATCTTCCTTCTTTCTCCTCCTGCAGGAGACCCGCATCCTCCACGCCCACATCTCAGACACCTCCGTCATCGTCAAGATGGACAACAGCCGGGACCTGAACATGGACTGCGTCATTGCTGAGATCAAGGCTCAGTACGATGACATTGCCAGCCGCAGCCGCGCAGAGGCCGAGTCCTGGTACCGCACCAAGGTGAGGGGTCAGGACATCTGTCCTTAGATGAGACAGTGGGAAGGACTCCAGGATCTATCAGAACAGGCTTCTTCTTGCACACCAGGAGTCACAAGAGGATGGCACACAGCTCTAGGCTGAGGAGGCAGCCCAGCCTGTCCACTGTGCATCTTGCACACTCGGTGGCAGTGTGCTCACTGGGTCAATGTCACAACCTGAGCCTCATGGGCACCTCTGCTTCCCTCCTACCCCCAGTGTGAGGAGATAAAGGCCACAGTGATCCGGCATGGAGAGACCCTGCGTCGCACCAGAGAGGAGATCAATGAGCTGAACAGAATCATCCAGAGGCTGACAGCCGAGATCGAGAACGCCAAGTGCCAGGTGTGTAAGGTTCAGCTGCTCTGAGACCAGAGAGGCTGGGTACCTACTCGGTGCCACACAGTCAGCTTGTGTCCTGCTTGGGGCTTACCATTTAGTCTTCCAACATTGGAACAGCTGGGTTTCCTGATCACGCTCACTCAGGTTGACCCACGGGAACAAGGCAAGAGGCTGCTTCTAGAATGTTCCCGACTGGTGGGAGAGACTGGATAATGTGCTGATAATGGACAGTGGGACCCAGAGACCCTTGGCTATCCCATTCTCTTCTGTGTCCCCAGAACACCAAGCTGGAGGCTGCTGTGACCCAGTCTGAGCAGCAGGGAGAGGCCGCCCTCACCGATGCCCGCTGCAAGCTGGCTGAGCTGGAGGCTGCCCTGCAGAAGGCCAAGCAGGACATGGCCTGCCTGCTCAAGGAGTACCAGGAGGTGATGAACTCCAAGCTGGGGCTGGACATCGAGATCGCCACCTACAGGCGCCTGCTGGAGGGCGAGGAGCAGAGGTGGGTTCCTTCCCCACTCCACTATCTCAAGAGCCTTTCCCGCTTAGCCTCCCTGCTCCTAGCCTTTGTGTGTCAGTTTCAGCACCAAGAACCAACAGAAGCTAGGGACATTTCTGACTGGAGTCTGGTGCTCTCAAACTGGCCTTAGGTATCCTAATCACACAAGCCACTGTTGCCACAGGACCAGAGCTCCCGCCTCATAGTAGCCTGTGAGAATTAGAACCAGTGTCCTACCTCTAGGTCAGAATTCCCTTGGGTCCTTATGCTTGTCTCTTGTAATGGTGGGCATGTTGCCTAGGTTCATGAGTTAGAGCTGCTGGCCAACATCTGCCCTGGCCTTTGTGCTGTATCTAGAGGATACAGCCATTGCTATTTGCATTGCTGTGACCACAGTGCCAGACGGAAGATCGCAGCAGAGAAGGCTTTTCTTTAGCTCAGAGTTTCAGATAGCAGGAGGAGTGAGGCAAGACAGTTCAGGTCACAGCATGGAAGTATGTTAAGGGGCTGTTCACAATGGCAGCACACCAGACAAGAAGGAGCCAGAGTTTGGGTATAGCACAGGACGTCTCACTTCCTCCAGCTCAGCTTCACCTCAGAGGTTCCACAGCTGCCCAAAACAGCACCAGCAGTCAGACGGACCTTTCAAAGCACCAGCCTGTGGGAGCCATTCCCTCCTAAAGCTGAACCCATCCAAGTCTGTCAGGAACTCGTTCAGGCTGCACATCGCAGAACCGGCTGGATGGAAGCAATTAAGACCAGAATCCAATCAGAAGTCTGCTCAGTAGGGTGTCCCGTACAGCCACAACCACCACAAAAACAACTCCTCCATGACAGGAAGATAAACATGAGCAGGAAAGTGGCACCTGAGGGAAAGCTGATAATCTGTCTGTTCTGACTTCTCTCTCTTCTCTGCCTTTCCTCCCCTCAGGCTGTGTGAAGGCGTGGGAGCCGTGAATGTGTGTAAGTATAATGAACCCTGAAAGGGAGCCGCATCGGGGCATCGGCAAACATTTCCCGTGTGCTATACAGACACTGGGCAAGCATCACTAGTAACTCCAGTCTAGAGGACTAGGTTGCTCATGCAGAAAGACTGAGGTGAGCGCTCGGAATGTCTGGGGTCAGAAAGGAGAAAGATGTCACCCCAAGGGACCTCGGAGTCACTTAATATAATGTCTGCCCTGTAGAAGTGAGGAAGCTGGAGTCACAGAGAGGTTAAACGCAGACGCACGTCCATAATTCAGGCTTCCCGGCTCCCAAGAGGAGGCTCCTCTACACAGCTTACAAACTAAAACCGAGGCTTTTTGTGCCATTCTTCGGAGGGCTAGAGTAAACAAACAGACCAAGGGAAGGTGACAGGCTGGGGTGGCTGCCGGCCAGGACTCAGAACCAACCCTGCCTTTGTTCTCACAGGTGTCAGCAGCTCCCGTGGTGGAGTTGTGTGCGGGGACCTCTGTGTGTCTGGTTCAAGGCCTGTCACAGGCAGTGTCTGCAGTGCCCCATGCAGCGGGAATGTGGCAGTGAGCACAGGCCTGTGTGCACCCTGTGGAAGTGGCCCCTGTCACCAGGGGAGGTGTTAGGAGTCAAGAGGGAGCCATGAAGCAGCCTGGCCTACAAGGCTGAGCTCGGAGGCCTCAAGGTCTGCTGCCCTTGGGAGAATACATTCCCCATCCTCAGTAGCTGCCTCTCCAGCTACCTGCTGGCAAGGGGCTTGCTGCTGATAGATCAGCCTCCTGCCTCAGCTGCAGCCCTGGGAATACCCAGTGCTGCTTCCTGTGCCTCTGGCCTCTAGACCCTGCTGTGCAATAAACTGTGCTGACTCTCAGAGCTGTGTAAGACGTTGTGCTTTCTTGTGGTGGGCTTGTAATGTCACCTAGGGAGCGCCGGCGTGGTGATATGGCCTGGTGACTGGAACCACTGGGGCCTGTGCTTATGGGAGGATTCTATGGGCCCTGTTCCCAAACAGAATTCCCTCCCCATCCCCACCAGGCAGAGCTCAAAGAACAGGTTCCCCATATCACACCTACTAAACCATGTGGTTTTGGGGGTGTATCCCAGTGTTGCCCACCAACCAAAGAGAGATTTGACCCCTGATACCTGTTTTCCCCAAACACACATCCTGTGTTCACTCCCGGTAGATTCCTTCCTCCCTCAATCAATCCCTGTGGTTGTGATACAGCAAGACAGATAGGCTTCCTTCCTCCAACCAGAGACCACAGGCTCTGCTGAAAGGCAAAGTTCTGTGTGGGAATGTGCATGTATGTGTGTGTGTCTGTGTGTGTGTGTCTGTCTATCTGTCTGTGTCTGCCTGCCTGCTGACCTGCTTGTCTGTCTGCCTGCCTTTGTGTGTGTATGTCTGTCTGTCTGCCTGCCTTTGTGTGTGTATGTCTGTCTGTCTGCCTGCCTGCCTTTGTGTGTGTATGTCTGTCTGCCTGCCTGCCTGCTGACCTGCTTGTCTGTCTGTCTGCCTGCCTGCTGACCTGCTTGTCTGTCTGCCTGCCTTTGTGTGTGTATGTCTGTCTGTCTGCCTGCTTTTGTGTGTGTATGTCTGTCTGCCTGCCTGCCTGCTGACCTGCTTGTCTGTCTGCCTGCCTGCCTGCCTTTGTGTGTGTGTCTGTCTGTCTGCCTGCCTTTGTGTGTGTGTCTGTCTGTCTGCCTGCCTTTGTGTGTGTGTGTCTGTCTGTCCTTTGTGTGTGTGTCTGTCTGCCTGCCTGCCTTTGTGTGTGTATGTCTGTCTGTCTGCCTGCCTGCCTTTGTTGTCTGTCTGTCTGCCTGCCTGCCTTTGTGTGTGTATGTCTGTCCTGCCTGCCTGCCTTTGTGTGTGTGTCTGTCTGTGCCTGCCTGCCTGCCCTACCTTTGTGTGTGTATGTCTGTCTGCCTGCCCGCCTTTGTGTGTGTGTCTGTCTGCCTGCCTGCCTTTGTGTGTGTATGTCTGTCTGTCTGCCTGCCTGCCTTTGTGTGTGTATGTCTGTCTGTCTGCCTGCCTGCCTTTGTGTGTGTATGTCTGTCTGCCTGCCTGCCTTTGTGTGTGTATGTCTGTCTGCCTGCCTGCCTTTGTGTGTGTATGTCTGTCTGTCTGCCTGCCTGCCTTTGTGTGTGTATGTCTGTCTGCCTGCCTGCTGACCTGCTTGTCTGTCTGTCTGCCTACCTGCCTTTGTGTGTGTATGTCTATCTGTCTGTCTGTCTGCCTTTGTGTATGCGTGTCTGTTTGCCTGCCTGCCTGCCTGCTTATCTATCTGTCTCTGTGTGTGTCTGTCTTCCTCCCTCCTTGCCTGTCTGTCTTTCTGTCTGCCTATCTGTCTCTGCCTGCTGCCTGCCTGTCCACCCACACCCTACTTCCTTCTCCCTCATATTTACACCTTGCACCCTAACCCCACACACTCATACTTTACAGCAGCAATCCTCGGAAGTGTCACCAGAGCCACTTTGTGTTGCTCTGGACCCCATTCCTCATCACCATTGCCACCTCATCACCTTGTTCCCAGCACCCATCCCCCACACTAAGATGGTCACTCTGTTCCTCTTGGATTGCCCTCACTGGTCCCAGGATGTTCCAGAATAGAAGACCCAGAAAAGCTCTGAGCCAGACCTTCGATGTCCTCCATCCCCAAGCATCAACAACCGATGCTCTCCCTCCTCCTCCCCTCTCTTAGCCCATGGCGTCTTCCCTATCTACTCACACACCCTTGAAAGAGTCCCCACCCCCTCACTCTTTAGGTCTTCAGTCCTCTGGGATCCAGACTAAGCTCTCTTAAGTTTCCCATCTCCTGCCCTTCCTTCCTGTCCTATAGGCTCATTCCTCCCGCAGGCATTGATCATTGGCTCATAGCCCTCACCCTCATGCATTCAGGATTCCTCTACCTTTGCACTCTGATCCTGGACACCACACCAGTCTCCACCTTAGCTTCCACTCGAGGTTCTGCCTGGTTAAGCCTGAGACAAGGCTCACTGGTCTTAGCAACAAGGCCTCACTGGCCTTAGTAGCAGGGCCTCCCTGGACCTCAGCAGCAGGGCCTTACTGGCCTTAGTAGCAGGGCCTCCCTGAACCTCAGCAGCAAGTCCCATGCTGATCCCTCTCCCACAGCTGTGGCCCTTGAACCTTGCCTCTCCTGGATTCTTCCTGCCCCTCTTCCAATCTTCCTCCTCTCTACTTTTCCAAAAGCAGCACCCTTCGAGGCCAGAGTCCTGCCCAGCCAGGGCAGAAGCCAGCATCCCTCCTGGCCCAGGATGACCTCTGACACCAGACTTGCATACCTTCCTTCCAAACAGCTTTCTAAGGTATTTCCTTCACTCCCTCCTGCCACAAAACCATAGAACAAACGTTTGTGTCTTTTGACAAGTTCAGGATCTAGCGAATAATAATAAATTAACTATTTCAGTATCCTTGACTGCAACTTACCCAGTAATTCTGATTTCCCTAAACAGTGTGACCACTGGCAATCACAATCGGTTGGTGAGTTGGCTGGTTTTTTGAGACAGGGTCTCATGTCCTCCAGATCTGTCTCCAACTCACTATGTAGCCAAAGTCAGCCTTGAACCCCTGCTTCTCCTTCCCCTTCCTTTGAGTGTTTGGGTTATGTATATATACCACCAACCCTTGGCCTTGTGTTCTTTATATTCTGATAATGGACGCTAATGTTACTCCCCAGATAACACAACACATTCACACAGTAATGCGTATGTGGCAGAGTGGTTGCAGGGTAATTAAGGAGGCCACAGAGTTCATAAAAGACATACTGGAGGCAGGGAGCGATAGAAACATAGGTAGCTGTGGCTGTTAGGAAGACAGAAACCATGCTATTGGAGGTGCAGAGCCAGCCCTGCCCCCAGCCAGCCGTCCAGTCAGATGAGACCCAAGGCCAACTCTGCACGGACAGAACAACCTTCGCTGTTCTTGGTGCGTGGGGTGAATTCACAGTCCTGGTTTTCTGATACAGTTTTAATCTGTTCATGTGTCCATGTGTTCCCCATCTACCCTGATAAGTTCACGGGTGATGATGCTTTTTAGCCTGCATGAATGAGTTAAGTGTTGTCTTAGTCAGGGTTTCTATTCCTGCACAAACATCATGACCAAGAAGCAGGTTGAGGAGGAAAGGGTTTATTCAGCTTACACTTCCACATTGTTGTTCATCACCAAAGGAAGTCAGGACTGGAACTCAAGCAGGCCAGGAAGCAGGAGCTGATGCAAAGGCCATGGAGGGATGTTACTCACTGGCTTGCTTCCCATGGCTTGCTCAGCTTGTTCTCTTATAGAACCCAGGACCACCAGCCCAGGGACAGCACCACCCACAATGGGCTGGGCCCTCCCCCCTTGATCACTCATTGAGAAAATGCCTTACATTTGGATTTCATGGAGGCATTTTCTCAAGGGAGGCTCCTTTCTCTGTGATAACTCCAGCTTGTGTCAAGTTGGCAACACAAAAATCAGCCAGTACAGTGTGTACCTCGTGGCCAGTGTGAGACAGCTAATGGCGTCTTCACATGCACGAGATGCAGTGTTAATGGGCCTGCCTTATCCTTTGCATTCAGAGCTGACTTCCACTTTGTCGAATGGAATCGCCCAGCACAAGACTCAGTCTGAAAGTCACTGCCTTACACGACTCGGAGCAGGGGGAAGCTTGCTCATACCACACAGCAGTCAGAGGCCTCCACAGAACACAGTCCCTTCTTCCAATGCTCCCTCTGCACCCAGGTGACCTCAGGCTCTCTAAAGCATATACTAGGCCTGCACTCTGGCCCTGATTCACCATTCAGTGCCTTTCAGGTCTCCCAGCCCCCCCCCCCGTGCTCGCTCCCCAAATGTCTTCATCACCCAGCAAGGGGAGGGACAGGAGCCCCACAGGGGGGTGGGGCCCTGTGGTTCTTCCATTCTTGGAAGCTGCTCTGGGACATCGATGTTTCCTCCCAAGGACTTGAGGAGAGACCTTAAGGACAGGCAACCTCAGGAGGGCCATCACAATGTCACACAGGGCACCCCAGGGAGCCACCTTCCTCCTACCTATCTGAGGCAGACCCAGTGATGGGTCTCTAGGCCCACATTCCTAACTCAATAGTCATGTGCTGTGTGACTTTTCCTGGAGAGACGTGAGCAAATGTCAGAATATTTACCCAGACACAGTAGTGGTGAAAAACACCAACAACAGCAAAAAGTTATGTTTCTAAGAAAGTTCACCTGAGGAGCAGACAAGCTTGCACAGTTCCATGTGTACAGGAGTGTGGGTGACTCAAAGGCAGCCTGGGCAATCACACACACACACACACACCAGGCACACACACACACACACACAGGCACATACACACCAGGCACATACACACCAGGCACACACACACACACACACAGGCACATACACACCAGGCACACACACACACACACAGTCACACACACACACACACACACACACACACACACTCCTGGAACTCCCTGTCAATTCCACCTTTATAACCTTGGACAGGGCCTGTGAATTTGGGGGTCCTCTGAGCCTGTGTCTTCACTGTCTTCCTGAACCTTGTGGGCCTCCCTTCTCCTTCTTGGGGGAGTGTTTGAGTTTCGAGGAAATGGTCAAAGAGTCCTGGGCCTTAGGGCTAGAAGAGACTGAATCTTGGAAGGAGAATGCTAGCCAGGGGTGGATGGAAGTCATGTTGAAGCTGCAACCTTAGGAAGAGGGGAGATTCTCCAATGGAATCACCAAAGAATGATGGGTCCCAAGTTCACTCAGGCAAAGAGACAGGTTAAAGATGGTTGTCTCGTGCCAGGTGTGATGGCACATGCTTGCAATCACAGCTCTCAGGAAGCTGAGGTAGGGGGATATTCATGACTTTGGGACTAGCCTAAGCCACAATGTGAGAGACTTGAGGTGGGGGCAGGAAGGAAATAAGGGAAAACGAAAGGAGGAAAGGAAATAGGGGAGGAAGAAGGAAGGAAAAGGAAAAGGAAGGAAGAAAGGAGGAAAGGAAGGAAGAAGGAAAGGAAGGAATAAAGGAGGAAAGAAGAAAAGAAGGAAGGAGGGAAAGAAGGAAGGAGGAAAGGAAGGAAGGGAGGAAGGAAGGAAGAAAGGAAGGAAGGAAGAAAAGAGGAAAGAAAGGAAGAAGGAAGGAAGGAGGAAAGGAAGGAAGGAAGGGGTGGGGGTTGTTCCAGTCCCTGAAGCTTGGTTTAAAGGAAAAGTTAGTATCTGTGAGGAGTTACCTGGGTGAACAGACATGTTGCAGGCACAGAGAAGCAGCTCAAAATGCCACAGGCAATCCATGGGCTTGGAGAGGCTGGGGGATGATCTTCGGGATCCCCTGGAAGCCTCAAGTGACCCATCCTACTTTCCACTCTGCTCTCTGCCCCCAGCCCGAGTCCCACCTCCCCCTCCTAAAAGTTTCCTCATCCACAGGAATTTCTCATGCTTGTCATCTTTGCCCAATGCCTTGCTGGGTCATGGGCAACCAGGCTTCCCAGCATCTCTGAGGAAGAACAGGGACACTCTCGCAATCAGACCTTCTGTGCTGACAAGCCCCAGCTCATGTAGCGGTGGTGCCAAACCTTTGGCTTCTGCTCTGGGCATCAACCAGAAGAGCTTCCAGGCATCCCACGGGCTGAAGACCTAATCACATAGTTCAGCCTTTCCTAACCTGTGGGGTTGCCTAAGACTATTGAAAAGCAGAGATATTTACATTATGATCCGTAACAGCAGCGAAATTACAGTTATGAAATAACAACAAACAATAATTTTATGGTTGGGGGGCATCGCAACATGAGGGTCACAGATTTAGGAAGGTTGAGAACTCCACCTAACTACCTGTCCTCCAAAGTGAGGGCCCCCAACTGCACGTACTAGTTGCCAAAGCCAGGACAAGAGCTTAAGTATCCTGGCCTTTTCCCACCACAATTGAAGGACTAGGGGTGCAGGGCAATCATGTTGTTAGAGTTGTTAGGGCTGGAGCCGCCCAGGAAGCTCTGACATGCTGAGCATGGGTGCTCGTCCCCAGTAGAACAGTTAAAACAGGCAACAGTGAAAGGCAAAGAAAGATTTACCCGATGTGGCCACATTGGGAAGAGGAACAGACAGTCTAGTGATTACCCCAAGGCCATTTTTGGGGTCCTAGAATGAGGTTTAGGTTTAAATAGACACCAAGAGGCATGCATTACTAAGCAGTCCTGGTTAAGTGCGGCCCTACCCAGGAGAACATCTGTCTTAATTACAGTTTTTTCTTCAAGGTGGTTTGACAAGTTGTTAGAATTCCACAGGGTTGGCTCCAAGCATGAGATTCCTAGAGAATTCTTGTTCCTCTGGCAACATTGTTTCAATCTCCTAACAGTCAAAAGGACCGGCACAAGTCTCTGGAGAATATCCCTGTGCCTGCTAGGAGGGATGCTTAAAAGGCCTTCCTGGCAACAGTAACAAAAAGGATGAAGATCAAGTTCCTGGCATCATTTAATGATGCAGGAGGAGTAAGGAGGGGAGCAAAGGACTGTGTCTCAGAATCTCCCCGTGACATTTCACCTTGTCTAGAGATGTCTTTGCTCGTTGTAATGAGAGGCAGGGGAAATCTCAAGCATCTAGTGAAGGAGCCAAGAATGATACAGAGTAAAATGTCCTGGCCGAGCTCAGGAACAGTGCCCAGCCCACAGTGCTGAGACAAAACACCTCAGTTAGAATACCAACCACCCTTCAAGACTCTGCTTTGAGTATAGCTTTGTTGTCCCAAAAGCCTGATTTCTCCAGACCAGATAGGCGGTGTCTTTGCCTATTGAAAACACCCAGGTCCCCGGACCCTCCTCCCCAGGAGGGGGCGTCCTGAGACGCTGGCGGAAGCACCTGGCAGAGGCAGCATTTTTGGAGAGACTGAGGCGCGGGTTTGTTTCGCTGCAATTAGTTTATTGGGAATGCAAGGTGAGACAAAGGCAAACGAGCAGGCAGCAGAGGCCCTGGTATGTGGGAGCTGCTGCCAGGGAGACCCGGAAGAAGATGCTCTGGGTCACGTGGTCTCTCACGGAGTGACAGGAAAACCAGCAACCATGTTGGTCCCTGTCTCCTTGCCCAGACAAAAGGGTAAAGTTGGGCAAAGGATCCTGGAGCAGCGGTTCCTCCGAGATCCTAAGACCAATGAATCCAGAAAAAAGGCAGAAAGGGAAAGAAAAGCAAGAATTCTGGAAACAAGTTGCTAGGAAAAGCTAAAGAATTAGAAGAAGGGGCCGAGGCCACTGTCCCGCTGTGCTGTCTTTTCGGGCAGGGTGGCCCATGGCAGTGGCTTGCAGCTTTGTGGCCTCCTAGCACTTCTTACAGCCTCCGCTGCAGGCGCCTGCCCCGGCGCAGGGGCCGCAGGCATTGGGGGTGCCCACCACCACATTGCCACTGCAAGGTGCGCTGCACACTCTGGTGTTGACAGCAGGGGCAGTACCGGAGACACAGAGATCGCCACAGACGACGCCACCGCGGGAGCTGCTCACGCCTGAAAGCCGGGAGAACAGGGGAGACTGTGTCAGGCACCGCCACTGCCAGGAGGCTCTGCAACAGCAAGCTTAAGTGTTCCCGCCCCCAAAGGCGCGCACCACCCCGCAGGAAAAGGGGAGGCTGGAATTACTTACACACATTCACGGAGCCAACACCCTCACACAACCTGTGGGAGAGGAAAGGGAGACGTTAGTCCACCAAAAGCGTATAACTGGAGCCATCACGGGTCCTTCTAGGCTCTAGCCCTAGGGAAAGGGTGCATGAGAGAAATTGAGAAACCCAGAGCTGAGGGTAGCCCTGAGGGGCACCACGTGGATTCTGAAGGCAAGGAAAGCCCTCTATCACTCCTGCTTACTCGCTGCGCACCTTAGTGGGCTCTAGGTCTCCTCACAGAATAATCCAAGAGCTCTCCTGGGGACTAAGACACTCAAGACATAGGTGCTGCAGCACTGGCTGCTGTTGCCCTGTCGGTTTTGAGCTGTAAGTGCATCCGGGGGAAGCGGGTGTAATTTTCTAGATCCTATCGGATCGTCATTGTGACATTGGGCCTAAGGGAGATCAGAACCATTTGCCCCTGTATCGGACGACAACACCTGTCTTCATAAATGACTCCAGATGGAGAGATGAGAGCTTAGAACTTTAGAGGCAGCTTGGAAGCTACCTACAGCAGTCCTCTCATTGGGCACCTACAGAGGAAATGACCAATGGCAGCTCAGGGCTAAAACTACACTATTTTTTTCCTACCCTGTATTTTTTTCCACTAGTCATTATTTTCCAGAAGGGAACCCAGCAGAGCTGGCCAGAACACACAATGACCGAGGCTGACAAACTCAGAACAGATGATCTGGTCCACTTCCTCTCTGCCTGTGTGTGGTGGAGAAGCTGGGGTTCCTTGGCAGGGATCTCTCTCTCTCTCTCTCTCTCTCTCTCTCTCTCTCTCTCTCTCTCTCTCTCTCTCCAACATCCAGATTCTCAGGTACCTCCAAGCTTCCCAATCTACTCTGTAGTTCTGGGTAGTCTCTCAATGTGATCACATGTCAAGTCTGTTTCCCCATCTCCCAAGTTTACACCTGTGTGCCACCCTGGAGGCTGGTTATACGCAAAAGGAGGCTGGGAACACAACCAAACAGCTGGGCATGAAACAGAGGGTACAAAAACAAGAGTTTCATTCAAAGTGGAGTCCTGGGGCTGGAGAGATGGCTCAGTGGTTAAAAGCACTGGCTGCTCTTCCAGAGGTCCTGAGTTCAATTCCCAGCAACCACATGATGGCTCACAACCATCTGTAATGAGACCTGATGCCCTCTTCTGGTGTGTCTGAAGACAGCTACCATATACTCATATATGACAAATAAATCTTTTTTTTAAAAAAGTAAAAAGTGGAGTCCTAAAGAACTTGGGGTGTGAGGAACCCTCCACAACACAAAACTGAACAGCAAGGAGGCCCTGCACCAGTACCTGACTGTGAGTTTTAAAAGCTAACAAAAGTCCATTATCCTCTTCCTCAGTCCAAACTGCAATGGGAAGACACTCTAGTACGCTCTCTAGTCACCATCACAGGGGCTGAGCAGGGGGTTGGTGGACTCTGCTGCTATCATGAGATAAATCTGAATTTCCAAGGTTGGAGTGGAGCTAGCCAGGGACAGCTTAGAGAAGAACATGGAGTCCTGAGAATTCACGAAGCATGTGATAGGGAAAGGGGAAGCTGCACCCTAAATATGAACACCAGGTTGACCTTGAGAGAGCAAAACCCAGGATCTCCCTGTAGGCAGCCTGAGAGAGAGGCCAGCGGGAGCAAGGGAAATGGAGTTAGGTTAAAGGTTATATCGAGGTTAAAGGTTACATCCAGGTTAAAGGACTTACACAGATTTCCTATCCACGTGCGGGATGGTGAGGTGAGGAAGCGAAGATGAACTGGTACACAAGATGTAGGGCTCAATGCTGAGGACCCAAGAAGGGTTGGGAAAGTGAAAAGCTACAGAACCCACCTCTGCTCCTCGCCCTCCAGCAGGCGCCTGTAGGTGGCGATCTCGATGTCCAGCCCCAGCTTGGAGTTCATCACCTCCTGGTACTCCTTGAGCAGGCAGGCCATGTCCTGCTTGGCCTTCTGCAGGGCAGCCTCCAGCTCAGCCAGCTTGCAGCGGGCATCGGTGAGGGCAGCCTCTCCCTGCTGCTCAGACTGGGTCACAGCAGCCTCCAGCTTGGTGTTCTGGGGACACAGAAGAGAACGGGATAGCCAAGGGTCTCTGGGTCCCACTGTCCATTATCAGTACATTATCCAGTCTCTCCCACCAGTCGGGAACATTCTAGAAGCAGCCTCTTGCCTTGTTCCCGTGGGTCAACCTGAGTGAGCATGATCAGGAAACCCAGCTGTGCCAATGTTGGAAGACTAAATGGTGAGCTCCAAGCAGGACACAAGCTGACTGTGTGGCACCGAGTAGGTACCCAGCCTCTCTGGTCTCAGAGCAGCTGAACCTTACACACCTGGCACTTGGCATTCTCGATCTCGGCTGTCAGCCTCTGGATGATTCTGTTCAGCTCATTGATCTCCTCTCTGGTGCGACGCAGGGTCTCTCCATGTCGGATCACTGTGGCCTTTATCTCCTCACACTGGGGGTAGGAGGGAAGCAGAGATACCCATGAGGCTCAGGTTGTGACAGTGACCCAGTGAGCACACTGCCACCAAGTGTGCAAGATGCACAGTGGGCAGGCTGGGCTGCCTCCTCAGCCTAGAGCTGTGTGCCATCCTCTTGTGACTCCTGGTGTGCAAGAAGAAGCCTGTTCTGATAGATCCTGGAGTCCTTCCCACTGTCTCATCTAAGGACAGATGTCCTGACCTCTCACCTTGGTGCGGTACCAGGACTCGGCCTCTGCGCGGCTGCGGCTGGCAATGTCATCGTACTGAGCCTTGATCTCAGCAATGACGCAGTCCATGTTCAGGTCCCGGCTGTTGTCCATCTTGACGATGACAGAGGTGTCTGAGATGTGGGCGTGGAGGATGCGGGTCTCCTGCAGGAGGAGGGAGACAGCAGTCAAAAGCTTCTTGAAAAATCCAGTCTAAGCCCACATCCCTGTGCCAACCTCTCAGACTTCCCCTGGCCCACACAGGACTTCACAGTGATGCAACGACTGTCTGCAGGCTACTTGTTGGGCTTCTGCCTAGCTGCTGCCCTCACCTCCTCATACAGTCGCCTCAGGAAGTCGATCTCTTGGGTCAGCGCCTCTGTGTTGGCCTCCAGGTCTGACTTGCGCAGGTAGGCACAGTCCACATCCTGGGAGAGAGGGAGAGGTGTGAGCCTGACTCACTCAGCTGATCATGTCCTAAATTCTTCTCTCTTCATCCATCCCAGGAAGCACAGTGGAGAGAGATCCCTGTGTGCAAAGATCTCTGCCCCCACTTCCCAGCTTGCACTTGACTGTTCCTCAGGTATGGGGACTCTCTGCCTCTCAGCCCCTCTCTTTCTTGCTCTGTGGCTCTGTTCCATTCTAAAAGGCTTCCCAGTTGGCTCCCAAGTCTTCCAGCTGAACCAGCAGTGCTTCAAGAGGACAACTGGCCACTCCTAGTGACCCTCTCAATGCTTACACACTGTCTTGGGTCCTAATACTCTGGTATGGATGTAGACCACACCACTTTCAGTGAAGAGGATAAAGCCCTGTGGGTCCTGGAACCCCAGCCACACACCCCAGAATGAAGGAAAGACACATCAAGGTCAATACAGCCAAGGTCTTGCATCAGCACAGAATGGGCTGAGAGACATTCCAAACTCACACATGGCCTCATGGGATTGGAACTACTGACTCTCTGGGTGACAACCTTCCAAATGGCTGCTGCCCCTAGACCACCCCTTTATCACAGCCCTGGGTCTGACATTCATTGGGCCATCTCTCTGAGACTTTTCCTATTTTGTTGTGGGAAGGTCAAAATTCCTGAAGGTTAAGCCATGGGGGTCACCACAAGCACAGTGTGTCCCTCACTCGGGTGTGTCGCTCTACCTCCCACCGCCAGCTACTTGCCTTCTTCAGAGCCACAAACTCATTCTCAGCTGTAGCTCTCAGAGAAACTTCCTCCTCGTACCTAGGACAGAGAGAGGCAATGTGAGGTGTGGTGTGCAAACTCACACGCCATGCAGGGAGCTCAGGGGGAGAGCCCTCAGAGTTCTTGGCCCTGCTAGGGCTCTCTGAGCTACCTGGGAGTGGGGGAGGCTGTAAGGGAGCCTCCTAGCGCTGTTATGAAGTCAGCACAGGAAGGAAATGGATTCGATGCCAACTTCATGTGGAGTGGACATCATGGGTTCTTAGATACTGCAGCTCCAACCTCCCCTAGTGGCAGGTCAGCCCCAGCCCAGCTGTGGAACAGACTCAAGTTCCTGGGCTGAGTATCCAAGGCAGAGAGACAGATAGACAGTATGGCTCATGACTCTCCTACTTTCCTGAGCAGAATCTGTTCAGGGGTCACAGTGCAGAGGATCCACGAGAGAAAGGGCTGGGGTCAGGCTGTGTCTGTCCTCCCCAGAGAAGACAGAGCTGTTGGTCTCAGTCTTTAGAGAGAAGACTGAGGCAAAAATGGTAGACTCTGACACTCTCTAGTCCTCTCCGAGAAATGTCTGTACAGATATTTCACAGACAGCAGGATCCTAAAATGACATCAGCCTGGCTACACTTTCATGTCCTGGGCTTTGATATCAAGCACAGCTTATACCAGCACCACACCAAGCCATTCTCACCTCTTCTTGTAGCCCTCCATGGCCTCCTGAGCATGGTTGAGCTCAGCAGCCAGCCTGCCGCTGTCGGCCTCCACACACTCAGCCTCCCGCCTCAGAGTCTCGATGTAGCCCTCGAACAGAGGCTCCACATTGCTCTCACAGCACTTGCGGTTCTGGAAGAACTGCCACTTGGTCTCCAGCAGCTTGTTCTGCTGCTCCAGGAAGCGCACCTGCCATGGAGGGAGAAGGGGTTCAGGGTCAGGTCTGGGATGATGGTGGAGATGGAGTAGAGGGGCTCTGGGAAGGAGCCTGAATCTCCATTCCCTTTTCTTGGCCTTACCTAGCTTTCCCACGGGGAGAGCACAAGGGACAGGGTCAGTGCCTACTCAGGAAGCCAGGTGGACACTTCAGTGCCCTATGCTGGGCTCAGTGCTCTCCTCTGAAGCGAGGAAGGCAGGAGTCCCCATAAGCAGAGCACCCCTATTCACATCCCAGAGGTGATGGAGTCACAGGCCTTTTGGAGTCTCTCACTAGGAAGGCCTCTGCCCCTTCCTCCAATAGTCTGCACCCTTCCTGTCAGCCCAAGTGCAGTCTCCCTTCTTGGGCTGCCCAAAGCTCCATCCTGCAGCCCTTGGGACTCCCTGTAGTCAGTTTGTGCCCAGGACAGCCTGGCCACTTCTCTCGGCCATAAGCTCTGCTTCTCAGAACTGATAAGTGAGCCCTGTGAATCCTGTCTTTTGAGCTCATTATGAGAGGGCTTTCTGCTCCCCATTCCCCTCAGTGCCCAGCCTTGGCTGTGCCATGCTGTGCTCCAGGAAGGGCTGGTCCAGGACACCCACCTTGTCGATGAAGGCGGCGAACCTGCTGTTCAGGCACTTGATCTGCTCCTTCTCCTCATGCTTCACGCACTGAGCATTGGGGTCGATCTCCAGGTTGAGAGGGGTGAGCAGGCTCTCGTTGACAGAGACGGTGGTGATGCAGGGGGGGCTGGGCCCACAGATGCCTCCGGATCGGTATCCGAAGCTGCGTCCACAGGAGCCAGAGCGGAAGGCCCCGCAGACACTGTGGCTGCCGAAGCCCCCTGAGAGTCCGCGGTAGCAGGAGATGCCCCTGTAGGGAGCTGCAGTGATGCAGCAGCGGCCGGGACGGGGCCCACAGGCTGAGGCGCAGCTGAAGGCGCGGCCACCACAGTAGGATCCACAAGTCATGGTTATTTGGGGAGTAGGGCGACTGGGAGACTGGAGACGTCCAAGTGGAGGGTACAGTGGACGTGGATTCAGGTGTTTACCTCTTAAGGTTTGTTGGCCCTTTATATATGTGAGGACCCTGACTGTGACCACGTGGTTTGAAGCAATTAGATGGCTTTATGAGCTTGGCTTGTTTAGCTGCTGTGGCTCCTCCTTAAATGTGCTAAATTGGTTAACCAGTTGCTGGTGTTTATGGTCCTTTACCCTAAACTGTACAATTTCCTTCTTCAAAGGGACAGCTCACCTCCTCCATCCCCTGCTCCTGCGCCCAACACACAGAAAGGGAGAGACCATGTAGGTGACTCACACTGCAAGGAAAAGGAAGCGGGGCAGAGCTATTGCTCCAATCAGGCACTTGAAAATGGCGGCACCGCTGTCCGAGGTCCTGACCCAACCAAGCTAGGGACACAGATGGCATGGAACTGGTGTGCTAGGTGTGCGCCTGGGTAGTTCGTCTACGTGCCCCTTAAGGCTCCATATATGAATCTAAGTTAGTCACCTTCTCCCTCCTCCATCTCTCACTCCCGCGGACCCTTCCCTTCCCTCATCAGGTTACCCTTCCTACACA
Organism: Rattus rattus; assembly: GCF_011064425.1. NCBI lineage: Eukaryota > Metazoa > Chordata > Mammalia > Rodentia > Muridae > Rattus > Rattus rattus. The sequence continues at coordinate 261,607,806 of NC_046154.1, forward strand.
CAATTTCCATGAACTCATAGGCCACATGTCTACGTCACAGTCACACACACACACACACACACACACACACACACACACACACACACATCTATGGACACAAACAATTCTTAGCCCATCATGGCTATCTAGGACCAAGGGAGTGTCTTCCTTCCGTCTTCCCCAAGTCCGAAGTGTCCACTGGGTCACTGGCCCCAAGAAATCCCAACACTGGTGAGCATCTCATGTCTTTTTCACCTCAGGTTGTTGTATCATCCATGGGGTGACCTTACTGTTGGTAGGGTGACATGAAGAGAACACAAAGATCCCAGCTGTCAGTCGAGCTCCTGATACTTTCCGCACTATGAACACCTATCTTTCCTGTACTGCGAACCCCCCATTTCCTTCCCCAATGACCCTTCCACTTTGTAACATCAGCCTGCAGTGGCTCTGATAAGCATTCAGACATAACTGTAGCAGCTAGCGTTGCCCATCCAGCGTAGGCCTTAAACTCACAAGAGCTGGTTAGGGCCAGAGGCACTGCCCTGACTACCTCTGTATGGCCCTGAAGCAGGTGCTTCACTCTGCTGGAAACCAGCTGAGGCTTTGCCTCCCCTGGCTGTCTTGGAAGTCTGAAGGGGTGGATTTAGCTCTGTAAACTCCAGAGCATGGTGTGCACCCTAATCTCTGCCAGCCACTCTGGACAGTGTTTTCCCAGAGTTCATGTTGTTGCCCTCCATTGGGAATGACCACCATTTTTCAGTCACAGAACAGACTAGAACAAAGCCAGCCAGAGTAGAACAGAACACATCGTTGTTTTGCTTACGTCATGACCATGCCCTGACCCTCTGGGTCAGCTATGTGTGCCTGGTGTTTATTCTGTCATTACGTACAATTATTCCTTTGGGAGCTGCAATTTTTGAAAAGTGGAAATACGTGTTATACCAGTTGAGGACACAGATCCGGATTCCAAAGTACCTAGTTTTAAATCCAGGCTCTTACCACCACGCTACCGGATAACTCCAGGCAGCTACTTAGCGTCTCTGAGCCTCCATTATGACTTGTAAGATGAGGATAATACCCATCTCGTAAAGTTGTTGTAAGGATTAAAGAATTAATCTTCACTAAGTACTTGGGCCTGAGCCTGATCCACTCCAAGGCACAAACAGATGTGGGTTTGTTGTTGTGCTATTGCTGTTGTAGGAGTATTGACAGCTTTGGTGGGGTGCACTCACTCACCTCCCCAAACCACTTATGTTCAACTACCAGTAATGGGAATATCTTGAAAGAGTAGTAGGGGAAGTTAATAAAATAATACACGATAATACTTAACACGGCAGCTGGCACATAGAACGTACTCAATTATTCTTGAGAGCACTATTGTTCTACCAAGTGGGCCTGTCCCAGGAAAGGGAAGGAGAACAATGACCTTTACTCTGGGAAAGAGTCTAATGGCCATCTCCTTCCTGGTCCAGTCCACTGCCTCAGGAAAGATGTCCTCACAAACCGTCATCTTGACCAATCCTTAGGCAGCGACTCTAACAGAAAGAAAAGCTCAGATGATCCAAACGTCACTCACTGGAAGACCTTTCAAAGACTTGTGTTTTTCATTTGGTCTTAGAGACTCAGAAATCCTTGGCCACACAACCGACCAAAGGCAGAGTTGTGGATCCCCAGTCCCAACTGACACAACCTCTGTCCATAAGGTTCGGGAATCTTGTGGAAGAGGGGACAGAAAAATTGACAGAGCCAGAAGGAGAGGACGTTTGTTGGGAGACTGTGCCTCTTAGAAATGTCAGAAGCTACATCAAGTCTCACCAACAGGGATGACTGAACATGAACTGAAAGGCAATACCAGTAGACATGTTAATGGATACAGAGGAAATACCATAAGTCCTCATGACAAAGAATTACAGACAGCTGAGGAAACCTGAGAGAGATGAACCCCCAGTGGATGGTCCAACATCAAATGGTCAGCCCTGACAACATATATACAAGTAACATTATATGACCTGAGTAAGTCTTATTTATGTATTTAGGAGTGTGTGTGTGTGTGTGTGTGTGTGTGTGTGTGTGTGTGTGTGTGTGTGTGTAACAGCAATTAAAGAAAAAGAGGCCATGATTTTGAAAGTGAGCATGGGGGTGCATGGGAGGGTTTGGAGCGAAGAAAGGAAAGAGAAATGATGTACCTACATTACCTCAAAAAATAAAGCATTGCTTTGAAAAAAAGAAATCCTTAATCATAAATGAAACAACAGCCAGCCTATGTGTCTTATTGTGTGGTTGCTTTGTTTTGCTTTGTTTTTTGTTTTGTTTTTCTTCTAATCCCCAAACCTCCTGACTAGGTGGTATCCGGAAATCCCATGGGATGCTCTTGGTAATCTATCCTAACACAATAAAGTGCAAAGGAAGCAAGAGTAGGCCAGCTTTCACTGGATGGATGGATGGAAGCTGGGGTTGAGGAAGAACCTCCCAGGGGAAGAGCCAATAGCCACACTGCTGACAGAAAGGACATTAATTCTTTTGTTTTGAGAAGCTTCATATCAAAGGAAACCCTTCTGGACTGGCCACCTTGCATGTGGAGACGGTGGGCCCAAGTGGTATGGCCTAGAGAGCAGTCTCTTCCTCCAGCTCATGTGGACAAGTGGACCTTGTAGTGCCTACATATAAAACCATTTTCATCTCATGATGTCTTTACTCAAAGTTCACTTCAGTCCCTTCTGCTAGTGGGGAAAGAATTGAGTGTGAGGCAGATCCCCAAAATAGAAGGTAGCGGAGACCAGATATACCTTGCAAATGGGACATCTGGGGACTCTGAGATTGGTATGCCCTGTCAGGTAAACCCTAAACGTGCTACTTTGGGAAGGGGAGACTACACAGAAGAAGGAAACCAGGACTCTGGGGTTCTCACATGTCAAGGAAAACAGACGCAGAGATGAGGAAAGTAGGAGTGTGCAGAGGGCACTTTGCAGACACATCAGGTGCAGAGGAATGATTGGCTGCACTGCCTTTCCAGGGAGGGGAACAGAGGCTCTCTGGGAAAGGCAAGGATGGGATTTTACCAGGCAAAAGCAGGAGGTGACTCGGAGAGGACTTAGTAAGGAGACAGAACCAAGGATAGCAGCCCAGGAAGGCTAAGGGTCCTTGAAAGAAGGATCATAAAATTCTATGATGAGAGAGAGAGAGAGAGAGAGAGAGAGAGAGAGAGAGAGAGAGAGAGAGAGAGAGATGCAATAAAGACCCAGGCCCTGAAATCAGGCCCTCATCCTCACCCCACTGGCTGACTCTTACACATTTCTCTTACTTCACTCCTTCAGGCCTCAGTGAGCAGCATCACTCTTCCAACCCCACCCCTAGAAATGACCACTTCCTGGTCTTCTTCGTGTAACCCCACCCCATCTGACCACAAAGCTTTGTACAACTGGCCACCAAGCTTTGATGATCCCATTACTCAGTACTTAATGTGTAGCTGGTACTCACTGCATTCATTCAACAGACATTTATTGAGCACCTACTATGTGCCAAGCCCTTGGAATGTGCCCACAAACAAAATTTTTGTATGTAGTGCTGTTTCCGGATGTGCCTCTCTGTTCGTGATCTGTGTATGTGCCCAGCTTTGCTATTAAAGCTAGAGGCTCACCGAGAGCAAAGATGAGTTCTTCTCTATCCTCCAGCCCATAACCCCGAGAGTGCTGTGCAAAGAAAACCTTAAGAGGGTGTTGAGGAGGAAGCAAGTGAACATGTGAGTTAGGTGCCTCATGCAAACATGTCTACAGTGTGCTGTTGCTGGTGGGCAGATGGGAACGCAAAGAGCAAAACTCATTCCTTCCATCAGGGTCTGGTGCACCAGCCCCTGGGGTTGCCTGTCTCTGACTCTCACCCTGAGTGGGTATCTTCCCTCTCTGCTTTCCTTGATTCAGGGCACCAGCCTCAGAGGAGACTGTAAGAATTGCACAGGGCAGAGCTGCTGGGGCAAGCGCTCACACGACAAGAACACTTATTGCTCTTGCAGAGGATTGAGCATCACGACCATCCACAACCCCCATTCCAAGGACTTTGACACCCTCTTCTGACATGGGCACCAACCATGAACAGTATGCACAGACATATATGCAGATAAAACACTCATACACATAACATAAAAATTTTAATGACTGAACTGTACAAAGGTCAGCAAGATTTCCCAGCGAGTAAGAGTGCTAGCTGCAAAGGCAGATGACCTGAGTTCAATCCCCAGGATTCAGATGGTGGAAGGAGAGAACTGATTCCCACAAGGTGTTTGCTCTGACCGCCACATGCACACACACATATGCACACCCACATGTGCACACACGTGTGAACGCACACATGCATGCACATACACTCATGCACACACATGCATGTACACACACATACACGCATGCACATACACACATGTACACATACACGCGCACACACATACACACGCACACATACACATGAACACATATACACACATGCATGTACACACATGTACATGCACACATACACACATGCACACACTCATACATGCATACATGCATGTACACACACATACATGCACACATACTCATACACACATACACACACACACACACACACATACACACACAGTCCATGTCTATAAATCTGTTGGACTGGTACCTTGTGTAAAATGAGGCTGACTGACATAGGGGAGATTCTTTTTAAAGCTGGGGGAGTACAGAATGCACCCCATAATAGCTGCACACAACTACAGCTGCATGAGAAGGTAGAGAGAGATGCTCCCAAGTCCTCCCTTACACATATGGAGTAGACCATGAGCCTAGCTGCACAGAGAGCTGACTGATGGGATACAGTGAACACACTCCAATTGAAAAACATCAGATAGCATCGCAGAACAGAAGCCAGACAAGAAAGAAGTCTATGGTGTGAGTCCACATCTGCAGAATTCAAAACCTGGGAAGAGGACACGTACGCCACTGTAGTTCTAAGACCGTAAAAAGAAATGAGGGGTAAATAATTATAAGATCCAGGTGATGTATCACCTAGGCCAGAGAAAGGTTCCATCTCTGAAGAGTCACAGTGCATAAGAGCTCTTTTGTTTAACGTATTATTATCTTTAATCTTTTTTCTACTGTCCTGTTGTTATCCCCCTCCCTGTCCACACTCTGACAGTTCCTCATCTCATTCCTCCTCCCCTTCCCTCCTGTCTCCAAGAGGATGTCCCCACCCCCACCCCCCACCCCCACCCCCACCCCACCCCCACCCCCCAACCCACCAGACCTCCCCATTCTTTGGGGCCTCAAATCTCTCAAGGGTTAGGCACATCTTCTCTCACTGAGGCCAGACCATATATATCTCTCTGTATATGTGTCCGGGGCCTCAGACCAGCCGGTTCATGCTGCCTGGTTGGTGGCTCAGTGTCCGAGACATCTCAGGGGTCCAGGTTAGCTGAGACTTCTGGTATTCCTTTGGGGTCACCCTCCTCAGATTTTTCCAGCCTTTCCCTAATTCAACCACAGGAGTCCCCGGTTTCTGTCCATTGGTTGGGTGTAAGTATCTGCTCTACCTCCTTCAGCTGCTTGTTGGGCCTCTTGGAGGGCAGCTATGCTAGGCTCCTGTCTGTAAGCACACCATAGCATCAGTCATAGTGTCAGGCCTTGGAGCCACCCCTTGAGCTAGATTCCAATTCGGTCCAGTCACTGGGCCACCTTTCCCTCAGTCTCTTCTCCATTTTTGTCCCTGTGGTTCTGTTAGACAGGAACAATTCTGGGTCAGAGTTTTTGACTGTGAGATGACAACCCCACCCCTCCACCTGATGCCCCGTCTTTCTACTGGAGGTGGTCTCTCCTCACGGTAGAGCACTTCATCTAAGGTCCCTCCCCTTTGAGTCCTAAGCCTCTCTCACCTCCCAGGTCTCTGGTACATTCTAGAGGGTCACCCCACTCTCCCACCGAAATCCCTCCCTCTCTCTGCCCCCTGGGGGCGATTGCTTTCTTCTCCCTCCCAAGTGGGATTGGGTCATCCTCACTTGGTCCCTTTGGCTTGTTAACCTTCTTGAGTACTGTGGATTGTATCCTTGGTGTCCTGTACTTTCTCAGCCAGTATCCACTTATCAGAGTACACACCAGTGCATGGGAGCTCTTAGTGTTTTATTCTTATAACACTATAGTCTTAAGGCTATAAATTCTCCTATCCGTTGGAGTATTTCTCAATAAGAATGATTTTAACTCCCATAGCCGCAACGTATTGACTTTACACTGTTAGAACCCGATGTTAGAATGGCGTGGTTCAGTCGACCTCTTGTGCCCCCTTCCCCCACTCTCTAACTCCTTTCTTGACTCCCCACTTCAGTTTTCAGCATTTCCCTGGAAGTAAACAGACTAAATGTCCTATTAAGTGTTCAAAACTTAGCAGTGATTAATAGCCCCTGAAGTCCAACGAAACGATGTCACACGTGAGTGTCTTTGCATCATTCTAAATTGCTTCTTGGGGCTTGAAACTTGCTTAGCAAGAGCTAGGCATTAGTAATGGGCTCCTGCTTGTGCCTGCTGTTTTGATGGGAGCTCCCTTGGCAGGAAAGGCCATCTGTGAGGTACTGCTTGACTCAACACATGCTCCAGGGACAAGTGGACAGCTGGTAGCTGGGGACACTGTTGTGGGCAGTATCCAGAATGGTTTTAAAGAGCTTCCAACACGTTGGTCCGGCCAGCTCTCTGAAAACATGAAGCGGCAGCAGGTTTCACACCCATCTGGGTGACCAGATGACCGGCATAGCTTATGACTCCACATCTGTCCTGTCAATCTCTGAATGCAGCTCTGCCCTGAGGTCTCCTCCCTCCTACCCTTTACCACACCCACCCCTTGCTCCTCCCTAAGATCTTTCTGTTTGCCTGGGCTCCCAGGGACTTCTATGCCCCTGTGCTCTGCTGTCCACTGTGCCTTCCCAAGTGTTTTTTTGTAGGATGCTCTATTGGAGTAGAAATGGCTGGTTGCCAACTAGGGCACATCAATGAACCAAAACAACTAAAGAAGATGCAGGTAGCTAAAACTGGTGCCTTCCAGGGCCTCACCAGTGCTCACATCCATGAAGCACCTCTCAGCCACATGCCATCCCCATACAGCCCTGAGAGCACACATCTCATCAGCCCCTCCCATCCAACCTGTTCCAGTCACTGACTCTGCTATTTTCTTTCCTTTCTTCCTTCCTTTCTTCCTTCCTTCCTTCCTTCCACTGTCTAAGTTTACAGATATTCACCCCAGCCAGCATTTTCTACCCTCTGGAACTTTCTCATAAACTAAGAAATGGGGAGGTGGTCCTCATGCTTGCGGGGGCTCCCAAATTCACCTCATGACAGTTGGGAGATGTTGAGCAAATTATTCAACCTATCTGAGCCTCCATTTCCTCTTCTGTAAAAACAAGAGGAATAGTGCATCCCTCGGATGGCTGGAGTATGAACTGGAGATTGTTTCCTGCTTATATTGGTGAGCACACAGTAGGTAGCTCATGATGAGCATACAGTAGGTAGCCCATAATGAGCACACAGTATGTAGCCCATGATGAGCACACAGTATGTAGCCCATGATGAGCACACAGTAGGTAGCCCATGATGAGCACACAGTAGGTAGCCCCTGCTGAGCACACAGTAGGTAGCCCATGCAAAGGAAAGCACTCTTGTCAAAGTAAGGTGTATGCTCCCTACAGAGTCCTCGCTCCTTGTAAAGGGAAAATGTTCTCAAGCAATCCAACTGCAGAGCCACAATCAGACATGTTATGCCCTCTGTTCTGGTGCCCAAAATGTATATGAACTATTCTGCCCCAAATGTAAACCGGAAATGAACCAAGCCTCTGGCCCCGCACTATCTCAAAGAATTTTGTCAAGTGGTGGCTATTTCTCACCTGTGCAGGGCAATAAGTAGGCACTGCTTACAAGTAGGTAGTGAGGTCTTAAACGTCCACAATGAAAACCTAAGAGCCAGAGAGGCAACTGACTGAAACTTCAGCTGCCACACATACCTGTGATGTCCCACAGGGAACAATCAGTCTAAAGCTCTGACCTCCCACACAGAGGGCATTGGGACAAAGGGGACATGGAAAACGGTGAAAGCCTATGTTAATATACTTTAATGTATTCCTAGAACAACTGGGGAAATAGAATACAGAATGGGTTGTAAATGCTGTTCCGGATTTGTTGTGGATTCCCTAGCATGTAAAAAAAGGTCCTGCGGGTATTTTTAAGAAATGTACGTTGAAGGGGATGCAGTATTGCTCAGGGACAGAGTCCTTGCTAGTACACTCAAGACCCCGGGTTTGGGGGGGGGGTATGGTGTTGAAGTACCTAAAGACCATATGCCACACATTCTGTAAACTCCAGTCGGATTTGAGAGAACTAAAGAGACAAATACTTAGCCGTGCACTGGGTGCTGCCATGTCCGGGGTTGGGGGAGCATTGCTCAGCAGACATAGCAGTGAGGGGCAGGATCCTGCTCTGCTTTGAAAGAGGTCCTGGACCAAAGCCTATGCGGGCTGGGGATGATCCCCCAGTCTTGCTTAGGTACCCTCCTCCCCACACACTGAAGGAACAATTGCATTGGCACACACACACACCCCTCCGAGTTCCCAGCTATTCTCTATGCATGGGTCCTTCCTGCCATCCCGAAGCCACAGAGTGCGCATGCCACATCTCAGACACTTTGAAGATGCAATCTGCTGAGTGCCCCAGGCACCTGTTGGCATGCTTTACAAAGAGGAGGGTGCGGGCCACTCCACCATTAAAGCACATTCTAGAGAGGCTTGGACAAGGCTAACCGCCCAAGCCCATAAAGTCCAATTGCCTCAACCACCTTCTTAGCCAAACCCCTGAGAACCTGCCATAAATAGGACCCCAGTACCTGGAAGAGCACATTGGAGCTTCCATCAGGACTCCGGAGCTCCCATCCAGAACTTTGCAGCCCATCTTCAGAAGCACAATGACCTGTGGATCAGGATTCTGTGGCCGCGCCTTCAGCTGCGCCTCAGCCTGTGGGCCCCGTCCCGGCCGCTGCTGCATCACTGCAGCTCCCTACAGGGGCATCTCCTGCTACCGCGGACTCACAGGGGGTTTCGGCAGCCGTAGTGTCTGTGGGGCCTTCCGCTCTGGCTCCTGTGGACGCAGCTTCGGTTACCGATCCGGAGGCATCTGTGGGCCCAGCCCCCCCTGCATCACCACCGTCTCTGTCAACGAGAGCCTGCTCACCCCCCTCAACCTGGAGATCGACCCCAATGCTCAGTGCGTGAAGCATGAGGAGAAGGAGCAGATCAAGTGCCTGAACAGCAGGTTCGCCGCCTTCATCGACAAGGTGGGTGTCCTGGACCAGCCCTTCCTGGAGCACAGCATGGCACAGCCAAGGCTGGGCACTGAGGGGAATGGGGAGCAGAAAGCCCTCTCATAATGAGCTCAAAAGACAGGATTCACAGGGCTCACTTATCAGTTCTGAGAAGCAGAGCTTATGGCCGAGAGAAGTGGCCAGGCTGTCCTGGGCACAAACTGACTACAGGGAGTCCCAAGGGCTGCAGGATGGAGCTTTGGGCAGCCCAAGAAGGGAGACTACACTTGGGCTGACAGGAAGGGTGCAGACTATTGGAGGAAGGGGCAGAGGCCTTCCTAGTGAGAGACTCCAAATGGCCTGTGACTCCATCGCCCTGGTAAGCCTGAAATGTGAATAGGAGTGCTCTGCTTATGGGGACTCCCACCTTCCTCGCTTCAGAGGAGAGCGTTGAGCCCAGCATAGGGCACTGAAGTGTTCACCTGGCTTCCTGAGTAGGCACTGACCCTATCCCTTGTGCTCTCTCCCCGTGGGAAAGACAGGCAAGGCCAAGAAAAGGGAATGGAGATTCAGGCTCCTTCCCAGAGCCCCTCTACTCCATCTCCACCATCATCCCAGACCTGACTCTGAACCCCTTCTCCCTCCATGGCAGGTACGCTTCCTGGAGCAGCAGAACAAGCTGCTGGAGACCAAGTGGCAGTTCTTCCAGAACCGCAAGTGCTGTGAGAGCAATGTGGAGCCTCTGTTCGAGGGCTACATCGAGACTCTGAGGCGGGAGGCTGAGTGTGTGGAGGCCGACAGCGGCAGGCTGGCTGCTGAGCTCAACCATGCTCAGGAGGCCATGGAGGGCTACAAGAAGAGGTGAGGGCTCTTGGGATTCAGTTTAGCTGGAAGCTCAGGGCACAGGAAGTAAAGTTGTTCCCAGGAACATGTATGGCCCACAGCAGAGGGCATTGCCAAATCCTGCCTGCCATCTATGGGGTTTCTGGGTAGGCAGTCACCTGAAGGGGCCCTGTGTTTGGTTAGGCTCTGTCTAGCTCAGCTGGAGACAGTCTAGCATCTAGGCCTGCTCACTTCTGGGGGAAGACACTCTAGGGCATTCTACCTGTTCCCATGAACTGTGGCAACCAAGTAAATACAGCCTTAGGCATTAGGAGAGCCAGGACCCAGTCTCACAAACTCCACAGACCTACGTTCCCAGTCCTGCATCTCTAGGGCTTTCAGCAGCTGGGATAAAACTGATAAGTGACACAACGCTAGATCTACATGGCCAAGAATACAGGATGTCCTCGAGGCTGACCCTCAAGCAGAATGCTCACAAGTCCCCTACAAGCCTTATACCCTAAACTCAAATGGACAGAGATCCCTAGATAACTCTAGACCCAACCAGAAAGTCCTTCACGGGGCTGGAAGGATCCGCTGGAAGGATTCTCCCTGCTCTCTGACATGGAATATGGGATTCAGAGACTAAGCCCTCCACCTGACCTCTCCTCTCTTCACGCCAGGTACGAGGAGGAAGTTTCTCTGAGAGCCACAGCTGAGAATGAGTTTGTGGCTCTGAAGAAGGTGAGTGACAGCTGTAGGAGGCAGAGCAACATGGACCCGCGAGGGGCACACTGTGCTTGCAGGGAAATGGTGCTAATGTCAGGGGTCCGGTGGGAACCTTTCCACGGAGGAGGGGGAATTCCCCAAAAGGCGACTCATGAATATCCTGTCAGGCCTGTGACAAAGGGCAAATTGCCTGGAATGTCTCGTGGCCCCAAGGCAGTGTGTGGCTACACTGACCTCTGCTGCCTTATCCTGCTTCAGAGGCTCTGTGACTGGAACCTGAGGAAACCACTGGGCTTCGTTCTCCCCACTGAACGATTGTATGGTCTGCTTCCTGCTCCACAAGTCAAACCACAGCGTCAGGACTCTGTTCAAGGCAACAGAGCCAGGGATCACTGTGGGGCAGGGCAAGATCCCTTAGCAGAACTGGAGCCCCTCTGGGAGGTTTCCAGTACAGAATCAAAATGAGAAAAAAAGGAAATAAGTGTTAGGACCAAGCTGGGAAGCAGGGAGAGTCTCCACAGAAAAAGAGCTGCCAAATGCATGCTGGGAAGGGAAGCAGAGACAGTTTGCACACACAAACACTGGGATCCTTCTCCCTGTGCTGCATAGGACAGATGAAAACAGGTTCACACCTCTCCCTCTCTCCCAGGATGTGGACTGTGCCTACCTGCGCAAGTCAGACCTGGAGGCCAACACAGAGGCGCTGACCCAGGAGATCGACTTCCTGAGGCGACTGTATGAGGAGGTGAGGGCAGCAGCCAGGCAGAAGCCCTACAAGTAGCCTGCAGACAGTCGTTGCATCACTGTGAAGTCCTGTGTGGGCCAGGGGAAGTCTGACGGGTTGGCACAGGGATGTGGGCTTAGACTGGATTTTTCAAGAAGCTTTTGACTGCTGTCTCCCTCCTCCTGCAGGAGACCCGCATCCTCCACGCCCACATCTCAGACACCTCCGTCATCGTCAAGATGGACAACAGCCGGGACCTGAACATGGACTGTGTCATTGCTGAGATCAAGGCTCAGTACGATGACATTGCCAGCCGCAGCCGCGCAGAGGCCGAGTCCTGGTACCGCACCAAGGTGAGGGGTCAGGACATCTGTCCTTAGATGAGACAGTGGGAAGGACTCCAGGATCTATCAGAACAGGCTTCTTCTTGCACACCAGGAATCACAAGAGGATGGCACACAGCTCTAGGCTGAGGAGGCAGCCCAGCCTGCCCACTGTGCATCTTGCACACTCGGTGGCAGTGTGCTCACTGGGTCACTGTCACAACCTGAGCCTCAAGGGTATCTCTGCTTCCCTCCTACCCCCAGTGTGAGGAGATAAAGGCCACAGTGATCCGACATGGAGAGACCCTGCGTCGCACCAGAGAGGAGATCAATGAGCTGAACAGAATCATCCAGAGGCTGACAGCCGAGATCGAGAACGCCAAGTGCCAGGTGTGTAAGGTTCAGCTGCTCTGAGACCAGAGAGGCTGGGTACCTACTCGGTGCCACACAGTCAGCTTGTGTCCTGCTTGGAGCTCACCATTTAGTCTTCCAACATTGGCACAGCTGGGTTTCCTGATCACGCTCACTCAGGTTGACCCACGGGAACAAGGCAAGAGGCTGCTTCTAGAATGTTCCCGACTGGTGGGAGAGACTGGATAATGTGCTGATAATGGACAGTGGGACCCAGAGACCCTTGGCTATCCCGTTCTCTTCTGTGTCCCCAGAACACCAAGCTGGAGGCTGCTGTGACCCAGTCTGAGCAGCAGGGAGAGGCCGCCCTCACCGATGCCCGCTGCAAGCTGGCTGAGCTGGAGGCTGCCCTGCAGAAGGCCAAGCAGGACATGGCCTGCCTGCTCAAGGAGTACCAGGAGGTGATGAACTCCAAGCTGGGGCTGGACATCGAGATCGCCACCTACAGGCGCCTGCTGGAGGGCGAAGAGCAGAGGTGGGTCCTTCCCAGAGGAATCAAACCCTGTTTTGCCCTTGGCCAATAGCCAGACTTTGGGGGCGAATGTTTAATAGGTTTCTTTAAGATTGTGTTTATAATGGACGGTGTTCTGACCAACTGTTGAGGGAAAATTCTGACTTGTGGAGCGAGTTTGGGGAGCGTGGCGGGGGGGTAGCAGTGTTTGCTACCGTGTTGGGTTTCATAAGTTCTTTCTTGTCTTCCCCCAGACTGTGTGAAGGTGTCGGAGCTGTGAATGTCTGTAAGTATTAGCAATTTGGTATGGACAGATTTACTGCCTGTGACAGCGGGCAGAGTGTGAAAGGAGTTTGGATGAGAACTAAATGCAAAACAGGAGCTGCCACATTATCGGCAGGGATTTGGGGTCAGACTAGAAGACTGTCTAGACTTTCATATCTATATGGAACCAGATGGTTCACGGGAAGGGGTCTGGCTTTTAATTCCAGGGATTCGGGGTCAGGGAACGGGGTTCTTAGGAAATCAGGAGGCTTTTCCAGCTATCGCCCGCAACCCCCGCCCCCGCCTCCACTCTGACTCATTCTTCTGGATCCGCAGGTGTCAGCAGCTCCCGCGGAGGAGTTGTGTGTGGGGACCTGTGCGTGTCAGGTTCCAGGCCGGTGACAGGCAGCGCCTGCAGCGCCCCCTGCAGCGGGAACTTGGCAGTGAACACAGGCCTGTGTGCACCCTGTGGCTCAGCTGTGTCCTGTGGCCGTAAATGTTAAAAACTGCCTTCACATCCCGGCCCCTTCATAGCATTTCATCCTGAGTCATCCCTGGCTGACCAATATTGGGACCTAGAAGAAGGGACTCAGCCACTCGCTCACTTTGAAATGACCCTCACTCTCGGCCCCTCTGGTCTCCCTGGAGGACCCCCTTTGCTCTCAGAAGCGAATACTGGCTTCTAGATGTCCCTTTGGAGCTTCAGGGTGGGGAGTCTGGGGGCGGGGCTAGAATACCACCTACTCTGCCTTAACCGTGAGCCGGCAGTTAGAGCCACAGTCCCCCTCCCCTCTCTAATCTCTGTCTTGATCTGTTTCCAATAAATTAATGTAGTCAACTCTGAACTTTGTCTTCGTCTCTGTCTGCCTTCTAAGGAGCCAGGGTTCAAATCTACATCACATGGAATCGAGAACGGAACTTCCAGGACCGGCTTTGTCCCTGGGCTCCCAGCAGTCTTAGACCTGTCTGAAGCCCACACTCTTGACCCTCCTGTGGTGCAGTTTTACCCACACAACCGTAAAAGTACATCTCGCGAGACAGAAAAAAACAGCGGGCAGAGATGAGCGATGGCTGGGGCGGGGCCTGTCTCTTAGTTGAGCGGTGCAGCCGCATTGTGGATCTTATGTTTTTCTCTCCTGCTCATTTCACTGAGCCGCCCACTGCCGTCCAGAAGGCAACCAGAGCTCTTTGTAATCTCTGGACAGTAAGCACCGCGTTCTCCAGCGCCTGAAGCTTAAGGAAACATCGCTCATGTCAGTGGGGAAGACTCACGCCTGAGTAATTTACTAAAGGCATGAACACACCAACATGATGTAAAGCTTCAAACCCCTTTGACTTGGCTTTCCTTTTCTTCCTTTGGGGTTTGGAGCCCTGCCCTAGCTGCTGCGTTGCCTCAGATACAGCACACAGCACAAGCGTGGAGGCTGCTCTGCCTCTCCACGGCTGAGTAAACACAGGCTGTGTGCTTGCTCTCTCTACACCTGTTTGCACAACTCTTTAGGACGAGGTTAACCACAGGGGCTCCCAACTCAGGTCGCATGAAAGAGGAAAGCAATTTCAGGACCTGCCACAAGCAACCACTACCCACATTTCTTAGGTATTGTTCTTTTGTAGGATATAAAGTAAGAATGTCCCCAGGAGTCAGGGCCACCAGCAGCCTCTCATTACACACATATTCATGAAAAGAGGTCACAAGCTTGGAGACAGATGTCCATACTCCTGCCTGGGGCCACCAAACTCCTTCACAGACCCTGCGAGGAGGAGCTGGAGCGTAGCAAATGCCTTGAGGCTTGCCCCTGAACATACATCTTACCACACGGTGCACCCCTAAACTTCCACTCTCAGCACACACACACACACACACACACACACACACACACACACACAGTGAAGACCACTGAGAGAGCAAAGCAGAATGGCCTGAGTAAGGGCTCATGTCTGACATAGAGTCAAGCCAGAGCCAGCCATCTCTGATAGACAGTGCTCCAGAGGGTTCCAGAGTGCGTGGCTCTTCTTGCTAACCCTCTCGGTAAGACAGAGCAAAGCTAAGAAGCAGGACCTATGTCCAGACTCTATGTCCTGAAGTCCCAGCCCTCTATGAAGGCTCCAGTCTGGACAGGCCACTTCTCTGCCACCTCCCTGTCAACCTCACTGTTGTCACAACCCAAGCTGGGCCTTGAGGGACTACTGGTCTACCTGCTGTCACTCCCTCACTTTGTCAGGCTCTGATCCGTTCTTTTCTCCCACCCATTCCAGCCACACAACTTCCACATTCTCTGAGCTTCAGGGATTTGTGAGGGCACGGTGAGCACAGAGTAGGGTTATGAGCAGACACCACAGTGATGGTTAATCTAGATCGTCAACCTAATTGAATCAGCTAAGAAACATGTTTCTGAGAGGATCTGTGAGGGTGTTTCATGGAAAGACTAGCTGTGAGGGAAGACCCTCCCCAGAGTGGGCAGCACTTTCTAGCAGTGACCCAGCTACAAAAGGGATCTGAGAGAGGTGATTCTGCTTCTGCCTGCTGCCTCTGTTCCTTGCTGGTGAGTGGATCTGGTCTGTTGTTTGCAATCTCTGCAATCACCCCTCGTATCTTCAGCCTTGCATCATAGGCTAGAGACCAGTGGTTCTCTGAGACTTCAAGTCCAGTGTGGGACAGCTGAGATGTGAAGCCTGGTGGATTCAGCAGGTGCCTGGTCCTCAGCCTAAGTGTTGGGCTCCCCAGCCACATTGCATGTGTAAGCCAATCTCCTTTGTTATATGTATGCACTCTCTGGGTTCTGCTCCTGTACAAAAGCTTGATTGATGTATCAGGTGTCCTGGTTAGGCAGGTGCCCCAGGACGACACTGGGAGTCAAATAGGAGTGGTGATAGTCTCAGGCTGCTGAGCGGCATTCTGGGAAGGGTTCCCTGGATAGGTTGGTTGCCTTTGTTGTTCTGACCCACCAGGTTTGTGTGCTGTTGCTCTAACTGCAGCCGAGGGAGCTCAGCTAGCCTTAGACTTTCCACATCTCTCTCTAAGGGTTGCCGATGCTCACAAAGGTTTGGGGATGCAGATTGGAGTAGAGTCCACAACTTTGCACGCACAAGGCCCTGGGTTCCGTCTCCAGCCACAATACTTTTAAATGACTTCAAGGGATCATGTAGGTTTGAGACATTCCAATTGGGGGAGGGGAGGGAGGAAGCACAAAATATTCCTGGTAGGTCAACTTAGACCATAATGTGTCAACCAACCAAAGCTACTTAAGTGGTAGGTCCTAAAGATGGGTAAACGATGACACAGTCACTGTCCTCAGGGTCTCAGATAGAGATGTGAACCCAGCTCAACATCTGGGACACCTGAGTGCTATGAAGTATGAGGCAGGAATGTAGTGAGCGTGTAGAGCCAACAGAAAACCATCTTTATGGGCGTGGGAGTTCCTAAGGAGTCTTCTTAGGGGCCTTCACTCAGGTGAGATAGATCCAAACAATTCCATGTGATCAGAGTGAAGTTTACTAAAGATTGGGGGGGGCCTGTAAGGATTGTGTGTGTGTGCATGCATGTGTGCATTTTGTGGTTTTTAAACTTGCATTCTTCAAAGAATATCATTTTTCCAACCAGGCTCAAAAAGTTAAAGTGTAAAGGTAAAGTTTAAATTTTAAGAAACACGTATGCTGGCTTACGTCTCCTACCTTACAGAATTTCCTCTTGTGGGAGCTAAAGACATGGTCCAGCAATTAAGAACACCTGAGTTCGGAAGTCCCACACCCGCGGATCCCGGCCCGCAGCAGCTCTCTGCTCCCAGAACCCGTGGGAGAGATACCTTACTGCCTGGTCGGGTGGGCACTCCTGAGGCTGCAGAGCGGAAGAGACCACCAACACTGCCCACCCCTGCCCACATTCTTTTCTCACAAGCAAACGACAGCAGACGTGATGTTGGCGGGACGGGAGGAGCAGCAGGAGCCCTGCCTGAGACACCGCCGGAACCTGAAGGAAACAGACCGGGTAAACAGTTCTCTGCACCCAAATCCCGTGGGAAGGAGAGCTAAACCTTCAGAGAGGCAGACACGCCTGCGAAACCAGAAGAGACTGCTCTCTGCACACATTACTGATTCCAGAGGAAAACACCGGAGGCCATCTGGAACCCTGGTGCACGGAGGCTCCCGGAAGAGGCTGCGCAGATCTTCCTGGTCGCTGCCACTGCGGAGAGCCCGTGGGCAGAACCCCGCGAGCGAACTTGAGCCTCGGGGCCACAGGTAAGACCAACTTTTCTGCTGCAAGTGACCTGCCTGGTGAACTCAAGGCACAGGTCCACAGGAACAGCTGAAGACCTGTAGAAAGGAAAAACTACACGCCCGAAAGCAGAACACTCTGTCCCCATAACTGACTGAAAGAGAGGGAAACAGGTCTACAGCACTCCTGACACACAGGCCTATAGGACAGTTTAGCCACTGTCAGAAATAGCAGAACAAAGTAACACTAGAGATAATTTGATGGCGAGAGGCAAGCGCAGGAACCCAAGCAACAGAAACCAAGACTACATGGCACCATCGGAGCCCAATTCTCCCATCAAAACAAACATGGAATATCCAAACACACCAGAAAAGCAAGATCTAGATTCAAAATCATATTTGATCATGATGCTGGAGAACTTCAAGAAAGACATGATGAACTCCCTTAGAGAACAAGTAGAAGCCTACAGAGAGGAATCGCAAAAATGCATGAAAGAATTCCAGGAAAACATAAATAAACAAGTAGAAGCCCATACAGAGGAGACACAAAAAACACTGAAAGAATTAAAGGAAAACACAATCAAACAGTGGAAGGAATTAAAAATGGAAATAGAAGCAATCAAGAAAGAACACATGGAAACAACCCTGGATATAGAAAACCAAAAGAAGAGACAAGGAGCTGTAGATACAAGCTTTACCAACAGAATACAAGAGATGGAAGAGAGAATCTCAGGAGCAGAAGATTCCATAGAAATCATTGACTCAACTGTCAAAGATAATGTAAAGCGGAAAAAGCTACTGGTCCAAAACATACAGGAAATCCAGGACTCAATGAGAAGATCAAACCTAAGGATAATAGGTATAGAAGAGAGTGAAGACTCCCAGCTCAAAGGACCAGTACATATCTTCAACAAAATCATAGAAGAAAACTTCCCTAACCTAAAAAAAGAGATACCCATAAGCATACAAGAAGCCTACAGAACTCCAAATAGATTGGACCAGAAAAGAAACACCTCCCGTCACATAATAGTCAAAACTCCAAACGCACAAAATAAGGAAAGAATATTAAAAGCAGTAAGGGAAAAAGGTCAAGTAACATATAAAGGCAGACCTATCAGAATCACACCAGACTTTTTCGCCAGAAACTATGAAGGCCAGAAGATCCTGGACTGATGTCATACAGACCCTAAGAGAACACAAATGCCAGCCCAGGCTACTGTATCCTGCAAAACTCTCAATTAACATAGATGGAGAAACCAAGATATTCCATGACAAAACCAAATTTACACAATATCTTTCTACAAATCCAGCACTACAAAGGATAATAAATGGTAAAGCCCAACATAAGGAGGCAAGCTATACCCAAGAAGAGGCAAGAAACTAATCGTTTTGGCAACAAAAAACAAAGAGAAGAAAAGCACACAAACATAACACATCCACGATGAATATAACAGGAAGCAATAATCACTATTCCTTAATATCTCTCAACATCAATGGCCTCAACTCCCCCAATAAAAAGACATAGATTAACAAACTGGATACGCAACGAGGACCCTGCATTCTGCTGCCTACAGGATACACACCTCAGAGACAAAGACAGACACTACCTCAGAGTGAAAGGCTGGAAAACAACTTTCCAGGCAAATGGTCGGAAGAAGCAAGCTGGAGTAGCCATTCTAATATCAAATAAAGTCAATTTTCAACTAAAAGTCATCAAAAAAGATAAGGAAGGACACTTTATATTTATCAAAGGAAAAATCCACCAAGATGAACTCTCAATCCTAAATATCTATGCCCCAAATACAAGGGCACCTACATACGTAAAAGAAACCTTACTAAAGCTCAAAACACACATTGCACCTCACACAATAATAGTAGGAGACTTCAACACCCCACTCTCATCAATGGACAGATCATGGAAACAGAAATTAAACAGAGACGAGACAGACTAAGAGAAGTCATGAGCCAAATGGACTTAACGGATATTTATAGAACGCTCTACCCTAATGCAAAAGGATATACCTTCTTCTCAGCTCCTCATGGTACTTTCTCCAAAATTGACCATATAATTGGTCAAAAAACGGGCCCCAACAGGTACAGAAAGATAGAAATAATCCCATGCGTAAGCTTATCGACCACCACGGCCTAAAGCTGGTCTTCAATAACAATAAGGGAAGAATGCCCACATATACGGGAAATTGAACAATGCTCTACTCAATGATAACCTGGTCAAGGAAGAAATAAAGAAAAAAATTAAAAACTTTTTAGAATTTAATGAAAATGAAGGTACAACATACCCAAACTTATGGGACACAATGAAAGCTGTGCTAAGAGAAAAACTCATAGCGCTGAGTGCCTGCAGAAAGAAACAGGAAAGAGCATATGTCAGCAGCTTGACAGCACACCTAAAAGCTCTAGAACAAAAAGAAGCAAATACACCCAGGAGGAGTAGAAGGCAGGAAATAATCAAACTCAGAGCCGAAATCAACCAAGTAGAAACAAAAAGGACCATAGAAAGAATCAACAGAACCAAAAGTTGGTTCTTTGAGAAAATCAACAAGATAGATAAACCCTTAGCCAGACTAACGAGAGGACACAGAGAGTGTGTCCAAATTAACAAAATCAGAAATGAAAAGGGAGACATAACTACAGATTCAGAGGAAATTCAAAATATCATCAGATCTTACTATAAAAGCCTATACTCAACAAAACTTGAAAATCTGCAGGAAATGGACAATTTCCTAGACAGATACCAGGTACCGAAGTTAAATCAGGAACAGATAAACCAGTTAAACAACCCCATAACTCCTAAGGAAATAGAAGCAGTCATTAAAGGTCTCCCAACCAAAAAGAGCCCAGGTCCAGACGGTTTAGTGCAGAATTCTATCAGACCTTCATAGAAGACCTCATACCAATATTATCCAAACTATTCCACAAAAATTGAAACAGATGGAGCACTACCTCCCCTTCTATGAAGCCACAATTTCTTATACCTAAACCACACAAAAGACCCAACAAAGAAAGAGAACTTCAGACCAATTTCCTTATGAACATCGACGAAAAATACTCAACAAAATTCTGGCAAACCAAATCCAAGAGCACATCAAAACAATCATCCACCATGATCAAGTAGGCTTCATCCCAGGCATGCAGGGATGGTTTAATATAACGGAAAACCATCAACGTGATCCATTATATAAACAAACTGAAAGAACAAAACCACATGATCATTTCATTAGATGCTGAGAAAGCATTTGACAAAATTCAACACCCCTTCATGATAAAAGTCCTGGAAAGAATAGGAATCCAAGGCCCATACCTAAACATAGTAAAAAGCCATATACAGCAAAACCAGTGGCTAACATTAAACTAAATGGAGAGAAACTTGAAGCAATCCCACTAAAATCAGGGACTAGACAAGGCTGCCCACTCTCTCCCTACTTATTCAATATATAGTTCTTGAAGTTCTAGCCAGAGCAATCAGACAACAAAAGGAGGTCAAGGGATACAGATCGAAAAGAAGAAGTCAAAATATCACTATTTGCAGATGATATGATAGTATATTTAAGTGATCCCAAAAAGTTCCAAGAGAACTACTAAAGCTGATAAACAACTTCAGCAAAGTGGCTGGGTATAAAATTAACTCAAATAAATCAGTAGCCTTCCTCTACACAAAAGAGAAACAAGTTTTAGAAAGAAATTAGGGAAACGAATCCCTTCATAATAGACCCAAATAATATAAAGTACCTCGGTGTGACTTTAACCAAGCAAGTAAAAGATTTGTACAACAAGAACTTCAAGACTTGAAGAAAGAAATTGAAGAAGACCTCAGAAGATGGAAAGATCTCCCATGCTCATGGATTGGCAGGATTAATATAGTAAAATGGCCATTCTGCCAAAAAAAAGCGATCTACAGATTCAATGCAATCCCCATCAAAATACCAATCCAATTCTTCAAAGAGTTAGACAGAACAATTTGCAAATTCATCTGGAATAACAAAAAACCCAGGATAGCTAAAACTATGCTCAACAATAAAAGGACTTCTGGGGGAATCGCTATCCCTGAACTCAAGCAGTATTACAGAGCAATTGTGATAAAAACTGCATGGTATTGGTACAGAGACAGGCAGATAGACCAATGGAACAGAATTGAAGACCCAGAAATGAACCCACACACCTATGGTCACTTGATTTTTGACAAAGGAGCCAAATCCATCCAATGGAAAAAGATAGCATTTTCAGCAAATGGTGCTGGTTCAACTGGAGGTCAACATGTAGAAGAATGCAGATCGATCCATGCTTATCACCCTGTACAAAGCTTAAGTCCAAGTGGATCAAGGACCTCCACATCAAACCAGACACACTCAAACTAATAGAAGAAAAAACTAGGGAAGCATCTGGAACACATGGGCACTGGAAAAATTTCCTGAACAAAACACCAATGGCTTATGCTCTAAGATCAAGAATGGCAAATGGGATCTCATAAAACTACAAAGCTTCTGTAAGGCAAAGGACACTGTGGTCAGGACAAAACGGCAACCAACAGATTGGGAAAAAGATCTTTACCAATCCTACAACAGATAGAGGCCTTATATCCAAAATATACAAAGAACTCAAAAAGTTAGACCGAGGGGAGACAAATAACCCTATTAAAAAATGGGGTTCAGAGCTAAACAAAGAATTCACAGCTGAGGAATGCCGAATGGCTGAGAAACACCTAAAGAAATGTTCAACATCTTTAGTCATCAGGGAAATGCAAATCAAAACAACCCTGAGATTTCACCTCACACCAGTGAGAATGGCTAAGATCAAAAACTCAGGTGACAGCAAATGCTGGCGAGGATGCGGAGAAAGAGGAACACTCCTCCATTGTTGGTGGGGTTGCAGACTGGTACAACCATTCTGGAAATCAGTCTGAGGTTTCTCAGAAAATTGGACATTGAACTGCCTGAGGATCCAGCTATACCTCTCTTGGGCATATACCCAAAAGATGCCCCAACATATAAAAAAAGACACGTGCTCCACTATGTTCATTGCAGCCTTATTTATAATAGCCAGAAGCTGGAAAGAACCCAGATGCCCTTCAACAGAGGAATGGATACAGAAAATGTGGTACATCTACACAATGGAATATTACTCAGCTATCAAAAACAACGATTTTATGAAATTCGTAGGCAAATGGTTGGAACTGGAAAATATCATTCTGAGTGAGCTAACCCAATCACAGAAAGACATACATGGTATGCACTCACTGATAAGTGGCTATTAGCCCAAATGCTTGAATTACCCTAGTGGCCTAGAACAAATGAAACTCAAGACGGATGATCAAAATGTGAAGGCTTCACTCCTTCTTTAAAAGGGAAACAAGAATACCCTTGGCAGGGAAGAGAGAGGCAAAGATTAAAACAGAGACTGAAGGAACACCCATTCAGAGCCTGCCCCACATGTGGCCCATACATATAGAGCCACCCAATTAGACAAGATGGATGAAGCAAAGAAGTGCAGACCGACAGGAGCCGGATGTAGATTCGAACCTGAGAGACACAGCCAGAATACAGCAAAGACAGAGGCGAATGCCAGCAGCAAACCACTGAACTGAGAACGGGACCCCCGTTGAAGGAATCAGAGAATGAACTGGAAGTGCTTGAAGGGGCTTGAGACTCCATATGTACAACAATGCCAAGCAACCAGAGCTTCCAGGGACTAAGCCACTACCTAAAGACTATACATGGACTGACCCTGGACTCTGACCTCATAGGTAGCAATGAATATCCTAGTAAGAGCACCAGTGGAAGGAGAAGCCCTGGGTCCTGCTAAGACTGAACCCCCCAGTGAACTAGACTGTCGGGGGGAGGGTGGGGAGGGGAACACCCATAAGGAAGGGGGGGGGAGAGAAGTGGATGTTTGCAAAATGTACATAAGAAATACTCAAGTTAATAAAAAAAAATACAAAAAAAAAAAAAAAAAAAAAAAAAAAAACACCTGAGTTCAGGACACAGCACCCATGTCAGGGGCTCACAACTGCCTGTGACTCCCATTCTAGGGGATCCAGTGCCCTCTTCTGGCTGTTTAGGGAACCTGCGGGTATGCTGCGAACATTCGCACAGACATACACCCATGCGCATGAAACTAAACAAATAAATCTTAAAAAAAAGTAAACAAAATTGTAAGGTCATTTGCAAAACGTTGCTCAAGTTTAGATTGAGACAAATGCCCATGAATTAGACTCAAAGCCACATGCTTGGTCCTTAACAAATTCGACCCATTCATTGTTATAACACTCAGATCACCTCTCAGAAAGGGTTCTGTTCTCCTTAGACTGTCTCCCCTGATCCAAGCAGTGTGTTAAATGCAGTCAGCCAGTTAAACATATAAGTTAAATCCTAGGGTAAGAGGTTTCCCCCCCTTCCCATGACCCCTAATGGCTTCCTCTCCTGCCTCACCCTTGTAATGAGAAGCAATGACTGAACTGGGGACAGCCCTGTTCCCCTCAGAAGTCACCTCGATTCAGAACAAATGACTCCTCATAAAGCCACCAGCTGAGTCTCCTCCATCCCATCTGGAATGTGGTCCATGGCTTGGGGAACCTCTTAGAGAATGTGTCCTAAACCACAGAGATCTGGTGACTCAAATAGCTCTAGTCTAGAAAAATACTCCAACCCGACCCCAGTCCCTCAGGATCTCCAGACAGACTCCAGGCAACCTGAAGCTTGGGGTCTGGAAAGGGAAAAATGTGGTCAGCCAGTCTCCGGGGAGCCAGGATGCAGGATGCTGGGCAGAAGTCCCGTCTGCTACCCCTGAGATTTTCTGCCTTCACTTCCCTCCGAGCCCCACTCCCTGACATACACTGAAACTGGAGTAGAAAAACTGATCCTGAAAATCATTCACTACCTCCCAGTAAAATGCAAGGGACATGGAACTGGACTCTGGAGACTCAGGTAGGAGAACGCCCTCAGGGGTCCTTGTGCTAGGGGAGCCAGTAAGAATATTTGGTTAGAGAAGGCCAGAGATCACCATGAGCCTGATGAGACACGTGACCAACAGCTAGCCACATTCCCATCCATTCCTTCTCTATGACATTGCCCTGTTTACCCAAGAAAGGAGGCTTTTGGACAGCTGCTCCTCGGGTGCTGGAACAAGGAAACTGCCGACACTCCGGCACTTAAGTGCCTTAAAAGGAGATGCTGGGCCTCTGGCTAATGACGCACCTGAGCCCCACCCAGAGATGTGGAGAGCAGGAACTATTGTTCCCAGGACACACTGATGACATAATCCTTTTCGCAATGGAAAAGAATGTGAACTCTCCAAACAGACCCTTGCTCTACCGCTCTACAAAGCCAGCCTTGCTCTGGTCACCCCACCCCAAGCCTTCAGGAAACTGTCCCCTTGTCCAAGTACAGCCTCCTTGGGGAAACTCAGACCAAACTATCCCTCATATATGGAGGTAGACATGAGGCCACTTCCCTGTGGCTTAATGTTTTCCTGCCCCACCACCTCTTCCTAAATTAGATCGTAGGCCTGGGCCACCCAGTTATGAGCCTGAGCCTGGCTTTGAGTGTATATCAAGGCAGCCGAGGTGGGCTTTCTCCCCATCCCCCACCCTTCTTTATTCTTATTTATATCTGTGCCTGTGTCCTGCCCCCAGAGAACAGGGCCAGAGTGTCTCTCTCACTGTCAAGTCCCTGGGGCTAGAACTATAGGAGACCTCATACCACCATTCGTGACTAGAGCTGGTGTCATGATGCATGCTTGTAGACAAGCACTTGGCTTGCTAAGGCAGGAGGATTTTGAGTTCAGTCCTGGGCTGCGTAGGAAGTTCCATGCCTGTCTGAGTTTCGAGGGAGGGCCTATCTCTACAATGGGGCTGGGAGGTTGGCCAGGGGCTGGGATGTAATCCAGCCACAGGATGCTTGCCTAGTTTGCCTCACATGTCCAAGGCACTGGGTTCCATCCTCGACTCCAAAACCAAGACTAACAGAGATCAGGTTAGTTGACTGTGGACCCAGACACTCAGTCTGTG
Organism: Rattus rattus; assembly: GCF_011064425.1. Taxonomy (NCBI): domain Eukaryota; kingdom Metazoa; phylum Chordata; class Mammalia; order Rodentia; family Muridae; genus Rattus; species Rattus rattus. The sequence continues at coordinate 261,633,023 of NC_046154.1, forward strand.
GAATTTACCCAGTCTCTTGCTTTCTTCATACACCAAACCACCTGTCCCATCATATAAAGATCTGAGCTGTACAATAGCAAGTCACCCAAGACTAAGTCACCTAGCACCCACACACCACCATGTTCCTTCATGGTATTGGCTGGTTCTGTGAGTGGCCTGGAAGTCCGGTTCAGACAGGCTGGCTGCTTAACCACCACAGAATGTTTTATTAAAGGGCAAGCCTGGCGGGGGGGGGGGGCGGCGGAGGTTGGGGCAAGAATAGAACCAGTCAGAGGAGCAGGATGCAAGGTTCAGGTAGCCACAGGCCTTGTCTACAGGACGACACCGGAGTCCCGTCTAGTTCCAGGTGAGGTGCAAAAGGGGGAAGGGAGAAGAGGGCCAGCTCTGTGGGCAAGGAAATCTGAGACAAGAGGCAGAAGCGCCAGTTTCTAGTCTTCTCCGGAGGGAGGGGTTCAACATTCGCGGGCGCCAAGGCAGCCAAAGCCTCCAACACAGCCCGCGGAGCTGCAGAGAGAGCAGCCACCACCAGGGGCGCTCATGTCCAGGCCACAGGAACCGACACCGGGTGCCCTTAGGGCAGAGGTCAGGCCGGGACTGACATCACTGCTGGGAGCTGCACAGAGGAGAGAATTTAGATCAGTGAGAGGATTCAGAGAATACTTCCCGTCCCAAGGCTGCCAGGGAGGCCCATAGACTTCTTCAAGAGAGATAGACCCTCCTCAGCGCCAGAGTAATGCTCTCTGCCCCAAGTCCCAGACAAGGTCTGTGGCAAGAGGAATCCACCTACCAGGTTCCCCAATACAGAAACTGACTCCCACACTCCCAGATCAGATAGAGCCGTCCAGCCGCAGGCTCCTTGGGCCCGGCCTGACTCCTACCACCGTCTCCTTGACTTGATAGACAAATGGCTCTGCTGTTTGACTCTGACTCAGCCCACACCCAGAAGTTGGGCTTCCCCCATAGTCCTCTCCCAGAACACACACAGGGAATCATTCCCTGAGAAGAAACAGTCCCCCCACAACTGTGACCTGAATAGAGGGACAGATAAAACTACTCAGGGTACTGAGGGAATGGGGGTGGGGGGAGTTGGGGATGACGAGATTTCATATCTTACCCAAGTCACTTACCCACACTCCCTGCCTCAAGTCTCAGACCAAGCCTGTGGCAAAAAGAAGCAATAGCTACATCAATCCACCTACCAGTTTCCTCTGACTCCCACACTCCCAAGTCAGACAGCCTTCCAGCCTGCAGGCTCCTTGGGCCTGGCCTGGCTTTACCATTTCCTTGATTTGATGGACAAACAGCTCTGCCGTCTGACACTACCTCAGCCCACACCCAGCCCTGGGTGTTTTTGTTCAAGGAGCTATAAAGGTGTGGGAAGACTGACTGCAGGAGAGCCAAGGCCGGATACCCACCCCCTCACCTCATGAGACCTCACCTCCGCTCCTCACCCTCCAGCAGCCTGCGGTAGGTGGCGATCTCAAAGTCCAGGCCCAATTTGACGATCATAAGCTCCTGGTACTCACGTAGCTGCCGGGCCATGTCCTGCCTGGCCCGCTGCAGGGCAGCCTCCAGCCAAGCCAGTTTACCCTTAGCACTGCCTGAGGCCACATCCTTCATGGCCTCCAAGTCTTTGGTTTTCTGTAGCTCACACGGCTGGAAATGAAGCAAAGAGCATAGATTAATAGATAGATAGATAGATAGATAGATAGATAGATAGATAGATAGATAGATAGATAGATAGATGGGTGGATAGATGGATAGATAGATAGATAGATAGATAGATAGATGATAGTTGGATGGATAGGTGGGTGGGTGAATAGATGGATAGATAGATAGATAGATAGGTAGATAGATAGATGATGGCTAGCTAGTTAGATAGATGATTGATAGATAGATAGATAGATAGATAGATAGATAGATAGATAGATGATAGGTAGTAGATGATAGATAGATAGATAGATAGATAGGTAGATAGATAGATGATGGCTAGCTAGTTAGATAGATGATTGATAGATAGATAGATAGATAGATAGATAGATAGATAGATAGATAGATAATAGTTGGATGGATGGGTGGGTGGGTGGATAGATGGATAGATAGATAGATAGGTATAGATATAAATGTAGATAGATGTAGATATAGATGTAGATATATATATATATATAGGTATATAGATATATATATATATATATAGATTGATATAGAGATAGATACATAGATAGATATAGATAGATAGATAGATAGATAGACAGACAGACAGATAGGTAGAGATAGATAGCCAGCCTCGTCCTCATTCCTCCTGCCTCAGGGACCTAACCATTACTGAAAAGCCTGGAGCAGTGTGGAGGAAGTGGAGGCCTGCTCTGAAATTTATCCACTTGTTTGAGTATCTCTAGAGCAGTGGTTCTCAACCTTCCTAACGCTGCGACCCTTTAACACAGGTCCGTGAGTTGTGGTGAGCCCCCAAACATAGAATTATTTTATGCATTACAATCCACAAAAGGAGGGCACATCTGTGGTGCAGATCTGGAGGCTGAAGACACAGGCTTCTGACCCAGATCTTGACATGGGATGACATACATTTTTGATCTAGATCTTGAGGTATCATAGACATTAAAAGCTTAGGCCCAGGCAAGGTAGTACAAGCATTTAATCCCGGGAGACTGAGGCAGGCAGATCTCTGAGTTCAAGGTCAACCTGGTACAAGGCAAGTTCTAAATCCAGGCATGGTGGTCCACACCTTTAATCTGGGCCACACCTTCTGCTGGAGGCCTACATAAGGACATTGGAAGAAGGAAGACTCGAGGTTGGGGATTTAGCTCAGTGGTAGAGCGCTTGCCTAGGAAGCGCAAGGCCCTCAGCTCCAAAAAAAAAAAAAAAAAAAAAGAAGGAAGACTCACTTTGCTTGCTTGCACTTGCTTGCCAGCACATCTGAACCTACTTGAGGATTCCAGCTTCTGCGGAAGACCAGCTGAAACAACCACCCTCATGGGACTGAGCAGCTTCTGGATTCTTGGGCTTCCCATCCACAGCTGCCCATTGTTGGGTTAGTTGGGCTACAGACTGCAAATCATTCCAATACCTTCCCTTAATCTACAGAAAGGCATTCCATAAGCTCTATGACTCCAGAGAACCCCAACTAACACACCTGTAACTCACACTCCCCCCCCTCCCTAAACTCACTCCATAGCACAGGGTGGCCTGGAACCTGAGATCTTCTGAGTGCTGGATGTGTGTTTCATGTGTTTAAAGGAAAAAAACGGAAAACTTGGTAAATCTTGTCATTTCTGACTGTGAGCTCAGGATTGATATGAAGGCAAAACAGCAAAAAAGGGTACGTTAAAAAAAATATACAAAGACGTATAAAAGGACATATGTATTGATCTACATCCTCTCTGCTAATTATCTCTCTACCTCAAACAGAGCCCAGGCCAAGGGAAGCGAGAGCTACGCCTGTAGTCAACGCCCACGCGAACAATCGCACACACACTCACACACATCACCTCTTCCAAAGGATGAGGGGGTCTAGAAAGGTGTCACAGGTAACGGCACCCCACCCCACCCCACCCCCACCCCCACCGCCTCACCTGACTCCGAGTACCACCGGCCTCCATCTTCAACTGCTGGATCGCCTGGTTGAGTCTGTTCAGAGTCTCCTTGCTGTGCCTAGGGGTCTGCACGCATTTCTGCACAGTGGCTTTCGTCTCCTCACACTGGATGGGGAGAGAAGACAAGGATAAAACAGAACCCAAACGCCCACCCAGACCTGGTGTCCCAGCCAGGTCCTCTTTAAACATCCAGTTCACTGCCCTTGTTACTGAGAGAAGTCAGCGTATCCCACAGCCAGACCTGCAGATAGCAAACCGAGCCTGGTGCACAGTCCCGGGATGGGAGTCTGTCCAGGGGCTTTGGGGGCTGGGCAATCCAGGATTCATCTCAAGAACAGGAAGAGGTAACCTCTGGGGAGTCAAACATTGAAACTTACCACATATAGCTATCGTTTGGGGAAATCCAGTGGTGATTCTTTTTTAAAGATTATATATGTGTATATATATATATGTGTGTGTGTGTGTGTGTGTGTGTGTGTGTGTTATGTGTATATGTGTAGATATACTATATATATATATATTTATATTTATATCTCGACTACAAATGGTTGTGAGCTACCATGTGGTTGCTGGGATTTGAACTCAAGACCTCTGGAAGAGCAGTCAGTGCCCCCTAACCACTGACCCATCTCTCCAGCCCATCCAGTGGCGATTCTTAATGTTAAAAACTTTACATTTTTATTTGTGTGTGTGTGTGTGTGTGTGTGTGTGTGTGTGTGTGTGTGTGTATAGATACAAGCATGCCATGGTGAGTGAGCATGTGACAGGGACAACTTGTGGAAGTCAGTTCTCCCCTTGACTTGGGAACAAGATGTAGAACTCTCAGCTCCTCCAGCGACATGACTGGATGCTGCCAGGCCTGCCATGATGATAATGGACTTGAACCTCTGAACCGGTAAGCCAGCCCCGAAGCAACCCATAAGAGTTGCTTTGGTCATGGTGTCTCTTCTCAGTAGTGGAAACCCTAACTAAGACACTCCACATGAGTCCTTGGCAGTAAGTGTCTTTACCTGCTGAGGCAGCTCAGGAACCCTCAAAATGTTTTTAAATACAGCGTCAAAATAGATAGCCAAGGCCGACCTGGAGCTCAGTGTCCCCTCACACCTCAGTTTTATACGTACGGGGACTGCGAGAAGGAATTGCCAAGTCTGTTTGAAAAGGACTTTAAAAGCCCAGGTGTAGGGAGCCGGGGTGTATGTAGCTCAGGAGAGAAGCTTACCAACTCTGCCCATTTGATTTTTGTACTAAAGTGACATGTGACATCACTAGACATGTGAACACATGTCCATAACTTAATGAGCACTGTTGATCAGAATTCAGTGATATTGGTCCACTCCTGCCTCAAGCCCAAGGCTACTGCAGTACACAGTAGTGGAGAGTGCAGTCCCTAATGGATGAGGTCAGTGTCTGGCCACATGTGTGACACCTGAGCAGTCAGTGAATGGAAACAGTGGCACTAGATCACCATCTCAACTGGAACCCCGCCACCTCCTGTGAAGCAGGCCCAAAGTTAGACCTTTCACCTGCAAGCAAATAGGAACCCAAAGGAGAGGGAGACTGTCAGCCCGAGCCAGGCTGAGTTTCAGGAGTGTGTGTGTGTGTGTGTGTGTGTGTGTGTGTGTGTGTGTGTGTGTGTGTGTTTTCTGTCCATCTGCCTGCCTGTGTCTGTCTATGTGGACACTAAAGGTCAGTTTTGAATGTCGTTCTTTAGGACAGCTGACAACATTAGTTCTGTGTGTGTATGTGTGTGTGCATGTGTGCGTGTGTGTGTATCCGTGTGTGTGTGTGTATCCGTGTGTGTGTGTGTGTATCTGTGTGTGTGTGTGTATCTGTGTATGTGTGTGTATCCGTGTGTGTGTGTATCCATGTGTGTGTGTATCCGTGTGTGTGTATCCATGTGTGTGTGTGTGTGGTGTGTGTGTGTGGGTGTGTGTGTGTGTAAGTGTGGTGTGTGTGTGTGTAAGTTTGTGTGGAAGCCAGAGGTCAGTTTTGAATGTCATTCTCTAAGACAGCTGTCCACATTAGCTCTGTGTGTCTGTATGTGTCTATGTGTGTCTGTGTAAGTCTGTGTGGAGGCCAGAGGTCAGTTTGAATGTTCTCCCTAGGACAGCTGTCCACATTAGCTCTGTGTGTGTGTGTGTGTGTGTGTGTGTGTGTGTGTGTGTGTGTGTGTGTGTGTGTGTGTGTAAGTCTGTGTGTGTGACTATGTAAGTCTGTATGTGTGTCTGTGTGGAGGTCAGAGGTCAGTTTTGAATGTTTCTCCTAGGAAACATTAGCTGTGTGTGTGTTTCTCACCTTGTTTTTTGAGACAGGGTCTTGCTAGAGTCTAGGTTTTGTCAATTAGGCTAGGCTAGTTAGGCAGAGCGCCCCAGGGATCCCCCTGCCTCTGCCTTACCAGCTCTAAGATTATAAGCACACACCAGATTTTGACTTGGGTTCTAGGGGTCAAATTAGAGTCCTCAAGCTTCTGGAACAAGCATCTGCTTTATGGACTGAGATCTCTCCCTCGGCTGCCCATATCGTGCGGTAAGCCCAGGCCACTGGCTCTGCACTCTGCAGGACAGAGGAAACACCCATGCCTTCATCCTAACCAGCAGCTTCATCCACTGTGCACTGTTCACACCAACACAGTGCAAATTTCACAGGCAGGATAAGGGGGAACAGACACAGGGTCAAAATGTAAAATAGCGTCTCCCACAAGTGTCTCTTGTACCCCTTCCTGTCAAGTGTGCCCATGGTAAGTGGAATACAGCAGACAGCTTGTGGCTGATGGCACTTGGAGCACCTGGTAGAGTCCAAGAGCCTCAACCCATGTGACTAATGAGCCATGGGCAAGTCTCACCATGGTAAAGGGCCGCCCGATGCCTCCAAACCTCTCGAGTACCACAGCCTAGCTCCAGCCTAAGGTGCTCACAAAATCCTCATCTGTCTCCTGTCTGCTCTGTGACCTCACTTGGTTACAGTTGCAAGGTTCCAATTGGAATTTTTAGAGACAGAGGATGGAAGGAGCTGGCGCTGTGAGTCCAGGCAGGAAGGAGGAAGGCTTCCTCCCTGGGACCCAGTTGGCATTGTTGTGTGACTGTCTTAGTCAGGGTTTCTATTCCTGCACAAACATCATGAACAAGAAGCAAGTTGGGGAGGAAAGGGTTTATTCAGCTTACACTTCCACATTGCTGTTCGTCACCAAAGGATATCAGGACTGGAACTCACACAGGGCATGAACTTGGAGGCAGGAGCTGATGCAGAGGCCATGGAGGGATGTTACTCACTGGCTTGCTTCCCCTGGCTTGCTCAGCTTGCTCTCTTATAGAACCCAGGACCACCAGCCTAGGGATGGCATCACCCACAATGGGCTAGGACCTCCCCCTCTTGATCACTAATTGAGAAAATGCCTTACAGCTGAATCTCATGAAGGCATTTCCACAACTGAGGCTCCTTTTCTGTGAAAACTCCAGCTTGTGTCAAGTTGACACACAAAACCAGCCAGTACAATTGACCCCTTGTCAACTTGACACACAAACACATCGCTTTAAGCCTCAACCTTTACTTTCTTATTCATCCCCAAGATCTAAATAACTTTGAGTTCCACAGTCTTTACATATTAAAAATTCAATCCATTTAAAGTATCCAATACCTTTGAAAATTCAAAGTCTTTTTTAAAATTCAACTGTGGACTCCACTAAAATACTTCTTACTTCAGGAGGGAAAAATATCAGGGCACAGTCAAAAGCGAAATCAAACTAACTGTCTAATGTCTGGGATCCATTCAAGATCTCCTGGGCTCATCCAAGGGCTTGGGTCACTTCTCCAGCTCTGCCCTTTGTAGCACACACGTTGTTTTCTAGGCTCCAGCTGCTGTACTCCACTGCTGCTGCTGCTCTTGGTGGTCATCTCATGGTACTGGCATCTCCAAAACACTGCTGTCTTCCACTGCATCTAGGCTTCACCAATAACCTCTCACAGTCTCTCTAAATGGTGCCAAGTCTCAACTCCTTTGCATGGCCCCTTCAGTCCTGGGCCATCAGTTGCAACTGAGGCTGCACCTTCACCAATGGCCTTCCATGGCCTCTCACAGTGCCCAGCCTCAGCTGCTCTTCATGACCCCTTCATGCCTTCAAAACCAGTACCACCTGGGTGACTCTTACACATTACCAAGTCCAGCCACACGCAGCACAAGGTACAACCTTGGCTATCTCTGGAACACACCCTCTTTGTGCTCTCAAACACTTTCCAGAAGATTTCACCTCAATGATGCTTGTCTCTTCTTAATCACCAACTAATTTCTTAGCTCCAGCTGACCAGCATCAATAGTCCCAGTAACTCAAAGGTTCACTTTAGTAGTTCTGGTATCTTGTTAATCACAGCTGATTCTTGTTAATCACAGCTAACCAAAACCACAGAATCTTCACAATCATAAAAAAACATGGCCCTGATAAGAGTCTTTAATCTTCCCTCTGAAATTTCTCAAGCCAGGCCTATCATCGTCTGCACTGTTCTCAACATTATCTTCCAAGCTCCTACAGAGCTCTTAACATCCCAATAGCTCTTCTAACTCAAAGTTACAAAGTCCTTCCACAGTCCTCCCCAAAACATGGTCAAGTTGTCACAGGAACACCCCACTTCTGGTACCAATTTGTCTTAGTCAGGGTTTCTATTCCTGCACAAACATCATACATGACCAAGAAGCAAGTTGGGGAGGAAAGGGTTTATTTAACTTACACTTCCACATTGCTGTTCATCACCAAAGGAAGTCAGGACTGAAACTCAAGCAGATCAGGAAGGAGGAGCTGATGCAGAGGCCATGGAAGGACGTTTCTTACTGGCTTGCTTCCCCTGACTTGCTTAGCTTACTTTCTTATAGAACCCAAGACTACCAGCCCAGGGATGGCACCACCCACAATGGTTACTAATTGAGAAAATGCCTTACTCCTGGATGTCATGGAAGCATTTCCACAACTGAGGCTCCTTTTTCTATGATAACTCCAGCTTGTGTCAAGCTAACACACAAAACTAGTCAGTACAGTGTCTATCTCAGTGTAATTCTGTTTTTATTTCATTTTTGTTTTTTCTTACAATGATGGCATGACCATAGGGTTGGAGACATGGCTTGGTGATTCAAAGCATCGACTGCTCTTGCAGAGGACCTGGGTTCAGTTCCCAGTACCTACATTGTGGCTCGTAATCACCACTCACTTCAGTTCCAGGGCGCATGTCTGTGGACACAGGGCACACAGGTGGCACATGGATATACATGCCAGCAAAACACTAATACACATAAACCTAAAAATAAAGAAATGTAAGATGGTGCCCGCATATACAGTGAGGGGTAGAGTTACAAGGTAGGCAGAGAATTCAATTTCACAAAATGATAGGAAATTGTTTTCCATTTTTACTGGTAACACATAAAAAAAATTGCCTCTGTTGAGGACTGGATTTGTGCTTACATGGGAATTTGCACGTCTGTCTGCTGCAGGTCCCTGGGAACAGTTGGGTTTTTTGACTGGTCAATAGAGAGCCAGCAGCCAATGGCTGGGCAGGGGAACAGAGGCAGGACTTTGAGGATTCCCAGAAGGGAAACACAAACCAGGGAGGAGGAGAATCATTGCCAGGGAGAAAAAGGGAAGAGGATACAAGCATAAGGGTGTGGAAGACAGAACCAACCATGGAAGAATCAGGGAAAAGCCGCCAGGGGCCACTCCCACAAATAAAAACAGAATTACACCGAGATAGTCACACAGCAAAGCCAACTGGGTCCCAGGGAGGAAGCCTCCTTTCTTCCCGCCTGGGCTCCCAGCTACCCCCATCACTTTAAGTCACTTAACCACAAAGAAGACGCATACCCTATTCCCTGGTGTATGGTACTAACTGCCTCTTACCTCTTGCACTACCCACACATACCTGGCATATCCTCCATGCCTGACAGGACCCAGGAATGGGACTTCCCTCATGGTACTCACCCCTCCCCGCTCAGATCTAGAAGTAGTAATCTCTTGCGATAGTAATTTAATTTACATATTCCATTGGAAGAAACAGTTTCCCCAGCCAGGATTTTCCCAGAAACCAGTGAGGGGAGGCACCAAGTTAGACTTAGGCCAGAGCAATGTCAAGTCATACATAAACTGAACACAAATAAGAAAAAAAAAATAAATCCCCCAAGGATATCTGCCAGTTAAAGGAGAATCCTGGAAAAGACGCATTGCAAGACACACACTCTGGTTCCCTCCAGTTTCTCTGAGGGAAGAATTGCTATCTACTCTGATAGTATAAGCCTAATTTTTCTGGGGCTTGGTTTTTAAGATTTACTTTATTATATGTGTGTGAGTGTGTGTGTGAGTGTATGTGTGTGAGTGTGTGTGTGTGTTTCTGTCTGTCTGTGTTTGTGTGTCTGTGTAAGTGTGTCTGTCTGTCTGTGAATGTCAAACAAGTGTACCACACATGTATGGTACCTCGAGAGGCCAGTAGGGTGTATCAGACCTCCTGTAGCTATGCTTTGAGGAGGTTGTGTGATGCTCATTGTGGATGCTAGGAATGGAACTCTGGTCCTCTGAAAAACCGGCAAGCACTGTGAACTGCTAAGCCATCTCTCCAACCCCTGCGGGCTCTTAATGGGCCCATCCTTGACATCTGCAACCTATTGCTTGGGTCCATTTCTTGTACTTTTTATTTCAGTAATTACTGTAGTTTCCAGTTCTAAAATGTCCACTTTATTCTGTTCCATTTTCATTTCTTTTACTCATCGAGATTGTAATCGTTTAAATATGATTAGCCCAGGGAGTGGCACTATTAGGAGGTGTGGCCTTGTTGGAGTGGGTGTGGCTTCGTTGGAGTAAGGTGTGCCCTTGTTGGAGGAAGTGTGTCACTGTGAGCTTTAAGACCCTCATCCTAGCTCCCAGGAAGTCAGTCTTCTCCTGTTTGCCCTCAGAACAAGCTGCAGAACTCTCAGCTCCACCTATATCATACCTGCCTAGATGCTGCCCTGCTCCCACCTTGATGATCCTGGACTGAACCTGTAAGCCGGCCCCGATTAAATGCTATCCTTATAAGAGTTGCCTTGGTCATGGTGTCTGCTCACAGCAGTAAAACCCTAACTGAGACAGAGATTAAGCAAGCACTTTGGACATATTTGCATCGGTTTCCTTAAAGTCTTCACTTGCTAAATCCATCATCTTGCCATTCTGGAGTCCACCTCTTGGTGCCTCAGTAAAGGAAGATACAAAGAACCTATGGGTCTACTGGGGCCTGCTGGATATGCCCACTCACATTGATTCTGACCTGCAATCCTTGAGCACCTACCAAAACCTGAAGAAGGAAGAGGTGAGAACAAGGGACTTACCCATCCCCGCAGTACATTAATGCACACTAACGACAGCTATTATTCATCTTAAAGATTTCAGTCTTGTTATTTTAGTATAATAACTCTCCCAGGCTGGGGGTAGAGTGCTTGCCTACCATGTTCAAAGGTCCTGGATTCAGCCCCATCAGTAAACAATTAGCTTCCCTGAGCTTAGATCAGGGGGAAAGAGTATAACAGGAACCATGGAGCGGGAACGGTGTCTTTTGTCTCTGCATTCCTGGGACTAAGTACAATCAGGCTACAGTCAGCACTCAGAAGAGGTGTACAGGACACACACATGGATGGGTAAATGGTGTCCTGTTCATTTCAGTTGCTGTGGCAAATATCTCGATTGAGGGGAGAGAATGATCTACTTGGCCTATAGCATCAAATCATAGCCCGTCACTTCTGGGAAAGTCGGGGCAGGAACTCATGTAGGTAGTCACAGTCAAGAGCAAAGGGAAAACAAAGCCCCCTGGATTGCTTGATTGCTTGCCTGCTTGGTTGATTGACTGACTGACTGAATGGCTGGCTGGCTGGCTGATTGATTAATTGATTGGCTGGCTGGCTGGCTGTATGACTGACTGACTGACTGACTGATTGATTTCTGCATCTTTATAGAGGTTGTATATAAAAACCACTGGTCTACTGGGTATGGTGGCCCAGGGTTTTAATCCCAGTATTCAGGAGGCAGAGACGGGCGGATCTCCGAGTCAAAGGCCAGCCGGGTCTACATATCAAGTTCCAGGACATCTAGGACTACATAGAGAATCTCTGTCTCAAGAAACCATAACAAAAATCATACATACTTTAAAACCCGCTGCTCTAGCCTCATTTTTATGTCTCCTGGATGTCTGTCTGCCTCCTCTACTGGACTGGGGATGCTCTCGAATCAATCCCTCCTGTCTCTCAGTCCCCCTTGCATGGGAACAAAAGCCTGGGAAAGATTCAGCCCAGGACAATTGCTCAACTCCTTATGTTTTTCATAATTGGATATTGAGCCCAGAGTCTTGCAAACGGCCAACTGAGAAGCTACCACCCACAATGCCCCAGGACACCACATGATGAATGAGTGACATGGTGGTGATGGTGCAGAAGGGCTGGGTCCTCTGAGGCTGCCTGCACTATCTGAAGCTGTGTTCATAGGAGCCCAGCTTGTAAAATCCCCCCCAGAGGGGCCACGGTTGGCCCCTCTGATGCTGAGATTTTGTGTAGAGAAAATGCAGCTGAAGACAGATCCAGACCCTGGTCTAGTGGGCTCCACTGCCAGAATTCAGACGAAACCGCACCTCTGGTGGTGACTCCAAGCTGGGCCAGAAAGGATGGGGACAGAGGAAGAAGAGCCCCCTGACATCTCCCTCGACGCCACCATTCATAAGACCACATGGGAGGGTCCTCTGCCTCCCTAGGTCCAAACACCATTTTGCCACATGGGTTCAGCGAATGTTGAGCATTTCCCCTTCCCCTGGGGTTTCACCGTGAAGATGGAGCTTTGCCAATCCTATGCTGTAGTAGCTCTGAAGTCTTAGCAGGCTTCTTCCCTGGGTGAGCGTCTGAAGGTGTCTGTCTGTCAAGCTTTACCAAGGCTTGTGCACACTGCACTCTGGAGGGATCAGGGGCCAGAGGAAGGCCACATTAGGCTGTTTGCTTTGAATTATTACCCAGCCTCTGAATCTTGGCTTTTCCGTTGGGCCACAGGTTAAGATGTGGCGAAGAAGAAAGGATGAGCCATCCTCACTCTGCAATCCGTACCTTAGCAGTTCTGAGACAAAGGAGCTCTTAGGAGCTCTCCAGGGGCTCCAAAGGTCAAGTTCTCTAGGTAACCTGGGATACGTGGACCCTGGCATGGCCTGGGGAATGTGTCAACCCCCACCATAGAGTGACAGTCCTACTCATAGCCAAATTGTTCTCTGTTAGGTCTTCCTCCCTGAGGAACCATGGGCTTAGGGACCCTGTGTGAGCATCTGATTTGAGGGTTCCAAATATCTGTGTCCTAAAGTACTCCAACTGGATCACCTGTCTCCATCCTTCCTACGTGCTACCAAGATTACTCAACCCTGTTCCATGCCTCTCCCTTAGTGTGAACAAAAGCCCAGGGCCTACTCGCAGACTGGTTTTGTTACCTTGGGTTCCTTTCCAGAGAGCTTCTCTCTGAGTCCAATCCACCAACTACAAGGCAAGACTGGGGCCACCTGGGAGAGCAGGTGGCTGGGGTGGGGGGCTGAGGTGGGGGTGACCTCTGAGCAATGACCTGGGCAGGCACCTGGAGTGACCAGCGGGTGAAGGAGAAAGAAGAAGAGCTGCCATACATTGACAGCTTGCTGTCCATCAGGGATCAGATCGCTGCTGCTGTAGGGACACTCCTCACTCTAGCCTCTTGGTGTTCTTGACGAGTTTGTTTATGCCAGTGCTGGCTACAGAGAAAACAAGATGGGATCCTATGTGTGATTTCTCTCAGGCAGTAATGGTGGAGCTGAGTGGTGTTGGACTTCAGGGAACTTGCCTTGGAGAAATGTATTTCTGAGGTGGGTGCGTTGATGTTCAAGATGTTTCAGAGTGAAGTTATCAGAAATAGTGCACGTGTGCATCCATGCACATGTACACACAAATACACACATACATACATACACACATGTTGTTGTAAAAATATAAAAATAAAAAAGGTATTGTTGTCTTTTACCCACTAGGTCCGCACCACACTGTCCCAAGATATCTGTTAGATATCTTGGCGGAAACACATCCCAGCCGCACACTTTCCTACACTCAAACCCTCACATAAAAGAACACACAACACAATAATCTTAGATCCAATTGATAAGATATAATTGCCCACTTAATCATACAAAGCCCGGTACCATCCATCTCTTAGGAACATTAATAACAACCTGTTAATACACAGAGCAGAATCTTAACATCACCTGCCATGGCTTCTCACCCTCTCCTCTCCTGTCTCTCCTCCTTTCTCCTCAGTCTCCTCCTCTTCCTTCAAACTTTTCTCCTGCCCATCCTTCCTTCTCCTCCAATGACAGGCCTCCTTCTATCCTGTACCTGCCCCTCACCTGTACTTTATAAATGCAATGGGGAGAAGCTTCTGGTGAAGTTACCTGATTCCTGACTAGGCAGCTGTCCTTGGGGCAGTGGAATTAGCATCAAAATACAGATAACTTCAGGACAAACCAGAACACACACATACATGCACACACATGCATACATATAACACATACACATTCACATACACACATATACACACATACATGCACACACACGCATACATATACACACATACACATTCACATACACACATATACACACATACACACACATAAACACAAACATATACCCACACACACACACACATACATTCACACATACACACACACATACACACACACACACAGAGACACACATACAATATACTCCCGCTCCTCTCTATTCTTGGTACTTTCTAATTCTTTGCATTCTCCAGATCTAACCAAAGAGCCATCTGCTCTAAGAACCTGCCCTAACCTGGCTCAAAACCCCAATTTGAGGCTCACCCAGTCAAAAGTTTATATAGCTTGGGGTCCCATGGTCAGACCCCTACTGCTTCCTATATAGAACCTGTGTATGCCTGCCCCAGCTGAACCTCCTCATTCACTCTCTGACCCTGGTTCCTGATGGGCATGATGACCAAGACAAGACAGCAGCTCCACCCAAAGGCTGGAGATGAAGGTGCGGAGATGAAAGGCCTTCCAGAGCTTCCCAGGGCTAAGACTGGGGAAACCCTCCCCTCCCTAACACCTGTCATCACTAATGCTCTGATGAAGACGTCAGTCCTGGATTACATCCGGTATTTCTCGAGATTCAGTCTACTTCTCTCCCAAGTTCAAGACTAATAAAGGGACCACCAAAGGGGATGCTCGCCCAAAGGCTGGGTCGGGCATGAAGATCTGGGGGAACCACTGTGGCCACTGTGTCAAGGTACCCCTTTCAGGTTGTGTACTTAGTAATCTCAACTCAGCCTGCAGCCCTCCCAGTCTCTGGATTTCACATGCACATAATTTTCTGTGCAGAGAGACTGGCTGTTAACACCCTGTCTGGTGGTGCTAGCACAGACAGTCTGTTCAAAACAGAAAATCTCTGAGCCAGAACTGTGCAAGCAACTACCACACATCCAACGTAAATCCTCAAACCTCAGAGGAAGTGTGACCCTTCGGCAAGGAACAACCCCAGGGAGGACCCCTCAAGGCTACCTCTCCCAAAAGAAAGGTGGAATGGGAGCTTCCTGGAGGATTAAGTTATCAGCATGCACGAGGTCCTGGTTTTTATCCCTAACACAGATGGAAAAATCAAAGGAATAAACATATACACTCTTTAGTCAGATGTAGTAGCACATGCTTTCATGAGGAAGATCAAGAGTTCAAAGCCAGCCTGAGCTACAGAGTAAGACCTTTGGGGGGGGGAGAAGAGAGAGGGGGAGGGTGAGAGGAGAGGAGAGAGAGAGAAAGAGAGAGAGAAGAGGAGAGGAGAGGAGAGAGAGAGAGAGAGAGAGAGGAGAAGTAGAGGAGTAGAGAGAGGCTGGCCGTGAGCACAGGGAGAGAGAGGGGAGAGGGAGAAAAGAGAGAGAGAAGAAAGAGGGAGGAAGGGAGAGAAAGTAGAGGGTGAGGGAACAGGAAGGAGAGGGAGAGAGAGAGAGAGAGAGGAGAAGAGGAAAGAGAGGAGGAGGGAGAGAAGAGGAGAGAGGAGAGGAGAGAGGAGAGGAGAGAGGAGAGGAGAGAGAGAGAGAGAGAGAGAGAGAGAGACCTAAAGCCAAGACACTAAAGTGGAGGATCCATCTCATGTCTGGGCTAAACTGAGAGGAAGCAAACCCAGGCTGGACCAAGTAAACCCATCCCAAGAAAGACAGTTGTAAAGGACAGAGTTGGTGACAATCCAACACTCCTTGGAAGTGAGCTGTCAGACCTGGCTATGATGACCTTGGAGTTCCCAGATTTAATTATTGCATGCACTATAATAGCACAGCTTTAAAACAAAGGAAGCACCAAGTGACCTGCAGGCTTCTCTTTAATGCTGGCTGCTGAGCACACACTCCAGTTTCCGCTGTTAGCGATGGGACACATAATTAACTTCCTTTATGATGGTTCTAGCTGCCTAGAGTCAGTGTCCATGATCATCAGAAGCAGCCCTGCCTCCAAGCTCTCAGCCTTACTCAGACCCCAGCCCCTTGGAGCAGTCCTGATCTCTCAGAACTCTCAGATCTGACTCCAGTCCTTGGAGTCTTCCACATAAGTCCCTGTGCCACTATGAGGTCATTGTCCCAAGCAGGTAAATGAGCACAGTGATACCAACCCCTGAAGAAAGCCTTTGAACTGGAAGAAATCATGTGTCAAAGAGCCCTCCATGGGGGGTAGGGGGGAATGCAGTGGCTCACACCTGTTGTGCCAGCATTTGGGGGGACAGAGGCAGTAGCATCTTGAGCTCCAGGCTAGTGATTTGGGGTCAGCCTGGACTATGTGAAACCATGTCTCCAAAACAACGAAAATCCCTCCACAGTGAGCTAGCCAGAGCGGCCATCAGTGTCAGTGGCTTCTCTCTGCAAAGTGCATAGGGAAGGGTAGAAGAAAGATTAGAGGAAACAGGAGCTGGGGGGGGAGGAAAAAGAGAAAGGAGAGGAGGGGGGAGAGAGAGGGAGGGAGGGAGGGAGGGGAGAGAGGGAGGGAGGGAGAGAGAGAGGGAGGGAGAGAGAGGGAGGGGAGAGGGGAGGGAGGGAGGGAGGGGAGAGGAGGAGGGAGGGGGGGGGAGGGAAGAAAGAGAAGGAAAGTTTCTGCCTAAAGGGATACAGGAAGAATAACAAGTTAACAATAGCAGAACAAATAGATAAACAAGCAAACATTTTTAGAGCTCTTAAGTGCTGGGTCCTGCCCTGTAGGCTTTCTGGTCCATTATCCCATTAGGTCCTCTCAACAGCTCTCTGGTTGTTACTATTATTATTATTATTATTATTATTATTATTATTATTATTATTATTATTATTATCCCCTTATCCCTGCTCCTCACAGGACATCTAAGGCTCGGGAAGGTTATTCACCCACCCAAAGTTGGACATGAATTTGCTCATAACTTCAAAGACCTTGTCAGCACGCACGCACGCCCACAGCATGAATTCAAAGATAACCAGACATCCAAGGCCAGGGCTTCCTAGCCTTCAGAGTGGAGAACTAGGTGGGATATGAACCAGTCTGGGATGGAAACAGTGGCCCAGTGAGTCCCAGTAGCGCAACAGAAGGGTCCCGCCCGATGCCCACAGTGCTCAGCCCCGGAGCTGACCAGGCGCTTCTTGGCACCATAAACCCCGGGCGGGAGGGAGAAGAACGCCGTTTTATGGGATCAGCAAGGTAGCCGGGGCTGCTTTGATTCTGACAGGCAAGCTCATAAACGCCTGGGCGGCGGGCGCGCTCCCTCCTGCACGATATAAGGCTCAGCGCGAGCCTCGGGATTCAGCCTGGCTCTGTATCACCTCATCACCATGTCTTGCTTCTCCTCCCGCCTCGGTGCCTCCTGTGGGGTCCGCGCCTTCAGCTGCGCCTCAGCCTGTGGGCCCCGACCCGGCCGCTGCTGCATCACTGCAGCTCCCTACAGGGGCATCTCCTGCTACCGTGGACTCTCAGGGGGCTTCGGCAGCCGCAGCGTCTGCGGGGCCTTCCGCTCTGGCTCCGGTGGACGCAGCTTCGGTTACCGATCCGGAGGTGTCTGCGGACCCAGCCCCCCCTGCATCACCACCGTCTCTGTCAACGAGAGCCTGCTCACCCCCCTCAACCTGGAGATCGACCCCAATGCTCAGTGCGTGAAGCATGAGGAGAAGGAACAGATCAAGTGCCTGAACAGCAGGTTCGCCGCCTTCATCGACAAGGTGGGTGTCCTGGACCAGCCCTTCCTGGCGCCTAAGGACCTGCTGGGAGCGATCCAAGCAGGTCATCAGAAAGGGAGCTTCTAGGTAACTTTAGCTGATGAGAAAAGTCACACATCTTTAAGACTGCTCCACCGCCTAAGAGGGAGAAAGGTCATTGGTCCTAACTTCCCTCCCTTCTAATGCAGCCTTCTCTCCCACTTTTAAAGAAGGAAGTTCATAGCCCCGTGGGACAGTCTCAACTAGAATGCCATGCTTTGTGAAATCATTTGACACCTTCCTAGTGAGGCTGCTTTCCCAACACTGTGAATTCGTTGTTTTAGTGTGGCCCACGTGCAGATTCCTGTGCACGCACACATGTGTGTTTAGATGGAGCAGCTTGGTGTCTCCAGGGAGGACAGAGTGTTGCAGCCAGCCTCAGGGAGTGTGTGAAGACTGATGCCTCCTGCACAGTCCTTTATGCAGGGAATAGAAAAAGTGGCAACGATGGAGCTGAACCATCCCACCAGAGTCAGATCAGCCCTAGGCACAGAGTGTTCAGGCCAAAGCCCAGAGCCGCAGTTCGCTCTAGCCAAGCTACCCCGGGGTAAAGTAGTCACAGTCAAGCAGAAAGGAACCTGGGCCCAAAAGCCTGTGGCTTTTACCCAACACCTACTTCCTCCTCTGGCTCACTGGGTGACAAGGCATGGAGGCCCTCTCTCCACCTCAGCAGCCTCCTGCCAGTGGCGGTGGGTGAGCCAGCTACGCCCTTGAACAGGCAGGTAAGGCTGAGAAAGCCACAGGGACCCTAGTTACTAAGACCTCCAAAACCATCCAGCACACATAGTACCAAGGACCCCAGAGGCCATTTTTGGAAGTTCTAACACTCCAGGCCTCAGCTGTACTCTTGGAAGTAGGTGAACAGGGCCCAGGCCTGCAGTCGAATGGCAGCATGGCTCCAGCCCAGTCTCGGGGAGAGGAAAGTCTCAGAGTTAGAGGCTCAGAGCCAGTCAGACCTGCTGCCATTCTTCAGCCTTGGCCACATCCGCAGTCAAGTCTACTTGACTGACAGTAAACCAGCACATTCCCATGGGCCTGTTTTCTAAAATCCTCTCCAGTCTACATCATCCACACGGTTTCCAGAGACTAGCGAGCACGGGCTCACATGGGCCTGCAGGCTTCTTATGTGGCAAAAGCCCAAGAATACTCACCCTTATGTCTCTGACGTACCCCAGGACTCCCTGTCTACTCTGTCCATGCTCAGCTGGTCACCAAGGACATCAGATAAGTCACAACCCTCCCACCACTAGCTCGCAGTGAAAGGCTCCCTTCTCTCCTTTCCCTTCACTGCCCCATGTTCTCTCCTCCAGGGAGGCTTCCCTGCTTTCCTCTGCCTTACCCGAAGGCATTCAGGTACCCAGCACAGCTACACATCTCACGGTTTCCCTCTCACCCCACCTGGACAGACCTTCATTTGCCCACCCATTTACACAGCTCCTCCATGGGCTCCGCCCACCTCTCCCTATGCCCTAAGGAGGGCAAGACAGGTGGGCTCCTCCCACAGACTTTCTCCCTCTCCCACAACAGGTGCGCTTCCTGGAGCAGCAGAACAAGCTGCTGGAGACCAAGTGGCAGTTCTACCAGAACCGCAAGTGCTGTGAGAGCAACCTGGAGCCTCTGTTCGAGGGCTACATTGAGACGCTGAGAAGAGAGGCTGAGTATGTGGAGGCCGACAGTGGCAGGCTGGCTGCTGAGCTCAACCATGTGCAGGAGGCCATGGAGGGCTACAAGAAGAGGTGAGGGCCACTGGGGAGGAGGGCTTGCAGAAACAAATGAAATTAAGTCGAAGACGGTGTGTTTAGATAGGACTTTAAAGTGGTGCTCCCCAGATGTCCTCCCTAAAGAGAGTAGAAGACCACGCAAGACACATGCCTCTAGATCACTGGTTCTCAACCTTCCTAAAGCTGCAACCCTTCACTACAGTTCCTCACGCTGTGCTAACCCCCAACCATAAGTTTACCCCATTGCTACTTTGTAACTGTAATTTTGCTACTGTTGCGAAGCATAATACAAATAGCAGATATGCCGGGTATCTGGCATGGGACCCCCAAAGGGGTCATGACCCGCAGGTTGAGAAGCACTGTTCTGGAGGGAGTTTTCTTCTAGACTGGGAATTTAAAGATTTTTGGAGGGACTAAGGTGGCTCAGTGGTTAAAAGCAGAAGCTGCTCTTTTAGAAGACCAGGGTTCAAATCTTAGCAACTCACCTGGCAGCTCACAGCCATCTGTAACTCAAGCTAGCCCCAGGGGATCTGGTACCCTCTTCTGACCTCCATGGGCATTGCATGCACACAGTGTACAGACACATATGCAAGCAAAACACTCACACACATAAAGAAAACTAGATAAAATCTAAAAAAAAGAAAAGAAAAGAAAAGAAATTAAATAAAGATTTCAGAGGTTCTAAGATATTTATTTTTTACTCATTTTTTTAACTCACACGTTGAGTGCCTGCTGATGTTCTAGGTACTGAGTTAGGCCCTAAATGGTGACTGAGCAAAGGGAGGCTCCAAAGCCAGGCCCAGCCGACCCCAGAGACAGGGGCCTCTGAAAGGTGCAAGGCTCCTGCCTGACCCGCATTAGCCAGGAGAATCCAGGAGCACAAGGAGCTAGCATGTCTGCTCCAAAGATCCAGGTCCTGGAATATGATCATCTAAGCCTTTAGCCTGTCTCTTTTTTCCCCCTCCTCAAATCTGAGCCTTGTGTCCTCTGTCCCCAGGTATGAAGAGGAAGTGGCGCTACGGGCCACTGCTGAGAATGAATTTGTGGCCCTGAAGAAGGTGAGTGACTCAGAATGGCCATCCTTCATCCAGAGCTGGCATTCAACACCTTCACTGGACACTGAAGGCCACTGCTCCCCAGAACCACCAGCCCAACCCCTGTATAGCCCTGGGCCACAGAGCCCACTGCCAGCCTCACTTGGAGCAGATGTTTTATGCTCATTGACCTAGGCTTCTGGTCTCCCTTGGCGCTGGGCCTCCCATAGAGTAGGCCCCTGATACACAGTAGAGAAGAAGGGATCACCAGTTGCCTGGGCAACCTTGGACAGCCACAGTGGGAAACACCTGGTGGTGAAGAAGGCCTGGTGTCACTTGCTTCCTAAACATGACTCTGCAAGGACAGCCTCCTGGATAAGGGGACTGCCCGGGGTCCTCAGTTCTGACAGGCCTGGTTCTCCTATAAGATCCAGGACACAGCTGCAGGACCTGGTTAGAAGTGACCCATTCCCCCACGTCCACACTGGCAGAGAGGTCAGCTGTGGATTTGAAAGAACCATCCCAGTTGTAACAATGTTGCGCCTGAGATCCTCAGAGAGCCCCCATCCCAGTTGTAACAATGTTGCGCCTGAGATCCTCAGAGCACGCCCCCCCCCTTCCCACACTGACTCCTCACCAATGTTATAAAAGGCATTGCTCACACACCATAGCACCAGGCCCTGAGATGGCCAGCTATGGGAAGTCTCCCAGGAATGAACTGTTCAGGAGAGGGAAGAATGGCAATATGGTGACTTCCCCGTGAGACTCTTGGTTTGTCTTCCCCACTTAGGATGTGGACTGTGCCTACCTCCGTAAGTCAGACCTGGAAGCCAATGCGGAGGCTCTGACACAGGAGATCGACTTCCTGCGACGACTGTACGAAGAGGTGAGGGGACTCGGGGCAGTGAGGCAGCCAGGAGGAGACCGTAACATTTTGGAATGGACTTGTGATCATTTTGGTCTCTAAGCTCCCCAGTGGACACAGGGTATAAAATATTGGGGAGATCTGAGGCAGGTTATGTATCCCAAAGAGGAGAATCATAGCTAGCTCTCTCACCCCACTTCCCACACAAGCTAGATTCCCTGGTGACCACAGTGATCACAGGTGGGGAACACTTAGACCTGAAGCACAAAGCTGAGGTCTCAGACATCGACTCTGTCTCTTCCTCTGGACCTGGAAGTTTGTGTGAGGAGCATTGAAGGATGGGTGGAGAGGAACACAGTGACATAGCTGGGCCACCAAGGAAGGAGGGAGGAGGCAGACAGGACAGGGGAGAAGGTAGGCTGCCAAGAGTAGGGGTGAGAACTAAAAAGAACTTTCTTCCCTCTTCCCCCCACAGGAGACCCGCCTCCTCCACGCCCACATCTCAGACACCTCCGTCATCGTCAAGATGGACAACAGCCGGGACCTGAACATGGACTGCATCGTGGCTGAGATCAAGGCTCAGTACGATGACATTGCCAGCCGCAGTCGTGCAGAGGCCGAGTCCTGGTACCGCACCAAGGTGAGTGATTCAGGACATGGCAATAGACAGGGCATGAGGGGTCTACTAGAAAGGGTTCCTTTCCGAGTATTCTGACTCTTAAGAGCCAACAGTGGGATGAGCATTGCTACCTGGTTGCACAGGGGTGCTCGGTGGGTGGCTGTCCCATCCTGGACGTCATGGCCTCTCCCACCCTTCTCAGTGTGAGGAGATGAAGGCCACAGTGATCCGGCACGGGGAGACCCTCCGCCGCACCAGGGAGGAGATGAACGAGCTGAACCGCATCATCCAGAGGCTGACGGCTGAGATCGAGAACGCCAAGTCCCAGGTGAGTTGAATGGAGATTCAGGCAAGCGGTAAGAAGAGACAGGCAGCATCACCGGGCCCTTGGCCCACTAGAATGAAATGACATGGCTCCAATAAAGCTCGAGAGGGAGTAGGGACCTAGAGAGAAGGCAGGGTTTCCCTCGTCTCATACAGCCCTTACACTGGGGTGACACGTTCACTGACATCCGGTAGCCATTGTCCACCAGCAAAGCGAAATGCTGAAAATCCCCCGCCTCCTTCTCTTCTTTAGATTGCCAGAAGAGCTAACCACCTTCCGTGGACTTCTAGGGCTCTCTCTTCTCTTGCTCTACACACTAGGAGGAGCCCAGCTGGGGCCCCACCCAACCCATATCGTGTTCTAACAAGATACCCCCTCTATACCCCCACAGCGAGCAAAGCTGGATGTTGCTGTGATTGAGGTAGAGCAGCAGGGAGAGGCCGCCCTCACCGATGCCCGCGGCAAGCTGACTGAGCTGGAGGGTGCCCTGCAGAAGGCCAAGCAGGACATGGCCTGCCTGCTCAAGGAGTACCAGGAGGTGATGAACTCCAAGCTGGGGCTGGACATCGAGATCGCCACCTACAGGCGCCTGCTGGAGGGCGAGGAGCACAGGTGAGCTGAGGAGAACCTTGTAGGAACTGATGTGAGGGACAAGCTGTCTAGGGCCTGTCAGACCTTGGATGGAAGGAGATGACCCTGGTCCTCCCAGGGAACTGTCTGTTCCCAAATGTGACACACAGTTTGACTACCTTATTCTGGGCCAGGCTTCAGTACTAATGGTTACCTATCACATATCACATGCTTTATGTCAAGTGCCCATTTTTAATCCTCCATTCTGTCAGGGAGGTACCATTTTTCCTATCCAAAAACAGAAGTGGATTGGCTCAATGGCCAGCACATTTCCCATGGACAAAAAGTTACTAAGCTGCAGAACTCGAACCTTACAGTGGGTCCTGGCCTCCTAAAGCCAGTTCATAGCTTCCTTTGACATTAAGCTCGTGTGTAATAAGGATGATGTTCCCTGTATACATCTAGCCCAATCTAATCCTTGCTGAAAGCACTACTGGCATTCAGCAGGGTCAGTCACTGATTGCAAGCACTGTGTGAAAGTCACAATTCCACTCACTGCTGCTCTAAAATCAGGAGAGCTGGTCTCCGTGGGATCAAAGAAAGAAAGTCATCACGTGATGAGGATTTGAGGGAGCCTTTCCTGCCTTTCAGGAGATAGAACTTACCTAGAACAAAAGCTGACCCTGTCTGTCCCCAAGCAACTGCCTCAAGGAATCCAGCTCACTGCTTGAAACTAATGGCACTTTCTTTCCCCTAGGCTGTGTGAAGGTGTGGGCTCTGTGAATGTCTGTAAGTATCTGATGGAAATACCCCCTAAAAAAATAGCTTTGGGGATGGGCAAAGCTGATCATAGGCCTACCCCACTGAACCCCAGTGTTCCTCAACTTCCTCAGTCCCTCCTCTTCCTGAGGCTTCTCTCGAAGGACTACTGGGGGTGGGAAAGGGTATCCAAAAAGTTGAATGTCCCCTGCTGGTGGTCACCAGGAACTGCACTCCAGGGAGATGGGCCTAGGCATCCTCACAGCTCTCCAAATGTGCTGTGAGGTTGAAAAGTAGAACCTGTCATGTTAACCACTGACCCCTTGAGGAAAAGGCAGGTCCTGTGTGTGAAGCCCTCAGGGACTTCTGGTGGGTGGGTGACACCCCAGCAAGTCCTTTATCTCTTCCTGTTCCTCTTCCCACAGGTGTCAGCAGCTCCCGTGGAGGAGTCACTTGTGGGGGCCTCACTTATGGCACTACCCCAGGGCGCCAGATTGCCTCTGGACCCTCTGTCACTGGGGGCAGCATCTCAGTGATGGCCCCTGACTCCTGCTCTCCTTGCCAGCCCCGTGCCTCCAGCTTCACCTGTGGGAGCAGCCGCTCTGTGCGCTTTGCTTAGTGCCAGGACCTCCAAATGAGCCACCTGTCTGCCCCAGAGTGGAGTGGTGTGTGAATGGAAAATGTGTGCTTGCTTGAGAATCTTCTAGATGCTCCTGTTAGAGGAAAGAGTTCAGGGCCACTCTCCTCTGCCTTCTCCTTTTAGGGAGTTGTCTCCCAGTTCTCCTCTGGCTTTACTTTAGAAGGTCATTCATTCCCAACCCGTCCCTTAACCCCAACATGTCTTCAAATACTTGTAAATGATTTGTATCGTTCACCAAGCTCTGCGGGACACTACCAGTCACCCAGGGTGACAATAACGCTTGGCCTTCTTGGGTCAAGGCATGACCTAACCACCCAGCCATGCCTCTCCAAGACCAAGAACCAGGGAGAACCCTTCCCAAGCAGCTTCCCCTTCTGGCCCCAGGTACAGGGGCAGCAAGCACCTGCCTATCGTTGGTTGGGTTTGCTAACCTCCCTGGCTGCCTTCCTTGGGGCAACCTGCTCTAACCACACTTCTTGGGTTACCTCCCAGGAAACAGTCTATGCTCTGGGGAGGCCTACTACCTACAGCCCCTATCTAGGGAGCTTTGAACAGGTCTTGCTGTTCAAGAAGCCTTTGCACATTTCAAAGGCCCCATACTTGCTCAGGCCTCCCCTGCCTGTGCACAGGGAACTGCCCAAGGGAGAACTGGCGGGATGGGGACTATGACCACTTTCTGTCTGTGGGTGCCTTGCCCCCTGGGTTGAACCCATCTGTGTTTCAATAAATGCTGCTTCAACGCAAGGGGTTTTGGTGTTTTGTGTCAATGTCCCACCTGCGTGCTTGTACCAGCCAAGCAATCTTAGATCAGCCACAAGGGGCTTATCCAGTCACCCCTGTGACTCCTTTCCCTGTCCATTCCCATTCGTCCTTTCTCCATGCCAGCCTGGAGCCCAGCTCTAGTGCCCTAAGAATAAGCTGTCTTGTCATCTTGTTAGGGTCACTATTGCTGTGATGAAACACCTTGGCCAAAGCTACTAGAGGAGGAAGGGGTTAGTTTGCCTTGTGCTTCCATATTGTGTTCATCACTGAAGGAAGTTAAGACAGGAACTCTTACCAGGGCAGGTGCTGAAGCAGAGGCCACCACGGAGGGGTGCTGCTTACCGGCTTGCTTCCTACAGTTTGCTCAGCCTGCTTTCTTATAGAACCCAGGACCACTACGGGCTGGGCCCTTCCCCCAATCTATCACTAATTAAGAAAATACCCTAGGGGCTTGTGTACAGCCTAAACTTATTGGGGCATTTTCTCACTTGAGGGACCCTCCTCTCCGATGGCACTAGCTTGTGCCAAGTTGATGTGAAACTACCTAGCACAACTTGTCATCTTGACATTCAAACATGTCACTGTTAAAGCCACAATCCCCTTTCTCCCCTTCTCCGAGATGCCCTCATGCCTTTCCAAACCAGCACCACTTGGGTGACTCTTAATGTTATCCAGTTAGGCTCCTGGAATGAGGTCCAACCCTTAATAGGACTGAAACTGGCACCAGGATATTACTGTGGCAAAACTGATCGTGTTGTGGGGAGGATTGTGGAAGCCCTTTGGAACTTTAAGCTAGAAAAGCCACTGAGTGTTGACAGCTCCATGGGCTGTTGTGTGGGAGCTTGTAGAATGTTGAGAGCGGTACAGACAATGGAGGCTGTGTTTAAATGACCAGTTTCCTCACTGTTCTGGGCAAAGGGGCAGTTCTGAGTCAGGATGCCCTGGGGGCTTGGATACTTTTGGCTTCTGTTAGACTAACTGGCCCCAGGACCCTTGTGTACCCTACCTGCCTCATCCAATCTTAGCTGTGGTAATGGACCCATCCCAGCTTCCCAGGGACCAACTTCAACACTTGGGCTCCCACAAAGCTCCTGCTCTGTTAACCGTGCCTCCCCCGACCCCGACCCCGACCCCAACCCCGACCCCAACCCCCTTGGCCTTGCTGCCCAGGTTTCCCTGTTTTAGGGCTGTGAACTAGGGAGGAAAGAGGGTTGTCTCTGGGTACCTACCCATTCTGCACAGCCTAATCCTCAAGGCACAGGGGATGAGCTGGGAGGCCCCAAACTCACAGAACCACAAAGGCTCTGAGGGATAGGCTGTACCCCCTCCCAGGGGAAGGACCTGAGACTCCCATACCCTCGGTGAGTTAGGACCTCACCACCAGGAACTGCTAAGACACCAGTGATCCACTTCCTACATGCCCTGTCCCATACCACACCCAAGTTCAATACTCCTTCCCATGGGGTTAAATACGTAGACACCTCAGACGTCAGCACGTCCTTGGTGATGTCGCCATCCTCTGTTCCCTGCGCCCACCCACGCCTAGCTAGCCAATGAAGCCCACTCAGAGGATTTTTATTAAAACCACCTTATGCTGCTTCCACCCCTACCCTGCAGACCTCATCCTCGGAGACCTCAAACTAGCTCCCCTGAACCCCTCATATGCACTCTGCCCTGGCATAAAACCCTCACCACACAGGCACATGAACCTCTACATCAGAGACCAGACATTTGGAAGCCCCAGCACAGAGGTTCCCTCCTCCCTTCCTAGGGATCTAGACACAGCCATTCCTCCATCCAAGGATCTAGGCACAAACCCTTCCTTCCCCCACAACCTAGACTCTGGGACCTCTCTTATAACCAGATTTCCCTCCGTGACATCCCCAGAGAATCTCAGATACAGAGGACCGCTTATTAGTATCAGAATACAAAGTCCCAGGCCTCAGGAAGGGCTGACTGTAGGCGTCTTGGGGTTTGCCAGTCCCCCAAAGTCCAGGGCCTGGGAGAGCTGAATGTGTGTGATCTCACTTCAAGACCACAAGCTGGCAACAGTGGGTGTTGGGGTGCAAGTAGACCCTCTCTAAAAGGGAAAAGGACTTCAACATCCACCTGTTACCTCAACCTCATGTACCCAGTGGCCATATTAAATGATCTCAGGAGAGGCACTGGAACCAGTCCCAGCCTGGACAAGGCCAAGATGGCACCCTGGATAGGGTTCCAGCACCTTAAAGCCATACCCACGTCAGTCTGAACCCCAGTCCTGATCACACCACACCTAGCTCCCTGTGAGCACCACTCCTAGCTAGCTGATGAAGCTCTCTCTGACAGGCCCTTTATTAAAACCAACGACAGTTTCAGACCATCTTCCAGGCTTGGGACAGGGACATGAGGCAGGAGGGGTCTTTCTGTATGTGGACAAAAGGGTATGGGGTCTCTCCAAGCCCACAGCTCAGTCGCATGTGCTCAGTGGTGGGTGCCCCTGCGGGCGGTAGATGTAGTCTTGATGGAATAGGCCCTGAGGACTCCGGGTCCCCCACTAAAGCTCAGAGCGTTGCTTCCCATGGTTCCCCCGATGGTAAGCCTGCTGCCATTGGCCCCAGTGGAATTCACAACAGCTGGAAGAAGAGAGAGTCTGTTAGTACACACTCCCCTGCCCAGGGGTCAACCCTTTCCTCTACCTGCCTTCCCCGCCTCAGCTGCCCCTCTCCTCCATCTGCCTCCCCTCTCTAACAGCCACCACCCCAACAGCCCAAAAGAAACTTCTGATAGTGACAGGGGCCCCTCCACAGGGGCTCAAAGCCTTGTCTCACCTGGCTTCCCACTATCCCCACCCCTACCATCTTGCTCTGGGCCACTGAGAGGGGTGGCTATGAGTTCCGTGGAATCTGCCAGAACTGTGTATGGAGTTGGGGGGAGGGGGCTCCCAGCCACATAAGCCAGTCCTTTGGTCCAGTCTACCCTGCTAAAGACACAGTTAGGTCTACACAGCTCAAGGTGTGGCCGAGAACTTACAGATGTTCACAGGTTCCATTCCGTCTCCAGACAACCTGCAGAGCAGAGGACAGATCTGTGAACACCACTCTTACTTCAGTGCTGAACTAACACTGCCTGCCACCAGCTTCCAGACCCCAAGCAGAGGGTTCATCCCTCCCTCCTTGTTCCCAGCTTACCCTTAGCCTTGTTTGAAAATGCCTGAGGAGTAGAATGGAAAGGCCCACTTTGACCCCTCTCCCAGCCAACTACAGGCCATATACCAAAGTCCCTTCATGCCCTGCCTCTAAATTGGTCCCACCCCCAGAGTTAAGGTGGCAGGTCTATTCCTGAAGACTGCTGCATCTCACTAAGTTCCCTACCAGCCCTGAGCACCCAGGGCTTGGGAAACAGCTGTCAGGCTTATTGTTTGCAAACAGCTCTGCCCTTCCTCACCAGCAGCTCTCAAAATGGGCTGTTGCCTGCAGACTCCTGTGTCCGGCCCCTAGCATGAGGCCTGGAATTAACAATTACTTAATAGGTGATGAAATAATTAATGAATTGTTGACTGATTAACTTCAGCCCCAGCCAGGATTGAGAGGGTGGGGGCAGGCAGGGTGGCTTTCAGAAGCCCGTGGGCCTGAAACAGGTCTTGCAGTGGAAATTAAAAATCTGTCTGAGACAGCTGGGTGTGTTTGTTTGGTGACTCAGAGGCCCATTGTCACCAAGCTCTTGGCCTTGGGGTTCAATTTGCTTGGTTAGGGGAAGAGACACCTTATGTTGATAGGGAGGGGCAGTGAGGACTGACTGGCCTCAGCAGATTCAGACTGAGACAGGAAGAAAAGACAGGTTTTCTGGGCGCTTCCAGGATACTGGATCAAATAGTAGAAAATGCTAGAAGTTGGATTAGTCAAGGTCAGGACACCAACAAGCAGCAATTCCATGTCAGAACGTCCAGTGTACTGTCTAAAGTGGGAACAGACCTAATGTTCAAGTTAGAGTGACTGATTTGCTTTTTTTCCTTTCTAATTCTATGTACGTGTTGATTTGTGGCTATATTTGCAACATTGTATCTCAAAGAAAACAAACTCGTAACAATTATGAAAGCTTCAGAAATACACAGTCCTTGATGTATCCAGGAAGCAGTGAAGGGTTGAGGGATTTAAAACAGGAAAAATCAAGAATCAGAGGCCTATATGAGTAGAAAGAAGTCTCAGATGCAGCTGCCTGTGTGGCAGTCACCTTGCCTTCCAGGGGCCTCTGATGTTTAGGTTCCTCTTCCCACGAAGAAGCCAGAGAGGTAAATAAAAGCACTTATAAATAGTGTAATAAATTATACTGAATAGGGTAACACAGACCCTCTTCTACATCTGACCTGCACTCTTAACCATGTTTCCCCCTACTCCTATCACCTAGGTTTCCTGCCCCAACACACACTACTCCTGTCCCAACACATCCATACCTTCCCATCCATTCCATTCATCCCCACCTGCACACATACAGCTCAAGAGTAATGCTCAGGAAAGAAAAGGCTCCCCCATTAAATTTAGCATTAAAAAAAAAATGCAAGTTCCTGGGGCCAATGAGATGGCTCTGCAGGTAAGGGAATGTGCCTACCAAGCCTGACAACCTGAGTTCAATCACATGGTGGAGGGAGAGAAGCTACTCCCAAAAGTTGTCCTCTGACCTACACACACAAACACACACACACACACACACACACACACACACACACACACACACACACTAAATAAATAAATAAATAAATAAATAAATAAATAAATAAATGGATTTCTTTAAATTAGGATTTCTTAAGTGCAAGCAAATAAATGTTTTAAAATAATAACAATAAGATATTGAAGCCCAGTTTCCTGGTCTATAAACACTCTCCCTTTGCAGGTGTTTTATCTACACAGTGTATGCACTTCCTCCCCGAGGGCAGAAACATGGCTTACATATTATCTGACTCTATGCTGGGTCCTAACAAGTGAAAAGTAACAAGTCTACTCCCATGCCTCTGCCTTTCCAAATTCCAACCATCCCCAGGGCACAGCCCTGTGTGCCAGCAGACGCAATCAGCCACTGCAGGAGTAAGAACGAGACCAGCCTCAGACTGAAGTGCTCTGCCCTGCAGAAGCCGGAAGCCAGCCCAGCCCCTGCCAGCCCCTGCTATCACGGCAGCTGACTGTGCAAACAGCTCTGGGGACACAGGAAATCTTCCCAGCACACCGAGTGCCACGTGGTTAGCCCAGTTAGCCATGAGAAGCAGCCTAGCCCTGTAGGCATCCGTGGGCCCTGTGGATGTCCATGACCGGGAATCTGCAGGCCTCAACTGCATGCTACCCTGTCCCACGGTTAATTGAACCACACCATGTCCCTCTGTAAATCCTGGAGGCAAATGCTCATGACCTGCCTTCCTGAATACATGCTGAGAACGAAGAGAGCCCGGCTAGGGGCTGGGGAGGCAGCTCAGTAAAGCACTTGCTGAGCAAGCATGAGGGCCTGATCCCCAGAAATAAAAAGCCAGATGTGGCCACGCACATCCCTGTAACTGCACAGCTATGAGGGAGCAGCTGGGAGACAGGAAGATCACTGGGGCTGGCTAGCCACCAAACACGATAAGTAAGAGGCCCTCTCTCAAACTAAGGCAGACGCACGCTCGCGGAGCAGGACACTGACATCCTCCTCTGGCCTCCAGGCATCCAGCATCAGCTTGGATGTGGGAGCCTACACCAGATGCACGCACCAAACACACATCTACACATACACATAACCAAGAAATAAACTATCTTTGAAAAGTCCTGCTCATGGCCCCATCTGGGAAGGGACTTAACACATGGCCTTCCCTTCTGAACAGTGGTTCTTAACCTGTGGGTCATGAACTTTTGGGAGTCAAGGAACCCATTTCCGGGGGGGGGGCTCAACATATCATGCATATCAGATATTTATATTATGATTCATAACAATAGCAAAAGTCACAATTATGAAGTAGCAATGAAAGCAATGGTATGGTTGGGGTCACCACAGCATGAGGAACTGTACTAAAAGGTTGTACTGGGAAGGTTGAGAGCCACTGTTCTTGGAGGACATTTCCTCCAGGGCTAAGAAACAATCACTTAAGTTTTGTGCACCCTGTCCCTCTCACCCTAAGCCCTACAAAAAAGGGGCACCTAGGAGATGCCTGTAGATAGATTAATAACAAAGACAGACCTCCCAGACCCCAGGACCCCCTGCCTAGCTTGTATCTCTCACCTGCTCTCCTCGCCCTCCAGCAGCTTCCTGTAGGTGGCGATCTCGATGTCCAGCCCCAGCTTGACGTTCATGAGCTCCTGGTATTCACGCAGCAGCCGGGCCAAGTCCTGCTTGGCCTTCTGCAGGGCCTCCTCCACCTCAGCCAGCTTGGCCCGAGCGTCCTTGAGTGCCAGCTCCCCTTGTTCCTCAGCCTCGGCGATGCTGGATTCCAGCTTGGCACGCTGAGGGCAGTAATGAAGCCGTGAGATGAGAGGCCAACTGGCCGCTACTTTCCTACCTGCTCATGCTGCAGCAAGCACCTGTCAATCAAGACGGCTTTACTGGCCCCACCTACTCCCCCAAATGCCAGGGAGTGCTGAAGGTTAGACACAAGGATATGAGGTCCGACGCTTAGGGTCTAGTACTGACTCTGCCACTATCTAATGATGTAGCCTGGGGTGAATTAGCCCCTTCAAGCCAAAGTCTCCTCTTTCTAAAATAGTAATGGTCACAGCACCTATTGCATAGGGTTACTGTGAGGGTAAGATAAGCTAAGACACAAAGCCAGGCTAGAGAGTGGTTAAGAGTACCTGCCGCTCTTGCAGAGGACCTGGGTTCAATTCCCAGCACCCACATGAACATTCACAACTGTCCCAAAGGCCAGTCACAAGATGCGTGTGACACACACACACATACATGTAAGCATGGCCCTCGTGCACAGGAAATAAAGCAGATAGATATGAGCCTAATTGTAATTTTAAATGGCTTTTAAAAAATAATAAAAGGCGTGCGAGGTCTTAACGTGATTCCTGGAACACACCACCCTAGCACCTGCCCACCCCTCCACAGCGCTCCGAGGCAATGGGATGCTGGTTGGGTCACAGATGCCAGCAGAGAACAGGAACCAAATGCCATCTTTAAAACGGGAACCAGCAATTTAAGAGGGCACGGGCAGAGAATATTGAAGGGAGGAAAGGGAAGGGAGGAAGTGATGTAATTACATTTTAATTAAAGGGGATTTTTAAAAAACAAGATAAAACAGGAAGCATGTGGGAACAGTCCAAATAGAAGACTTGGATCAGAGCCTGTATCATGTGGGTTGGGTGACACAGCGCCCACGGGCTGGGGTCTGCCTTGAGCACTGCGGCTGCCCCTGCTTTGGGTGCTTCCATGGTTTGTGTATTGATTGTGCCACACAAGCCCATGTGTTGAAGGTCTGGTCACAGCTGATGGTGTCTATTGTGGGGAGGTAGGACCAATAGTGGAAAGCCCTAGTAGATGGAGCTGAGGTCACTGGAGATATGTGTCCATGAAGGAATGTGAGGAACCCTGATCCTTCTTCTCTCTGTACACACACACACACACACACACACACACACACACACACACACCACGATATTCTGCATAGCCACCCCCTCAAAGTAATAATGCTCAATGATTGGGCACTAAAACCATGAACCCTAATACAACTCTTTTCACCTCTAAGTTGGTTCTCAGGCACTTTTTCCACATGAGTAGATAGCTGGCTAGCACAGCCACTAACAAGAGTGGTCTCGCCCTCCCACCCCCTACACTCCAGCCAAGAGGTTCTTCACCCTCCTCAAGGACACCTCTCCACCCTAGGGTCTTCTCTTAGCTGTAGTCGGTGCCTCTCTACTCCATGGGCACCGCTCAGTGGATTCCTCTCACACTAATATCCCCTGGGCCAGTGCCAGCCTACTGCTTCCAGAGACCCTTCCCAGCCCCTTAAGACCCGCACATACGGATGCAACGAAGACGACAAGGTTTGAGAAACCACCCTTGTTCTTCTGAGCTTCCAGGCCTGGCCAAGAAGAGTCTGGACTGTTTCACTGCCGGGCTACTGACAATGCCCCATCTAAGCCAGAAGGCAGCTGCCAGCCTTGTGTGTAAACCAGCCTACAGGGCTCAGGGACTTCTGGGTAAATCATCCCCAGATCCCTATTGCAACTCAGTGAAGTGAGTTTGCTAAGGCTGCTGCAGGCATCACCTGCTCACCCCCCATCACAAACACCGCCCCCATCACAGACACCCCGCCCCCATCACAGACACCCCGCCCCCATCCGCAGACACCCGCCCCATCACAGACACCCGCCCCATCACAGACACCCGCCCCCATCGCAGACACCGCCCCCATCGCAGATACCCGCCCCATCCCAGACACCCGCCCCATCGCAGACACCCGCCCCCATCGCAGACACCCGCCCCCCATCGCAGACACCGCCCCCCATCGCAGACACCCCGCCCCCATCGCAGACACCGCCCCATCGCAGACACCCGCCCCCATCACAGACACCCGCCCCCATCGCAGACACCCGCCCCCCATCGCAGACACCCGCCCCCATCATAGACACCCCGCCCCCATCGCAGACACCCGCCCCCATCGCAGACACCCGCCCTCATCTCAGACACCCACCCCCATCGCAGACACCCGCCCCCATCGCAGACACCCGCCCCCATCGCATTCACCCGCCCTCATCGCAGACACCAGCTCAGACTGAACTGGACCAAACTGTCCTAAGCATCTCTGCCAGGGCGAAGGGGAATCTTCCCTCATCAACATCCCCCACTTCTGACTTCCAACCATCTCCGTGCTCTCGGCCTCTACCCTAGATGTTCATCCCCATGGTGTGACAGGTTCTAGAAGACAGGGCCAGTGAGCCAGACAGATGGCTTCTGCTCTCAAGGAGGATGTCATTCCAGCCAAGCGAAAACTGCCAATAGCTTAATAATAACCTCCAGCCCTCCAGGCAGGGGAGGGCGCTTCAAAGAACTTCAGATGGGCTGTTGGTGTGGTGTTTAAAGAAGCCAACCTCCACAAGGGGACTCTGGTCCTAAATCCTAGTAGTGAGAAAGCAGTGGCCACAGGCAGAGCTGGGAGAGTCAACTGGACCGAAAGGCCTTGGAGCATGAATGTTTAGTAAAAGCAAGAGTCAGAAAGCAGGGCCTGAGCAAAAGGAGGAGGGGCGTTGTCCAGAGTGAAGACAGGGGTGGGACACATAGGGTAGTGCGCTGTGAGCCCCAGAGCTGGAGGCAGAGTGCTCTGTGTCCTAGCGATTCATCTTCAGCCCTGAGCCAGGTTCGGGCTAAAAATCACCTCACCCGTAGGTCTCACTAAGGACCTGAGGTGTGAGTTGCACCCACCTGGGCCCAGGCCTCCCAGACTCACTCTGCCCCTGACCTGACTAGCTGCCTCCCCTCGAAGCAGGATGGGACAAGACAGCAGGAGGGTGGGTTCCCACCTGGTTCTTCACGGTGTCAATCTCTGCCTGCAGCTTCTGGATGGAGCGGTTCATCTCCGCAATCTCATTCCGGGTGTTGCGGAGGTCATCCCCGTGCTTCCCAGCCTGGGCCTGGAGTGTCTCGAACTGGAAGGTGGAGAGCATGCACTTACAGCCGGGTGAACCATTACTGCCAGCCACTGGACCCCTCCTCATCCACAGAAAGCCCCTCCCAGCCTCCATTCCCAGGAAAGGGTAGTCACACTACAGGACAGTCCGTCCCCTCCTAGTCAGAATCTGAGAGCATGCGTGTGTGTTTACCCGTGCATGCTACAAGGATCCATGCCCTGTGCTCCCTTCACACCTGACTTCTGGCTTCCTCCAGTGTCTCCCATTTCTTTAGAAGCTTGCTCTCGGCTATTCTGACTCTGTAGTAACAATTAAGTCTCCTGGGCCTGGAACCCTGGACTTCAGGATCTAGTCCCTTGCTCTTCCACAGACCAGCTGTGTCTCTGTGTCTGCTTCCTCATGTTTAGAACGATGATCATAGTGTCGCACACATAAAAGGGCTTTTCTGTGGATTAAGTGTGTGGAGGTGACAGGCCATTGAACACTCCGCCTAGCCCTGCCTGATCGTCATTATGAAAGTGAGTGCCATCAATCAGTATGTGCCTCGTTCCTCATCCTGTGCCCCTTCAGCCTGGCTTTCACCCAAGGGAGGGGCCAGCCTTGCCACCTTCTTCATCCTGAACTCCAGAGTATACCATGGCCTTAGCCACTGGTGTCTGCCAGGTCCTGAAGGCTGGAGACAAGGTGAGGGGAAAGGTAGCAGCCGCCCAGAGCCTAGCAGAAGGAGGAAAGATACCCCAGATAGCACACACCTTGGTCTGGTACCAGGCTTCAGCCTCTGCCTGGCTATGGTTGGCCATCTCCTCATACTGGGCTTTGACGTCAGCGATGATGCCATCCAAGTCCAGGGAGCGGCTGTTATCCATGGACAGCACCACGGATGTGTCTGAGATCTGTGACTGCAGCTCTGCTAACTCCTGCAGGGACCAGACAGGACATTGGACTACATGCCTGGGACATGATCTATCCCTGTTTCCAGACCACAGTGGAACCTACTCAAGCTGGAGTGGGCAGAATGGCCAGGCGGTGAGGGGGCAAGGACCAAGCACGTGCCAAATAGTTCTGCCTACCCTGACTGCCAGCACCTCAATATCTGAGTCTGGTAGGATTAAAAGAGATAAAGAGACAATATGGCCCCCTCAGGGTACAAGTCACACATGACAGGAGCCGGTGGAGATGCTGAAACCATTCTTACTCCACCAAGCATGTCTGCAGTACGCCCTCCCCTGAAAGGACACGGGACTGATTTTCACAGAGTACATATTTTAGCCAGTCATGGTGGCTTGTATCTCTAATCCCAGCCCTGAGAAGGCTAAGGCTGGAGTATCCTACATTTGAGACCAGTGT
Organism: Rattus rattus; assembly: GCF_011064425.1. NCBI lineage: Eukaryota > Metazoa > Chordata > Mammalia > Rodentia > Muridae > Rattus > Rattus rattus. Next base: position 261,669,103 of record NC_046154.1, read on the forward strand.
AGGCTATAGAATGAGTTCGAGGTCAGTCTGGGTGAAACAATCAGATTCTATCTCAAAACGTGCGGACACACGTCTGACTGCGTGCGCGCGTCCAGGCGCACAGCGATCCAAAAAGGGTAAATATGGACATGTTTTATTGATTAATCTGTTTTCAATGTCATGGCTTGCTTTTCTGTATCATTGGCAATGAGTACGAACTCTGCGTTCGCCGATGAGAAGAGACCGTGTCCTATAGAATGTAGTTTTATGTTTATATACATATAGCCAGCTACCTATATGTAACACAAGCCAAAGATGGGAAGACAGACCCTGAGCTTGATTGCATGAACAGCCGAAAAACCCCCACTCCTGATAGTAAACATGCATGTAGACAGCAGCTCTAAACCTGATGGAGGCCGGATGATCCCATCAAGACTACACCTGAGGGACCAAAGAAGCATTCGGCACCCAAACCCCAGTCAGACGATGCCATTGTACCTCCTTCCCAAGGCTAAGATGCCGGATGATATCCACCGTTAGCCCCTTTCTCAGCCTAGGAGACATACCTCCCACCCTGGAACTCACTGTCTCATGAAGGGTCTTGAGAAAGTTGATCTCATCCTGCAGACTGTCTGCCTTGGCCTCCAGCTCCACCTTGTTTGTGTAGGCAGCATCCACGTCCTGGGGAAGGGAGGCAGGACAGAGTGACACCAAGTCCTCAAGACAGAAAACGGTCAGCAGAGAGGATGACAAGTTAGCCAATCCTGCCCAAGTTTCCAGGACAAAAGGCCCCTGCTTCCCCAGACGCTTCCGTCCTGGCTCTCCAGGTTGCTTGCTGGCTGGGTGACAATTTCCATGCATCCCCAGGACCAACACCTGCAGTCCAAAGGACATGAGCCCCAAACCAAACGTATGTCTAACTCCCAAAGGCAAGGCTTCATGTCGTGGACACGATCCTGACTCAGCTACAACTGGCTGTGTGACCTAGAACAAGTCACGTCCACACTGAAAGCCTTAATTTCTCAGTCCATGTGAGCACAGTGTCAATCATTCAGACCCCCCTTCACCCTCCTAAGATGAGCAACTCCAGCTGGCCTGTGTTATTGAATCACTGGGTGACTCCAAGGCAGGTGAGCCACAGGTAAAGACCAGATGGGAGCTAGGGTCTCTGTTAGTGCATTTACATCACTGTGACCAAAATGCCTGACAGAAACATGTAAGGGTGGAAAGACTTGTTTAAGCTCCAGATTTCAGAAGTCCCAACAAAGAAAGCCCAAAAAAACACTACAGCTCACATCATGGCTGACCAGAAGGAGGAAGGAATTTTGCTTGCTCTCTCTCTCTCTCTCTCTCTCTCTCTCTCTCTCTCTCTCTCTCTCTGTGTGTCTCTCTCTGTGTCTTTGTCTGTGTCTGTGTGTGTGTGTGTGTGTGCGTGTGTGTGTTTCTCTGTCTCTCTGTCTCTCTCTGTCCTTTCTGTCCAGGGTCTTAGCCCATCCTTCAGATGGTGTTGTCCACATTCAAGGCAAATGGTCCTCCCTCAGTTAGCCGTCTCTGGACACACCCAAAGGTATGCCTCACCAATCTTACAAGTGATTAATAGTGATATTACTGAAAAGCAGGTCTTACCAAGTAGCCCAGGCTGGGCTCGAGCCTGCAGCAGTCCTCTGCCTGTGCCTGCCAAGTACTGGAATTAAAGGTATGTACTACCACATCCAGCTCCTGGGTGATTCCAAATTCAGTCAGGCCGGCAATGGAGACTAACCTTCTCACTCTCCGACCTACACTTTCTTGGAAGACTCTTGAGTCTTTCAGGCCCCACTCTGCCTGCAGCAGGGCCTGGAAGGCAGAGCTGCCTGATGAGAGAGTTTGGACTCAGAATCCTAACACACAGGTAGCACAAATCCCCCGAGATGCTCCCACGGCTTTCCAAAGGCCACCTCCATGTCTCCAGGGTCAGAGAGCCCATCCTGCTTCAAGACAGTTCGCTGTTTATTCTGGAAACATCTGAGGCCACCCAGGAACCACCGGGTCTGGAGTCAAATGTTCTGACCCCTAGTGGACACTTCCTTTTGTGAGCCTAAGACATGGCTTTCAAATGTCCATCTTCTGGTCTTAGTTCTAATCCTAAAGGTCTGGAAACAACTCTATTCAGTCACCAGAGATATGCATACGCATAGGTGCACACACACACACACACATACATACCACACACACACTCACACACACCACACTCACACATACATACATACCACACACACACTCACACATACAGACACACATACATATACACATACATGCACACTCATACACATACATACAGAACACACATATACACACTCACACAGAGGTACATAAAAGCATACATACACACAATGACACACACATACAGTACACACACTCATACATATAGACACACATACATACATACACATACATGTACAGACACACATACATACACAGACACACAGAGGCACACATATATACACACTCACACAGAGACACACATACAACACACACTCACATTTGAAGACACACACAAACATGCACACACATACAGATATAGAACACATACACACACAGAGACACACACTCACAGAGGCATACACATATGCACAGAGACACACACAAAGACATACACACTCACACAGAGACACACAAGCACACGTGAACATACAGCATGTGAACACAGGCTGTGCTCCTCTGGTGTGGTTTTGAGACTTCCCCAAGCTTATCATTCCCCGTTTAGTCCCAGGCAGGCCTTGACCACAGACCTAGTCCGGTGGTAAAGCCCCCGGTCCCATCCTGTGAGACAGAGGGGGGAGCCCTCCAGCACCTCTGCTCCTCACCTTCTTCAGCAGCACAAACTCGTTCTCGGCAGCTGTGCGTCGGTTGATCTCCTCCTCATACCTGCAGCGGGAGAGGGGGCCGTGACACACAGCTTAGCCTCCAAGCATCAAACACAACACTTGGGAAATGTATGTGGATTAGAAACCAAAGGCTGCAGCTACTGATCGGGAGGGCAAGCACAGCCCTGCTTAGGGGCTGTTTGATGGAGCCTGCACTGGTGTGCACTTCCTGTGGGGTAACTCACACTCTCCTCCCAACAGTCCCACAATACAGTACTGCAATTGTCAGAGCTGAAAACACAGAGGCACGTCACCTGCCCAGGTCACTGTACTGCAAAGGGACAATCCCTGGCTTAGCTCCTATAGCTGACACCACCACACGCACCAGACCACTAGGTAGGCCGGCTCCTGAGGTGTGGACAGCAAGCTCAAACGGGACAAGCTTGTTGAATCAGGACAGACCATATGGAGTCCTGAAGAACCAGGCCACACTGGATGGTATAGCCTGGATCTCTCCCCCCACCACCCCAATCCCGTTGCCTCTGAAGGAGCTGGCAGCTGGCTTTTGGGAGGATCTCTGCAAGCAGGGCAACAGGAAAGAGTATGCATTTGCCTGTTCTACTGTATATGTGGAGGATCAAAAGGAAACTTAAGAACCGGTGGAGAGGAGGGAGGACGCAGGAATTGCCTGTTGAGAGTGGCGGGAAAATGGCCTGAACAGCTTTGGAAGAAGCAGGGTGCCAGTCAGGAGCTGGCTCTGGTCATTCACACATCTGCAAGGCTCTCTGAAGCTCCACCTTGGGGCGGGGCTGCTGGGCTTGAGCTCTCAGAGCAGCCATTCCCCTTCCCTGTGCCTGCTGCCTGTCCCTCATTCATCCTCTACCTAGGGCTCACAGAGATGAGGGGAGATGGCTGTGGGCTGAATGCCTGACAGCAGGGGCTGGCTGGCTACCCAGAATCCTCTCCACCCTGCACCTGTCTGGCTCCACCTAGGAGATTGTCTGTTGACTTTTGCTCAAGGGAAGCAGCTGGTGGGAGACACTCCCCAGAGGTCCTGTTTGTTCTCCTCCGGTCAGAGCTGGTATGCCTAGTCCCTCTTATTCACCTAACCACACACAGAGCACATTAGCTGTCCCCAGTGCCCAGTGATGGGGGGTAGGGGGGAGTGGCAGGGGGGAGGTCAAGTCTCAGGCTTTGCTTTCTATTCTGGGAGAAGAAAGGGTTGCAGGGACATTCAAAGGTGCTCACAAATCCCAGGCTTCCTGTCTCTGGTGGCTTCGTCCTTGGTCTGCCCTGATCCCTGCTGTGTCATTCAAAACCATCAACTCCATCTGTTTCTTTCTTTCTCACATCAGGCTTGTTGGCCCTTCCTGGGAATGAGGGACCCACCTTCAAGACCAAGTTTCCTGTGACCTGCTATGTGATTTCAACTAAGCCCCATAGACTGTCTGGTTTCCAATTCTTCATCTGCCTGAGGGGGAAAGGGGCTGTTCTGGAATCATCTGTGAGGGCTATAAGTTCTGAAGCATTCCTTTCATAGGATACCTTTTACTCATGGTGCCTAGGGACTTAGTCGGTCACCCAAAAGGAAGCAAGACTGTCAAGGAAGACAGGGTTATTTCTGACTAATCCAGATGGGAAATGACCAGAATGTCCCAGCAATAGCCCCTGGGGGCAAGAAGGAGAGGTGAGGAAGAGACTGCGTCAGCAAAGGCCATTGCTCAGGCCCTTCTAATGCTGAGCAGCCATGCACTTTGACCCCTGAACCAGGGACATTTGCGGAGTGTCTGTGAGTGAGAAGCACACTGTCCCAGGGCTGGGATCTTCCAAGAGGCACCAGGGACATTACTTGTTCTTGAAATCTTCCACCACATCCTGCATGCTCCGCAGCTCCACCTCCAGGCGGCCCCCATCCAGCTGCAGTGCCTCAAGCTGCTGCCGCAGGCCAGCAATCTGGGCCTCGAAGATGCGGGGAAGCTGGATGCTCTTGGCTGACTTCTGCTCCTGCAGCAGCGCCCACTTGGTCTCCAGCATCTTGTTCTGCTGTTCCAGGAAGCGCACCTGGAGGGGTATGGAAGGGGAGGCACTGAGGGGCCAGGCTGGACAACCACAGATGTTAAGTCTGGAGCCACTGTGAGGCAGAGCCCGTCTACCCAGCACTCGCCCTGCCCCCATCTCTAGGACCGTATTTCAAGTGTAAGCCGTGGAGTAGCTGAGCTTGGTTTGGTGGTGTACAGGGTTTCTAGCCAATTCTGCCTCAATGGTGTTCTCTACCTCTGCCTTTTAAATAGCCCCTTTCTTCCCTGAAGCTGGGGCTGAGAGGGTATTAGGGAACTGACTGGACTGTCCCCTCCTTCCACGCTGGAATTTTTCTTTCTTCCTCAGTATCTTCTCTCCTTCCTCTTTCCTCGGCCTAAAGGTGAGAGGCAAGAAAACCAGCAGCCTGAGGAACCAGGATGGTACAGCTTAGCATCAAGGCAGGAAACGGGTCTAGAGAAGCCTGGGAGGCTTCTTTTAAGGATTTCTGGGGCAGAATAGTATGGGTAAGAGGACTGGAAGGGAGACATAGAAGCAGGGGACTGGGCCCTAGCCAGAGGGCCAGGCAGGACTGCAGGTCTCAGCTCCCCTGATTTGGGTCCTTCTGTGAGACTCGAATCTGCCTCTCATTCCTAGAAGCCCAGGAATGGCACGGATGGACAGCCAGGGAGCAGACCCTCCAAAGGGTCCCTCAACCAAGTCCCTGTCTCCCACACAGCCATCTGCAAAGGCAGAAGTAGCCTTACCTCCTACCAACAATGGAAGGTAGAGGAACAGGCAGGTAAGTAGGGCAGAAGCCTCCTCCCCCAGGCCTTTATTCTCAACATCTACCTCAGATACATCATTCTCCCATCTGGAAAGGGAAAGTCACCCCACCCAATTCCTGACTCCCCGTAACTTCCTCCCAGGGAAAGGGACCCAGACAGCAAAGAACTAACTTCTGGCCTTGGCCTCCAGAGCTTCCAGTCTCACACCTGTAACAAAGTGGCTTCAAAGACCCAGAGATCTCAGTCAACTAAGGAAGCTGGAGAGAACTTAGGGGACAAACCGTGAGTCCTTGAAGAACGGGAGGGGCCCAAGGCCAGTTGTTTGAGGAGAGGAGCTTGGAGACTGAAGAGAGGGTGTAAGGAGAGGTACTACAAAGAGCCCACCGAAGACACAAGAGGAAAGAGATCCACAGTGGTCTCCCAGGACAGGGCGTGGCCGGAAAGAACCGCTAGGGTTTGACTGAGGCTGGGTCACATCGGCCTCACCTTGTCGATGAAGGAGGCGAATTTGTTGTTGAGGGTCTTGATCTGCTCATGCTCCTCCTGGCGCACCTGCTGGATGGTGGGGTCGATGTCCACACTCAGCGGTGCCAGCAAGCTCTGATTGATGGTGATCTCACGGATGCCGGCGCCCACCGGGCCCCCATTAGCGGAGCGAACGGCCACACGAGGCCTGGAAGTGCCCAGGCCATAGAGGCTCCTGCTGCCGAAGCCGGCGCCGGCCGAGCTCAGCCGCACCTGAGCCCCGCGGCCGGGATAGGCAGTGGAGCGAGAGCTGAAGTGGATGGACATAGCGGCTGTACAGGGCTGGCTGGACCAGGAGAGAAGCAGCGCGAACTCCCTGACCTCAGGCAGTCTGAGACCTTTTATCCCTCCACGAGGGGCGGAGGCGGTGAGCGCACACAGGTGGGGACAGGGCGGGGCTGGCCGCTGGCCGCTGGCCGCTGGCCACCTTTCTCTGCCGCCAGGGCCCTCCTGTCCGCCTGCTTTCTGCCCTCGCACCGCCCCCAGCCACCGCCCAGTCTCCCCGTCCACTCAGGAAGTGTCTGCAGGAGACCCAGACGCCATCGTGAGACACCCACACCTGAGGCAAGTTGCCCAAGATACCCACAGCCTAGAAATCTCTAGACCTCAAAGAGACCACCTTACAATTGGCAGAGCAAGGCTTTCTGGAGCAGGCTTGGGGAGTGAACACAGAGAGATTCCTGAGGCCAGCAGGAAAGCCAAGTGCTACAAGAGGAAGTGTCTATTGAGAAAGTTGAAACCCCTCACCCATTGGCTGGGGAAGCCCCAGGCATTCTAGAACTCTCCCTCCCAGTCCTGCTGCTCCTGGAGAGCTCAGCTCAGTTCTTCAGTAACCTGGCCCCGTGATGAGCCTCATGGGATGAGTTGTTTCAGTAACTGCGCCCTCCCCATCATCCAAATTCAGAGGGCTTTCCTCACCCCCTCCTCAAACTCCTGCATGGGTTCCTGGGATGCCTTGTGTGCCCTACTGTGCCCTCATACCCCTAGACACACCAGTGTGCTTATACATACATATATATACATATGTGCAGTGCTCCCCACTTCCGTTTTTCCCAGACTCACTTGGTCAGCCTTTAACCTACCTCTGGCCCCATGCAATGAGCCCCACTGGTCCTTTAGGGGCACCCTAGGTGGAAGAGAGTGGGAGTGGAATGTTCTTCCTGCTTTGCCTTTTCAGGTAGAAACCCCTAAGCTTGCAAGGAGACTCCCTACCTCTCAAGGTGCTTCCTCCGCCCTTCGTCCCCCTCTGTACCCCACTCTCCCTGCTGCTACAGCCCCTGCCACCCACCCCCAACTTTGGAGGTTGTGTCCTGCCTACACCAAGAGCTCCCTCTTTCTCCAGATGGGCTGAGAAGAGTCCCAGCAGGGCAGAGCTAGTGTGCTGACCTGAATGAGTCACTGGACCCCTCAGCCACAGCTCCTTCAGAGTGTGCAGTGAGCGGTGGGAAGCAGACTACTGGGAAGACAGAAGTGCCTGGGCCCTTCAGCCCAGGCCTCAGCCCCCTACAACCACCACAGCCTTGAGAGATACTTCCTCATTCCTGAGCCTACCCCACATCTGCCCTGGACCTCTTTAAAGCTCCAGTGCTAGCTAGATTCCTCCTGCCCCCACATTCCCAGACCAACCTGAGAGGCTATTCAGTGCCAGGTGGAGGCAACACACACACACACACACACACACACACACACACACACACACACACACACGTCCTTTGAAATGTTTCACAGAGGGATGCGAGCCCCTGACACCTCCCATCAAATTCCTGCCCCAAAGAAGGTCACAGTCCAGTGATTCAGCCAATCTCTCCCTCTCCCTCTCCCCCTTCCCCTCCCCCTCCCCCTCCTCCTCCCTCTCCCTCTCCTCCCTCTCTCTACATGCAAGCCTTGCAGAGACCACCTCCTAGATTCTGCCTTAGCCCCACAAACCCCTCCATTGTCATCTGCCTAACTCAGTGACAACATTCTGCTATACACACCACACACACACATACCTACACTCATTCACACATACACATTCACATACATGCACATACATCTCACACACACACATTCACACATACTTACACACACATACATGCACACAATACACAATCACACATATGCAAACACACCACACATACACACTCACACTTACACACTCACTCTCACATACATACACATTCACACATGCACACACCACACACACTCACTCACTCATACTCACATACATGCACACACACCGCACACTCACACATGCATGCACACCACACACACTCATTCATTCACACTCACATGCACACACACCATATACTCACACACATTCACACACTCATACAACACCACACATACCCCACACACACACACTCACTCACACATGTCACACATTCACTTGCACACACACACTCATTCATACTAAGCCACACCAGGCATAAACTTTGTTTGTCCTCTGACTCTCTTGGCTGTTAGGCTAAGCATCCTCTGGAACCTAACCACCAACAGCAGTGAGCCCAGATTCTTAGCCCTACCTGTATCCACCAATCCTGACCTGGAAGCCCGGCCTCTGCCACCCAGCCGAGTGAACATTGTGGCTCCTCCCACAGAGCAGGGGAAACACTCATAACCAGTATTCATAGCCCAGCAATGTAAAACACATTCTGATTCTTAAAGGGGGGAAAGGGCTATTTTTTTTCATTATCTTGAAATGTGACTGCTTCTGATCATACTAAAAGCCATTTAACAATCTGCATGAGACAGAGTGCTTGAACAGCATGCTTCTAATCATACTGAAAGCCATTTAGCATTCTGCACAAACCACTGAGGGAGGTGGTCAATGGCAGAGTGCTTGACTGGCATGTATGTGGTCCTATGTTCAATCTCTAATAGCGCCACACAAAAAATTCAGCCCAGAGCATAAGAGCTTAACACTTACAAAGGAACCGAGAGACACAGGCTGAGAAGGATGTGGCAGACAGCAGGCTACTTTCCTGACTGTACACCACCATCCAGAAGAACATGACAGGCATAGAGAATGTCGCTGCAGTTTACATGGTACCTTGTGAGTGCGTGCTGGCTTAACCTACTAAACCATCTTGTATGTATACTACAACCTATGACACAGAGGTGTATTTTACCCCTCCACTCTTTGTGACAGGCTGTCACATGTAGCCAAAGCTGGCCTCAGATTATTGATGGTCCTGTCCCAGATTTCTAAGTGCTGGAATTATTAGACATGTGTCACCAAACCCAGTTATTGACCCCGTTTGAAGAGAATACATTGAGGCACAAAGAATTTAAGTCACTTGCCCAAGCTCCCACAGCTAAAATGTAGAGAAGCTAAGACTTGAACCCCAGTAGTTAGAACCACTAGATTACTTGCAAAAAAAAAAAATGATGATGATGATGATGATGACAACAACAACCGTAGGAAGATGGGAGAGATGGATCCATGGTTAAGAGCACCCAATTTCAGTTCCCAGACTCATGTCAAGTGACTCACATCTTCCTGCAACTCTAGCTCCAGTGATCCAATACCATCAGTCTCTCTGAGTACCTGAAGGCATCTGCTTGTATACACACATACACACATGTACATACACACATACATATATGTACACATACACATGTACACACATAAATATACACATGTACACATATACACACATACATATACATACACATATACATATATACATATACATACATAAACTTATACATGTACACATGCACACATACATGTGTATACATACATGCACATACCCACATACATGTACACATACATAAACATGCACGTATACATGTATACATGCATGCATATACACATGCACATGTACACATATGTACACACATGCACATATACACATACACATATATAAACATACACGTGTACCCATATATGCATACACATGTACACATATACACATATATACACACATACACATATACGCACACACATACACATGTACACATGTGTACACACATATACACACATACACATATACACATACAAGTACACACATACATATACACATACTTATACACAAACACACATACACACATATACACACATACACATATACACATACACATATATAAACATGCACATGTACACATGCATGCACATGTATACATACATGCATATACACATATGCACATAAATGTACACACATATACATATACACATACAAGTACGCACATACACATATATTCACACAAACACATATACACACATACACATGCACACTAAATAAATTATATATAGAGTAAATACAACTGTAAGAAAGAAAATTACTTGCAAATATGGACTGCTCAGCACCTCTCAAACTGGGAGGAGAAAGAATAGAAGCACAAAGCCAGGCCAGGCATGTTGGAACGTGCCCATGACCCCACAAGGTGGAGCCGACAGAGTAGGTTGGTGACCTGACGACCAGCCAGAACCGCATAGCAAGAGTCTGTCTCAAACAGTAAAACACGAAACCCTTTTGTGCCTTTCAAGCCATTGAAGACTGAAACCATATTAGCAGCACTCCAGTCGTGTGCTCTCCTGCTGGGATTATCGATTGTCACCTCCTCGTGCAGGGAAAGCTGGCAGAAGATCTCAGAATCAAAAGAGACATCAGCAGGGGCTGGAGAAATGGCTCCATGGGCAAGATGCTCTTGCATAAGGCTGGAGTTCCTTTCCCAGCATCCACATGGAGGCTCGTAACCATCTGCAACTCCAATTCCAGGTCTGACGCCCTCCTCTGGCCTCAGTGGGTACCAGCCATGCACAGGCGCACACACATGCATACATGCAGGCACTGACAAATGCACATAAGATTAAAAAAATAAATCTTTTAAGAATATGGCCCTCAACCTTGGATGAATAAGCGAAACAAGACGAATCCATCAGCCCTTGGCCAAGTCTTTCTGCTCTGGGTTCTTCTCATGGAGTTCACAGTAACTGCACGTGTACACCACAGTCCCTTCTGTACTGTCTTGTGTTCAGGAAAAACTGGAAACCTAAGTGCCAGTCAACAGGGAGCCCTGACGATGAGTTGAGCTGGCCACTATATTAGTGACAACTTTATCAGTGCTAAAAGGCAACCTGCAGAAGGAAGGGTTTATTCTGCAGCTAACGGTTCCAGAGGGTTAGTGTCCACCATGGTGGGCAGAGGCAGAGGAAGCAGGAGGTGAACTACAAGCAGGAAACAACCTTGAAACCCCAAAGCCTGTCCCAGTGAATGCTCCAGCAAAGTCACATCTCCTAAGTCTCCCTAAATGGCTCCCAACTGGGGACCAAGAATTCAAGCCAGTAAGACTTACAAGGACCATCTCATTCAAACCACCACAGCAGCATTCAGTGGGCTGCCGTTTAGTGACATTAATACATCCTTTCTATGCGGGGTTTTAGAAGTTTTAGTTCATCAATTGGTTTTCATGTGTATGGATGTTTTACCTGCATATATGTGCATGCAGTCACATGCATGAAGTACCCAGGAAGCCAGAAAAGGAGGTCAAATCTCCTGAGGCTGGAGTTGCAGCTGATGTGGTCTGGCATGTGGGTGTTGGGAATGGAATCCAGGTTCCCGGAAGAGCACCCAGAGCTCTTAACTGCTGAGCCACCTTTCCAGCTCCCCTGAGTTTTTAATCTTTACATATCAGCAGCAAAACTGGCGTGGTCTTTTTTTTAAAGATTTATTTATTTATTATATATAAGTACATTGTAGCTGTCTTCAGACACATCAGAAGAGGGCATCTGATCCCATTACAAATGGTTGTAGATACTATGTAGTTGCTGGGATTTGAACTCAGGACCTCTGGGAGAGCAGTCAGTGCTCTTAACTGCTGAGCCCTCTCTCCAGCCCATCTTAATGATTCTTTGCTTCTGCCTGCATAATGATGGGTTTCTTCATTCCTGTGTGTCATTGTACTCTCTTCTCATGCCACCCCTTCCCCACTGCCCTCTCATGCCTCCCCTCCCCCACCACCTCTCATGCCTCCCCTTCCCCACTGCCATCTCATGACACCCCTCCCTCACACCCTCTCTCATGTCACCCCCCCACCTTCAGCTGGTTCCCTCTCTTCATCCAGATGTCCCCTCATCTTTCTAAGCATGTTTCCCATTGCCCTATCTCATAGCTTATTGCCAGTGCTTATCACAGCTGCAGAAAGCAAACAGACACCCTGCCGATTCCCTTCCCAGATTGCTGGTTTACACACTCTTACACTCTCGCATATACATGCACATACGCAATCATAAATCTGAGTTTCAAATACAAGTGAAAATGCAGTGTTTTGCCTCTGAGTCTGGCTACCAGCATAACACTTTAAAATAGCCCCCAAGTTTGTCCATACCTCCCTCCCTCCCTCAGCTGTGGCTACACAGCCCACAGCTACCTTCTAACCTCCTGCCCACTGTTTCCCACGCACGAGGACCCTGCAGGAAAGTCCTCGGCTCCCACCTATTCCAGCAGCCTGGTTCTCCACAGATGATCCGCCCTCCTCACACCTGAAGCTGCTCAATCCCAGCAACTTTCTCCTTCATCTTTATTCTTGAGTCACACCTCCTAATAGTGCCACTCCCTGGGCCAAGCATATTCAAACAACCACAGAACCTAAACTGCATAGCTTAGCATCTACAAAGGAAAACACACCATAGCCAGAAATAGAAATATCTACATGGAATCTAGCATTTGGAAGGCTGGGATAGACCAGCCTGGACTAAGAAAAGGAGAAGAGAGCAGGGAAGGCCACACACATACAATACATACATACATACATACATACATACATACATACATACATACACATACACACATAACACATGCATACATATATACACATACATACACATAAACACATACACACACATACACACATACACACATACATACACATACCTACATACACACATACACACACACATACACACACACATATACACACACGTAAGCACATACACACACATATACACACACCTACACACACATATACACACATACACACATATACACATACACACATACACACATACACACACGTATACACACACATACATATAAACACATACACACATACACACACATAATCACACACATACATACACACATATACACACATATACACACATAATCACACACATACATACACACATATACACACATACACACACATAATCACACACATACATACACACATATACACACATATACACACATATACACACACACATACATACACACATATACACACATACACACACATAATCACACACATACATACACACATATATACACATACACACACATAATCACACACATACATATACACACATACACACACATATACACACATACACACATATGCACATGTATGCACACACATACATATAGACACATACACATACATATACACACACCTACATACACATACACACACACATACACACATACACACATATACACACACATACACACGCACACACAGCACACACATACACACACACATACAATCATATACACATGCACACAGCACTTCACCACTAACACTGCGACCCAGTTTAGCTGCATCCTCCATGCGACTAGTAGGCGCTGCTTCCCAGCCCTTTGATCTGCAGCCTCTGCCAGGCATCTCCATTGTTTTGACATAGCTTCAGGGCCCTCTTTCTGTCCAAGGTCCTACCCCTGTCCCCTCCTCTCCACAGAGAATCATCATGTTCTTCTTCACTGAGGAAAGGCCCTCTGGGAGAAACTCCACCACCTTTCTGCCTCCGCAAATGGCCTCCTCCCTCCCCCCTCCCTCCCTCCATCCCTCCCTCCATCCCTCCATCCCTCCCTCCCTCCATCCATCCATCCATCCATCCATCCATCCATCCATCCATCCATCCATCCATCCCTCCAGAATGAGGACAAAGTGGCTCCTCCTCTCCCTGGCACATCAGTTGCTGTCATCTCCAGAACTCCACTCCCCTCTCAACCTCTTCTTCCTAGAATTCCCATGCCCTCTCCACCCTTGTCCTTGCTCTAACCTTAACCTCCTTCTTTGCTATTACATAAGCCTTTCCTCCTGGACCATGGTCTCTGTGCACCCTCATTGCTGATGAGGGTTAAGAAGTCAGATGTCGGACATCTTAGTGAGGCCGCAGTGATCCACACTACTCTCTGATTTTCGCTGTGCCGCCCAAATACGGCAAGAAGAAAGATGCCGAAAAGTCCGCCAGAAAAGACAAAGATCCAGCAAATAAATCTAGTGGCAAAGCCAAAAAGAAGAAGTGGTCCAAAGGCAAAGTTCGGGACAAGCTGAACAACCTTGTCCTGTTTGACAAAGCTACATCTAACAAACTCTCTAAGGAAGTTCCCAACTACAGCTTATTACTCCAGCCGTGGTCTCCGAGAGACAGGAGATTCAAGGTTCCTTGGACAGGGCAAGGAGCTACTTAGTGAAGGACTTATCAAGCTGGTTTCAAAGCACAGAGCCCAAGTAATTTGCACCAGAAACACAAAGGGTAGCGACGCCCCAGCTGCGGGTGAAGATGCATGAACAGATTCAATCAGTTGTACATTTGGGAAAATAAAACTTTATCGAATGAAAAAAAAAAAGGACATCAGTAGGATGAGGTTTCAGTGGAATGAGGAAGCAGAAATTGAAAGGACCTTTTGAAATTGTACATATTTAGCCATTATTTATTTATTATCGTAAGTTCGCAGCAGCAGAGAATATGCTACATGGTGTGTATGTCGGAAGGAAGCTTAGAGTCAGCTCTCTCTGTCCACCATATGGGTTCCGGGGATCAAACACAGGCAGCTAGCTAGACTGGTGCTAAGCACCTTTACCCACAGAGCCACCCCCAGCTCCAGAAGGACCCTTTGGAAGGAAGGAAAAGTGACGGAAAAGTTTTCTTAAGCAGGAAGCAAGCTTAGAGGAAGGTCTATTTACAACAGGTGAGACCTATGCCCACGGAATGGCACGTGGGTGTGTTGAAGGGATCTTAAACATGAGAGACTATGCAAATGGATGCAGCAGGAGCCAAAGGAATGTGCCTAAGAGATGTGGCAAAGCACAGGAGAAAAACCCCAGATCTATGACAGGAAGAGAAGCTGAGAGCAGAGATCATTCATGTATCCAGATGCTCCCGGTGGGTGGCCCAGGCCAAGTGAGGCTCTAGAGTGGCTGTCTAGGTCTGCTTCTGGTAGACACATCCCGCCTTCTCCAGCACGGCTCCAGGGATTTGCTTGTCCAGGTTATTGCTAGGATTACATATTGGAGCCATTGTGCCTGAATCAACTTCCCTCCCTCCCATTTTCCTCTTTGCTTATCTGGGTTATTGAGGGAATAAAGAAAAGACAAACAGGGCTGGGAGTATGTACACTGGTGGTGTGCTTGCCTAGCAACTGTGAGGTCCTGAGTTCAGTTCCCCCCACTGCCATAAGTAAAATAAATAAATATATTTTTAAAAAAGAGAAGAAAAGACAAACGCACAGAGACAGAAACGGTGGCATTGGGTGCTCTGGGCTTCCTGATGAAGATGTCACGGTACCTCGGAAGCTCAGCCTGTTTATTAGAGCAGTTGAATGGGGAGACTGGGTCACTGATAGAGCTGAACAGGGAGGAGGAGTCGGCTAAGCTACAGGAGCAGTCTCTGCTGGGGAGCAGTCTTCAGGCTGTAAGTATCTGGGAGCAGAGGAAGCCAGGGTGTTCGTTTTCCACACACACGGAAGGGAAGACTTTGCCTATACCTATCCTGATGGTGGTTTTAACATTTCCTATGGGTCTCAGATACCCGGGTCCTTGACACAGTGGTGCCTATAACAACAGCACACATTCACTCCAGATTTCATTCACTGAGGACTTCCCTCACTCCCCATCCCATATGTGGACTTTCTCTAGTCTCTCTCCTCATGACATCCCACACTGTAAGAGCTCAGTCACCTCAGGGGAAGCTGCACAGGTCTCCAGTGGAAGGGATAGGGGAACAGCCTCACCTTAGCTTTGTAACTTAGCTTTGTCACCTTAGCCTTGTAACTGACCTCTATGAGACTCTACTTATGTATCTGTAAAGTGGGTCTCAGCAGTGTCTGCTCCATGGGGCTTAAGCACTGATGAACAGAACAATACAATGTGCTCAGGTTCTGCACCCCTCACAAAGACCCAAAAACGGAGATGTCACCACAGCAGCTGATCAATGGCACATCTGTCCTGTGGTGGACATTCCCAGCCTCTCTCTCTCCCAGTAAAGGTTCAGAGGTTGGCATCTGGGAAACCACCTTTCTTGTTTTTTATTCCCAGTTTCACAAGACTTTCCGGTTATCAGAATCCTGGTGTTTCCCATGTACTGGCTGAATATTCTAGAACTGGTTATACAAAACATGGCTTTCCTACTTCCTGCTGAGGTCCACCTTGACATAAAATGGACAAATAAATGGAGAACAGAAAGCAGGAGCCCTTCAGCAGCCTGCAGGAGTTCATAGGCTCCTCGGGGAAGCTGACTCTGAGCTACAGCATCAGGACCAACTTCAAGTTCAAGTGCAGGGGGAGCCCTGGGTCAACTCCAATCCCAACTTGAAGAAGTTCATTTCAAGAGCATCATGGAGAGAACCCACAGCTGCAGTTCGAGCACTTCGTGGTGGTCGCAACGTTGGCCTTGGAAAACAAGGACCAGGTAGTCGATGGCTCTGTGGACGTGATTGTCTGTGTTCAGGGGAGCACCAGGAGAAGATTCTCAGGGCATGCTGAGTATTGAGCCGGACAGGGCACCAGGCCAGCTCAAGACGGTTCCGGCACAGTTCACATTGAGGGCAACCTTAGTCACACAACCCGAGCAGTACCTCATTATTTATTCAACGAATACTTGGAGAATTGTGAGCAATGTAGCGGCCCTGTGCTTTAGTGTCATCTACACGCACAATGATGTGTAGCTCACAGAAATGGCAGAGCCATGGGGCTGGGGAGGTGACTCAGCTGCTACAGTGCTCGTATCCACGTGAGGACCTTACTTTAGATTCCCAGCACCCACATAAAAGCTGGGTGCGTGAACACCTGTTGTCCCCGTGAGACGGAGGAAAAGGACACAGCGGATATGACTGGACAGCGAAAGAGCTCTAGGTTTGGTGAGAAACCCTGTGTCAAAAACTAAAGTGGAGAATGACCACCGAAGATACCCAACACTAACCTCTGACCTCAACCACCTCAACTTCTGAGTCAGGAGTCTCTCCAAACACGGATCTCCCTTTGCAGTGTCTCCCAACCTGCGGGTCGAGACCCTTTGGTTTGCCTTACAGCCCTTTCACAGGGGTCACCTAAAATCGTCCCGAAACATGGATATTTGCACTACGATACCTAACAGTGGTAAAATGGCTATTACAAAGTAGCAACAAAGTAATTTTATGGCTCTGGGGTCACCACAACACAAGCAACTGTTTTAAAGGATCACAGCTTTAGGACGGTTGAGAACCACTGTTCCTGTGGCTTCCGATGCGGCATCTTCTGAATCTTATAACACAGTCCAATTTTTTTTCAGAAGATGAGAACAACAAATCCCCCACAGAACAAGCCAGAACAGCACCCTTCATCAACAAATATAAACTTGTAAGTGCACAGATAGCTATCTCTGCTTGTCACATGTTCCTTGGTTGTACTCTGGGGCCTCCCAGGGTTATCTACATATCACTCTCCAGCTCTTTTCCCTAGTGACAAGCATTACTCATTGTTTCTGAAGAGAAAGGGAGGTAGGCATGCTGGGAAAGAAAAGAAGCCATGGTGGGAAGCAGGCTCCAGACGAGCTACGCATGGTGCCCTCTTGAGTCTGCACATGATGTCCTTGTGGGGTTTCTTACCGCTTTGTTTTTAATTATAAAAGCATTTGATACATAGGATTGTTGTTTAGAGGGAGGGAGAGAGAGAGAGAGAGAGAGAGAGAGAGAGAGAGAGAGAGAGAGAGAGAAGGAACAGGGGAAGGGAGAGAGGAAGGGGGAGAGATGGGGCAGAAAGAGATGGAGAGAGAAGAGGGAAAGGGAGAGAGAGGGAGGGGGAGATATGGGGAAGAAAGAGATGGAGAGAGAGAGGGAGGGAGGGAACAGGGAAAGAGGGAGAAAGGGAAAGGGAGAGAGATTGGGCAAGGAGAGAAAGAAAGACAGAGAGGAACAGAGAGAGACAGAGAGGAACAGAGAGAGACAAAGAGAGACAGAGTCAAAGGTCAAAGGACCAGGCATAATGACCAGCACTCATCGCTAAAGAGGCAGAGGCAGGCAAATGTCTGAGTTCAAAGCCATCTTAGTCTGCACAGGGAGTTTAGGCCAGCCAGGAGTACACTGTGAGACGCTGTCTTTAAAAGAGGGGCCTCTGGGGAGGACGGCTTAATTCCTCCTTTATCTCTCTCAATCCCACATCCTCCCATCCTGCGGGAAATTCTCATGTTTTCCCTGCCTCATTTTGGGTATTTGGGGAATTTTTTCATCTGGGTTTACTAATAGTTACTTTTCATTCCCAAGCTGAATTAGACCCAGAATTCATGATTATAAGAATATAGTGATACTGCCAAGCAACCAGAGCTTCCAGGGACTAAGCCACTACCTAAAGACTATACATGGACTGACCCTGGACTCTGACCTCATAGGTAGCATTGAATATCCTAGTAAGAGCACCAGTGGAAGAGGAAGCCCTGGGTCCTGCTAAGACTGAACCCCCAGTGAACTAGACTGTCGGGGGAGGGCGGCAATAGGGGAGGTGGGGAGGAACACCCATAAGGAAGGGGAGGGGGGGGATGTTTGCCGAAACCGGAAAGGAATAACACTCGAAATGTATATAAGAAATATTCAAGTTAATAATAAAAAAAAAAATAAAAAAATAAAAAAAAATAACAATAAAATCCAAAAAAAAAAAAAAAAAAAGAATATAGTGATACAACCCTTCAGCTCAGGGCAGCTCAGAGCAGATGACTTCAGATTTCACTTCCCCCTTTCCCTGATCCCTCTCCCAACCCCATGAACTCCCCTGTTCCAAACCCTGGGCTTGGCTGAAATAACCTGACATTGTAGCTCCCATCCATTCCAATTTATGATCACTTAAAATCACCTTATCACGACCCACTTAGTTTACTGGCGTGTTGCTGATCGATGTTTCTTACGGTATTTGTCTAATTGTTACTGCGAGCTTGGGACTAATTTATATTTCACATTTAAGCTTGGTTTGTGTAGGCTACCTTACGAAACAGTTCGTGGGATATCGTTGTGTATCTGGAAATGTCTCCTCTTCTGGAGTCCTCACAGTTAAGTTCTTTGGCCAAGATTCTTGGCTCTGAGTCTGAGCATTGAGGCGTTTCCACGGCCTCAGGTGTCTACACTGCAGCGGGTTTTCTCAGAGCCGGTTAGAGTCTCTTTCCTTTACAGCTTGTTGTTTGGTTTCTGGAGTCTTAAGGACTACATATGTGTCTTATCTTTATTATTTATATTCATTTTAATTTAATATTTATCAAATATTCGTGTAATGTTTATTATTTTTATTTTGATCTTAGTATTCAAGTGTTTGTTTGTTTGATACAGGGTGTCCCATAGCCCAGGTTGGCCTCGAATTCACTATATAGCTAAGGCTAGCCTCAAACTCCTGTTCTTCCCACCTCCACCTCTCAAGTGCTGGAATCACCAACCTGTGTCCTGTGCCTGACCTCAAGTCTCCTTTGGGTCATACAAACCTGTCGCTGTTGTCTCCTTTTCTGTTGTTTCTACTGCTTGTGTTGTTTTTAGAGCAACACTCAGATACAAAGTTTCCCAGCTTCAGCGTCCTTGCTCCTTCAGTTGTAACTTCACTCCCTGATACTTTCAAAGCCTCAAGAGAGTCCCTGCTCACTCAAAGCCGCAAGAGAGTTTATTTATTTTAACTGGGTTTTAAATTAGAGCTTTGTAATCGTGAGAATGTTATTTCCAAGTCATTCTTTATCACTTTAGTCGAAGCCCCTAGGGGTGTATTTGTTGCTGCAGACATTTTCTTAAATTCTGTCTTTCTAATTCCCATGAAATTTTCTTCGGTTGGAAGTAGGTGGTCTGATAGGTCCTGCTGGGGTCCTCTTTCTGACTGGCAGGTAGGTAGGATCCTCTTGACTGAAGAGGGGGGACAGCTTCTGTGCTGCCTCTGGTGCCAACAGAAAAGGGCATGCAGAGTGAGTTCCGTCCTGGGAGGCTGGCGGCAGTGTGACCCTTGCTTAAGACCTCTTGTAGAGTGGCCTTTTCTGGTTTTGAAGAAGGGGATTCGCCAGTCTACTCTGGGGTGTCTTGCTTCGCCTTCCTGGGGTTCTAAGAATCCTAAGCCCCTCCTGCATCTGCTCTGGACTACAACAAGCAGCCAAGTTTCCCCACCTGCTCCCATCCTCAGTTTAGTGTCCCAGAAGCACAATGAAGTAGAGACGCCCTTATCCACTTCACCCGCCATTTTTATAAGTTCCCAGATGGATGTGGACAGACAGATATACTGCTACAAATTCTTGCTAAAGAAGCACATAAATAGATTCAGAGGCAAATGTAAAGCTTATAATGCAGGCTGGGAAGATGGTGCAGTTGGTAAAGTGCTTGCCTTAGAAGCTGAGGGATCTGAGTTCAAGGCCCAGAACCTATGTAAAAACATCCAGGCAAGCGTGGCAGTTGTTATGGAATATAATGCAGCAATGGTGGGGTAAGGAGGTACCTGGCAGGCCCATGCCAAAGTGTGCCCCTGAGAAATCACACCCTGCTACTGGCCTGGTATAAGGGAAGTTTGTTTGGAAGGGAGGGGAGTGAAGTCCTGGAGAAGGAGTAGAGGCAGAGAAGAGGGGGCAGAGAAGGATAAAAAGAGAGGTGGACCAGGAACACATGAGAGTAGAGAGGGGGAGACAGACAGACAGGCAGACAGACAGACAGGCTAGAGTAGCATCATAGCTGCTGCTGCCACAACTGTCTTAGGCAGGCAATGGAGGCAGATGATGATGCAAGATTTTGCTAGGCTCTGATGCTAAGTCCCTGCGAGGAGCCTAAAGGAGTCACTTGTAAGCCAACAGTAGTGTGCTTATAATCCCAAGGTTGGGGACAGCAGCAGAAAGGTCCCTGGGACCCGGAAGCCAGATATCCTGGTTCCCTGGCAGATCCCAGGCAGTGAGAGACGCTGTCTCCAAAGAAAGGTGGATATCACAAAAGAATGATACCCAAGGCTGTCCTCTGGCGTGTGTAAGCATGTGCATGTGCATTCACACACACACACACACACACACACACACACACACACACACACACACACACCACACACACAAAATCACGGAGTCACGGGTTTCTGTTGAGAACTTTTACTCCCCAAAGGCAACCACATTCAACTTTTTTTTTAAACATTTATTTATTATGTATACATCATACAGCTTTCTGCCTGCATGTATGCAACTACAGGCCAGAAGAGGGCACCAGACCTGATGATAGGTGGTTGTGAGCCACCATGTGGTTGCTGGGAATTGAACTCAGGACCTCTGGAAGAGCAGACAGTGCTCTTAACCACTGAGCCATCTCTCCAGCTCCCCCACATTCAACTTTTAGCTCTTTCACGGGCAATGCATGTCCGTATCTCCACATAATACACCTGTGCTTCTGCTTCCTGCTTCATGGATGAAGTACCGTCTGTACTGTGATATCTCTTTTGATCAGGATTTCCATCTCTGTTTACTAGTTGCTTCCTTCCTGTTTAATCTGGGGGTTTTGTGTGTTTTATGGGGTTTATTGCTTGTCTTCTTGTCTGTACCTTAAGCTCTGGCTTTCATCTAAGTGGCCCTCCTCAGGTGACCGATGACCAGTAACCAGGGGCTACCTCACATTTCAGGGTTGTCACTAATGGCTAGCTGGACACGCTGGTGGAGAGGTGAGCTGCTGGTGCTGTCTGCCTGGTTCCAGTGTTCTGGAAGCCAGAGGAAAGACTGGGACTAGGGGACTCAGCCTTCCATTACCAACTTTCACTCTCCCCCACCCCCATCTTTTCTGCAGGTTCTATGCCCGCAGCAAGGTTTACTGCCCACTGGAATAAAGACTCCGTTTCACTCTCTCCAGAGAATACACTTCCGGGCCTGTGCTGAAATGTGAAGGGACAGAATCTGTCTGTTCTGAGTGGGCTAGAAGGTCCCAATCACTTTCTAAGTAGATCTTAACCAGTCTCAACAGGTTGTAGACATCAACCTACTGGGGTACACGTTACATACAATTCAACCGCACAGTTGGACTAGTTCTAATAAATGTGTCGTTTAAGATAAACAGCCTATCCATCACTGCAAGATTCTCTTGCACCTCTTTACCGTCAATGCCTACAGCCCAGGCCATAAGCATGCCCTCACCCACTGTCACGTCTGAATTTGTCATTTCTAGAATAGCACATCAATAGACTTGAACAATAAGTGCTATTTACTGTCTGGATTTTTAATCCATGTTAAATTTTTGGAGACTCAGCCATATTGTGGCTTGTATCAATTATTATTATCATTATTATTTATAATTGTTGGATAGCATTTATGTATGTATAGTACACGTTGTTTACAAGTAGACCTTGGTAGTGTTTCCCATCCTTGTCAGCTATAATTAACGTTGATAGACATTTGTGCAAGCTTTTCTCTTTTTTTTCTTAAATATTTATTATATATAAGTACACTGTAGCTGTTCAGACACACCAGAAGAGGGCATCAGATCCCATTACAGATGGCTGTGAGCCACCATGTGGTGCTGGGATTTAAACTCAGGACCTCTGGAAGAGCAGTCAGTGCTCTTAACCACTGAGCCATCTCTCCAGCCCCTGTGCGAGCTTCCTGTTTGTTTGGAAAGTCAGCTACGTCAAATGATGTTTTGCTGGGGCGCACAGGTGAAAGGGTGTCTTGCTATAGCAAACATGTGAAGGAACACTCAATGGAGGTATAAATCCGATCCCACGGACAGTGGGAGATGGAGCGCTGGTTTGGTTTGCTCTGCCTCACTACTCTTCACTAACAGCACGCATGTATTGGTTTGCCTCACTTGGCATTGTTGAGCTCCACTTGTGGTAATGCTGCCATCAAGAGAAACTCGGCAGAGAATCGCCCGTGACATTCCTGCGGCAGCTTAGCCACTTCCGCAGCCCCACCTCAGGACGGTTGACGAGCCTTGCAGTTTCTTCAGGATTGAGCAACAGCTGCTGGTTTGTATTTGGTGCTTTCTGTGGGACTGAACTGCTGACAAAAAAAGACTGAGCTCACCCCCCCCAAAGAACTATTGCTGAACAGGTCCACATCCCCAATATCCTAATAACTTCTCTCTCCCAATACCTCTGCTGGGTGGTGGGCTAGAGGAGAGGTTGAAGAGTTACTAGAAAGATGTTGCAAAAGATGTATGCCTAGAGTGTTCATTTCTCCTGGATAAGTATCTAAAGGTAGAATTTCTGGATTACAGTGTTCAACAACAACAAAGAAAAAAAAACTGGCAAGGCAGTGTGCGTCTTGGAGTCTGAGACAGGTCAGCCAAGCTTCATGGCAAGTTCAAGGTCAGTCCCAGATTAAAAAAAAAGTAGCCATATCATTTACCATCACCCTGCAAGATATGAGCAGTTTAGTAGACGCTTGATATTATCAGCACTCCTAGTGGAAGTACAGTCACAGCGAGGACAGTTGTGATTTGATTTCCAAGTAATTATCAACAAACCTATTTCACACGCTTACTGGCCACTTACGTCTTACCCTAGGATGCATATAATAAGTAGCCCATCCCCTCTTTAAATTGAACTATTTGTCTTCTTATTGAAGTGTATCCTGTGCATATTTTGCAGTTAGGCCCTCAGTCAGATATATAAATTGTGAAATATTTTTACTCAGTCAAACCCAGAGCCTTGGGCAGGCTATTCAACTGTCCTACCACGGATCTGTGTCCCCTGTCTTTCGATTTTCTGATGGCACCTTTCAAAAACCAAAGGGTTTCAAGTCTGATTCATCCAATTTTTTTCATGCCCCATGTCTTTGTGTTTTATCTAAGAAATTTCTCCCTACTTCAAATTACAAAGTTGTTTTCTCATTCTGTTCTGGAAGTTTTATAGTTTTAGTGGGTTTTTTTTTCTTTAATTGGGCAATTTATTGGGCAATTGTGATCTACAATTGTGCAATTTGTGTAAAATGTATTAAATTACTTTTTAAATCTGAATATCCAGTTCATTTTTTGAAAGGCTGTTCCTGCTTTATAGGATTGCCTTGTGAGCTTACAGAGTATCAGTTGACCATGACTGTGTCTAGATTCTAATCTGTTCTAGTGACCTGTGTGTATTCTTCTGCCTAGTCCAAACCACCTGGTCTCTCCAGCTGGGCAGCCATCTGGGTCTCTCCAGCTGTGCAGCCACCTGAGTCTCTCCAGCTGTGCAACCACCTGGGTCTCTCCAGCTGTGCAACCACCTGGGTCTCTCCAGCTGTGCAACCACCTGGGTCTCTCTAGCTGTACATAGCTTTGCTAAAGGCCTCCAACTACCATCTCTGAGCTCCATTGGGTACATTCAGGTGAGTCTGTCTTCTAGGTGACCCTGGACCTCCTGTTAAAGCACAACTGTTCAGGGGTCTCTGCCCTGGCTATTTAATAAGGACTTGAAACTTCTCTTCACCCAATTTGAGCTCTGTAAGTTGTCAGTCTTTGTGGCAGCCATTCTTCTTTGCCTGGCCTGGTGAAAGTCTGCTTTATACATCTACACCATGTTACTCAGCAGGAGAATAGGAGGCCCAGGGCCCAAGCTAGAGCTCTCTCAGTCCTCTCCCACAGATGCCTCCAGAGTCAGCATTCTCAGGCCTAAGTCGCGACTTGTCCTACTTTCTCCTTTCCAAGCATTCTGCAATCATCTCCTTTGTTGTTTTCTTTGTCCGTTGCACATGCTGACAGCTGGGAACGCTGCTGCCGTGTTTGGTCGGTGCAGCCATAAAATAACAGCTGTGCTGCTATAAAAACACAGATGTGTTCCTAAAAAGCACCAAGCTGTGCAAACCCAGGCAATTGCTGAACCACTGGGCTTCGAGAGGAAAAAGTAAGGTCGGAACATGAGTCTTCAAAAACTTCATCGGTTACAGCCAAAAAAAAAAAAAAAGACGGGAGCTGAGCAAAAAACGGCAGCTTCTTTACTAAATGATTAAGAAATCGCCTTGAAAAAACAAAGTTCAAGTTTTTGTAGCAGTGGATGTGGTAAAACGCGCTAAGACTGTTGAGGTGTTCCCCAGCAGTGGCAGGACAGTGGCCTGAGACCCAGCAACAGAAGGCTTTAATACCGACGCACACAGAATGTGGGTAGTGAGTGGAGGCCACTGGCAGATGTTCAAAGCGAGCGGTTTTTACGGTTCCTATCTGGCTGGATAGTATTAGGTGCAGCTTCCAGAGTCACACGGGTTTCTCACGGACAAAACTGTGCATAAGCAAATATGAAACTCACACCATCCTCTCCACGTATGCTGTTCTGTAGGTAGATCCTGTAAAACCAGGCCCCACTTTCAAAACAACCAACTGATGTAGAATTTTGTGTGTGTGTGAATTAAATAAGTAAACGTCACTGCCGAGTTTGCAGAATTCAGAAGGGAACGTCAGTAAGAGCGTGTGCTTACTCCGTCTGCCATATTTTGTGTCTTTCCCAGTTAGACAGCAGACTCCCCAGGTAAGGACTAATACCTCCTCCCCCACGCCCCACTGTCTATCGCAGCAGCGCCTGACCTTTACTAAATGCTCACTAATGAAAAAGGCTGGCCGTTTAATGTATCAAATCAAAATACTTATGTGCATTTATCAAGAGATTATTCGAAATGAACTCCCTTTAGCACATACCCTTGCCTTTATGGGATGCGTAGCTCCCAAAACATCCTGGTTGGAATTTCTCAGGACAGCTGGATATTATTTCGACCCAGCTAGAACAATCTAGAAAGCCCTAGAACAAGCCACAGCCAACAAGGAACAGGTCCACTGGCACGTTGCTGGCATGAAAGGCACGTGCTTGTGATCCTATTACTCTGAAGACGGGAGGGTGAGAATCAAGCCTTCCTGGTAAGCCTGGGTTATACAATGAGATTGTGTCTCAATCAATCGATAAAAATGAATCCTGTGGTCCCAAGGGCCTCAACAGCTCAGGGCCTCCCATGAGTCTCCCCTGAGGGACAACGGCTGCTCCCCTTAAAGGAACAGAGATGTCAGTGTAAAGAATTAACTAGATAAAGGGCTACTGGCTATGGCCAAGGAAGGACACAGGGAGACTACGGCAGAACTAGTAGGTGAAGCAGCCACAGCGAGGTTCAGGCAACAGAGAGGTTAGAGGGTGTCTAACTGTGACCTGTGGGAGAAGCTGAAGCCCAGGGGTCCTGGTAGGTCTGAGCGGGCGGACGCTCTCAGGGTGACTCTCTTTGGGTGCTGGAAGACTGCCAATTGGATGTCAGACCAAGCAAGGCACACAGCACGCTAGTGGCCAGGAAGCCCACAGAGAGCAAGCACCTGGGCTCCCTCTCGCGCCCCCTATTGGCCAGCCTCGGTGAAGGCTGCAGAACACAGAGGTGTGAATTAGCATCCAAGCTCCAGTAGCTCCCAGCATGAAAGCCTGCTGGCCGCTCACTTCTGTACCCCCAGCACTGGTGAGCCTGAGGCAGGAGAATTGAAAGATCCATGTCAGCCTGTGCTACAAAATGAAACCCTGTGTCGAACAAAGAAAAAAAATGTGATTCAATGTGCCCTTCCTTTTTAAAGTAGTGACTATATATTTAGAGCTAAGATGAACTTAGGAACTGTCGCAGACATCAGCCAGCCCGTGGCCCTATCCACCTCACACCCATTTCCCTGAGCTGAGTGAACCAATCCTTAGTTTGAGCACTGCCACCCCCCAACTCTCCCCTCAGCTTTGCCCAGTCCCTGAAATGTGGATTTATATAACTCAGGTACCCTGGTTTTGGCTTTCTGACTGAGCAATAAAAATATAACACAGATATCTTAAGGCCTTAGAGTTTCCACATCACAGAACAGCTTCTAGTGCCGCCATCGTCTTTGGTACACAACAAGCCCTTTAGATGGCCCTTCAATAAATCATATAAATTCAAATACATGCTAGGTTTTCTATGTTAAAGAAGATGCTGCCTATTTTGTAAGCCACTGTGTTTTGAATCTGGCAGTCAAATTAAGGTAACCCTTGAGGAAAAAAATTCAGTTAAACAATGTTTATGAAAATGGCCATCATTATACACACACACACACACACACGAAGAGAGAGAACATTTAGTATACAATAGTACAATGATGATATGATTGGTATGATATATTGATATGATAATAAGTTGATGAGACAGTTCCTCATTGGCTATAATATGCCTGCACTTAGAATCAGGGTTATGAGGATAGAATTATACTATAAAAATATTTCCACTTTGGAGAGACTGGTCACCAAAATAGACACAAAACAAATGTGGGGTCAAACTTGAGTCCCGATCCTAGCTTCGTGCTCCTGGTGAATGCAGTGGGAGGCTCAGACTCTTTATCTGCAATGTCAAGAAAGCGCCTACTTTGCAAGATTATGTCAAGGATTAGAAGAGAACAATTGGTACAGGGTTGGATTGGCACCTCACAAGCACTGAATGTTTTTGTTGTCTTAAGTAAACACTACATGAAAAACACAACTTAGTATCCTCAGTGAGTCCACCCAGGGTGTGCGCACCTCCCACTTGGCTTCCTGCCCTCACAGTCCCAGGAATGAACTTCAGAAGCTTCACCGCCACCTGGGTCTAAAGTCTTCACTCTGCAGGACCTCATACCCTTAAGTCCCAGACAACTAGAAGCCATTGCCCTGAGCAAAATATTTGCGACATCAAGAAAGTAACAATTCATTGACCAACATTCTATGTAAACCATGAACATCCTGGATTTCCGTGTCTGGGATGGGGGAGGGGAACTTCTGGAACCAGTCCCCCGGGAACAATAGTAGATAACCATGATTCATCTTTCCTTAAAACCCCCATTAGTCCCATGCTGCTTTTCAACTGAACACATTTTAAGACCACTTCTTTGAACTAGTAAAGCTTGAAGCAGTATCCTTTTTTCTGAATCAAGGATCCAACAGCAAATCCTCAAAGGCAATGAGCACCGCCAGTGTCTGCATCTTGG
Source organism: Rattus rattus (assembly GCF_011064425.1). NCBI lineage: Eukaryota > Metazoa > Chordata > Mammalia > Rodentia > Muridae > Rattus > Rattus rattus. The sequence continues at coordinate 261,697,321 of NC_046154.1, forward strand.
CACATGTGCTGGTTACATTTTGCTACCTTGGCAAATGTGCTGGTTACATTTTGCCACCTTGACACAAACAGTGCTTATCTGGGAAGACAGAGTCTCAGCTTAGAGGCTCCCTCCCTCAGATTGGCGAGGCTGTGGGACATTTTAATTATTTTTTAATTTTTTTTAAAGATTTTTTTATTTATTTTATGTGAGTACACTGTTGCTCTCTTCAGACACACCAGAAGAGGGCATTGGACCCCATTACAGATGGCTGTGAGCCACCATGTGGTTGCTGGGAATTGAACTCAGGACCTTCAGAAGAGCAGTCTGTGCTCTTAACCGCTGAGCCATCTCTCCAGCCTCTGGACATTTTCTTGATTATGATCGCTATAAGAGGGCCAAACCCATTGTGGCCAGTGCTGCCCCCTTGCTGGGCCTGGGTTGTATAAGAAAGCAGGCTGAGCTAGCCATGAAAAGCAAGCCTATAGGCAGTGTTACTCTGTGTCCTCTGCTTCAGTTCCTTCCTCCAGGTTCCTGCCGTGACTTCTCTTCGTGGAGCACTATGATGTGGAAGTAAAGCGAAATAAACCCTTTCCTCCCCAGGTAGCTTTTGGCCATGCCGTTTCTCAGGGCAACAGAGAGCAAATGAAAATATCATCTAAATAAACACACTATCCACTCTGCGGAGAAATGGCTCTTTCCAGGACTGGCGCAGAAACACCTTGTTCCAGAGTTAGGAAATACTTAAAGGGTGGAAGAGGTACGTCGAACGGTACCAAAGACAGCCTGAAGCCACCCCACTCCCAGTGCTGAGAGGACATGAACGTCTCGGGAATAATGGACTTGGATACTACCCTCATATTCATTAAGCCGAGAACTGTCAATGATGCTGAGATGGGAGAAAGTTTGATGAGGACTGGGGTGTTTACATAGACACAGAGTCTCTCCCCACATTTTCTAATTACATAGAGGAAAAAACTTTACCATGCAGACACCTGGCAGACACCGTCTTAACCAAGGGACAAAGGTTAACATCTCCAGTAATGGAACAAACTGAAGTCACTTACTGCCTGCCAGGCCACTGCAGGAAGAGCCATGGCACTGACTCTATGGCTCTCTACCCCAAACCCACGAGTGGAATCTGATCAGGAGGAAATATCAGACAAAACCAGACTGGGAGCCTTCCACTATCCTCAAGGAAGTGTCAAACTCACCAGTGCCAAGAGGGAGAAACTTTCCCAGGTTAAAAAGTTTCTAACAAGACCCAGTAACTGTGAGCTACGGGAGAGGAAGAGAGGAAGTAGAAGGTGGGGGGAGGGGGGAGGGGGAGGGAGGGGGAGGGAATGAGAGAGGAGAGGGGAGGGAATGAAAGAGGAAAGGGGAGGGGATGAGAGAGGAGAGTGGAGAGGGCAGGAGGGGAGGAGAGGAGAGGGCAGGAGAAAAAAGGTGAGGACACAGGAGGGGTACAGAGGGAAGACTAGGGGGAAAAGAGGAGATAAGGGGAGAGGAGAGGGGTGGGGAAGAGAGAAGAGGAACGGCAAAAGAGAAGGGACAGCAACACATGACTGTATCCAGTTCCTCTCGCTGTGTACAGGGCCCTGTTGGACCGACTGGTAAAACTTGAATGAGGTCTGGCAATGAGGTGGCAGTAACACATTGATCTTAAATTCCTGGATCTAATGGCTGTGCCGTAACTAAGTAGGAGAATGTCTGCTTACAGGAAACGCGCACATAGCACTTGTAAGTAAGGACCTTCAGGTCCTGACTTCTCCACACGTGACAAAGGACTCCACAAACAGGGTTCAGAACGTTTTCACCGGCTGCCACCAAAAGTTCCGACTTCATTTATCTCACTGAAAGCAAAGGCCATACAGTCAACTCAAGCAGACAAACCTGCTCGCCCTGACTTTCAGGGACAGAGTGCCAGGCATGGGCTGGGCACACACCTCTGTGTCCAGAGGTTCAGACCCAAGGCTTAGCTGGGCAGGGCCAGACCAAGGCCACAGTCAAAGCTTAAGAGAGGAATTTCAGCATTAAACACTCAGGAAGCCCATGGCCTCTGGGGCCCAGAGGAGAAGCAGGCTGGTTCTTCCCACACTGCACTGTGGCCAAGACCTTCCCTCAGGCCCAGAGGCTCAGAAAAGGTGAAGGTTGTGAGGAGACAGAAAACAGGAAGCAGAACCTTTGCCCACTGGCGTGGCCACATTGGGTTGACAATAATAAGTACATATTTGTTGGTTTAAGTCTCCACACCTCATTGTCTTTGGACCCCTCTGCCATGTCCCTAGTGTTACTGTCCAGACAAGAGCAGGCAGGGATCAAGTATGGCGGACACCAAGGGTGAGTGAAGTAGGAGACCTCCTCCCCAGCCAGCCAAGCTTTTGCAAAGTTCAACAGGCTTGATTTTTCTCTGGGATAGTTTTACAAAAGTCAGGAAAAAAAAAAGAGCCCAGGCTAGGCGTATAGCTCATGATCACAGCACCCAGAGGGCTAGAACAGAAAGATCAGGAGTTCAAGGCCAGCCTGGGCTACATAGTGAGCCTCTGCCTCAAACAAACCAACAAGGATGGAAAAAGAACTAAATGCCAGTCGATGTGTGTCTTCCCTGCATGTCTGAGAGCTGTTGCCCACAGGCCTGGGCAACTTCAGCTTCACCCTTCCCATGAGTCCACTGTCTCCCAGTGCTTGTCAAGGGCTCAGCCTCAGAGGATGCCCGATGGGTGCTGAGTTTCTCTATGGGTTTATGTGCCTTTTGTTGGGCGGCGGGGGAGGAGGTTTCACAGCTTCCATTCATTCGTTCGTGTTTCGTATTCAGACTGAGACCATACCAGCCTCTGCCCCTGTATGCAGCCTATGCTGGCTCCTGCCTCAGCCTGTCTAGTGCTGTGATTCCCACCATCTTGTTTGCCTGATGGTTTTGTTCTACTCTGTTCTGCCCCTTCTCGTTTTGTTCCACTTTTGAGACAGGGTCTTACTAGATAACCCAAGCTGACCTGGAACTCACAATCCTCCTGCCTCAGCTCGGGAGTCCCGGAACATAGGTGTGAGCCACCACTCCCTGCCCATGTGTTCCCGTGTGGGTGTATGCTCAGAGCCTTTGTCTGCATGCCTGGAAGGCAAAGAGAGGCCTGTCACCATACTTCATCCTTCCTTCCTCAGCCTGCACAGGCCTCTCCAAGGCATTTCATCCTTTAGTACGGGCTTGTCCGTGACATCGGAAGGTCACGTGACATCGGAAGAACTGACAAGCTCTTGGTTCCTAGGATGAGAAGCCAGGTGCTAAAGGGACACAAAATAGAGGTTAAAATGGCTGCTGTTGGGGTTGGGGATTTAGCTCAGTGGTAGAGCGCTTGCCTAGCAAGCGCAAGGCCCTGGGTTCGGTCCTCAGCTCCAGAAAAAAAAAAAAAAAGAAAAAAGAAAAAGCAAAAAACAAAATGGTGGCTGTTGCTAGGCACAGAGATGGGGTCAGCAGCCGGCCCTCGGGCACTGTCCTTTGTACTGAAGGAGCATCCTTAGTTACCGCTGGGTGGATCCCTGTCAGAGAGGGTGGAGGTTAGATGAAGGAGTTAACAGGAATTCGCCCCCTACAAATGTTCACCAAATCCTAGGCAGTTGCGTGTCTGGGTCCCGATAGGGCAGGCTAGACCAAGATAAAGCATGAAAAACTAAGGAGTCAGACAAGGCTGTGTCCAGGCTGAGCTCCGGAAGTCCAATGCCAGTGAGAGGCTCTTCAGGCTGAACCAGCCCAGGGATGGAACAGCAGCTGATGCGGGATCCCTTCGGGCTTGTAAGGCCTTTCCACAGACGTTCTGTCTAAGAGGTGTGCACATCCCAGAGCCTCTGTCATTCTAACCTGAGCACGCACCGATAGGGCACTCGGAGATCCAGGAACTGGCAACGGGTATCACGATAAAAGGGCAGCTTGTGTTTGTTCCTGCCTGGGTACAGCATCTGACCCCACAGTGACCTCCCTCCTCCCCAACCTGGGCTGACTCATGCCTCCAGAATGGGAACCTGAGTGTTCTGGCTACCCAGCCACAAGTGACTCACGCCTCATCCAGGGGATGCTGTAGAAAGGGCTTGTGGCAGCTGTCAGCTCTCAAAACAGACTCGCTTATCGCTTCCTGTGCACCGCCACATGGCCTGAGTATAGCGACCCTGGGGAGGTAAAAGCATCTTCCCTTACGAAGGAGGAAATGAGAACCAAGGAGGGAGCCCACCCAGCTCTCCTGAAGGAGCCAGACCTGGCTGCTCTTAGAGGGGACCTGACATCAGTCATCCTGATAAGATCCTTACAGCCCCAGCTCAGCCACTGGGTGGGGCTAGCATGGTCCAGAGTCAGTCTGACAACACAGGTTGCACACGGAAGGAGCTTTGCGGGGAGGTGTCCTCCCTCTCCTGGGCCCCGGCCCTGCTGGTGTGGGTGGGTGGGTGGATGAGGTGCAGGGACAACTTAGCCTCTTTCTCATTCCTGTGGTTTCGAGTGGCCACTGAGTCAGACTTAAGTGACTGGGGACTCATAGTGTCCTGGGTCAATCTGGCATTTCTTTAAAAGCTTACAAATATCTGTGTGCTTACCATTTCAGCTGCCGTGCCTCGGAACCACAGGGCACACTTTCCCCAGCGCACCTCCCAGAGTTCACAGGGCAACAAGGGCCTTCTTAGGGGCTTGTCTCCATCATGAGCGTGTGAGAACACAGGTGTGCACATCTGCCTAACTCGGGCAAACAGCCAGGCCCTCATGGGTATATGGATCCCATACAAGCCCTAGCTATCCTCAGTTCTCAGGCACCTATGTGTCTCCAAGTTGCTGTCAGACACGGAACCTACAGTGCACGGCAGCAGGACATGCACACGCACAAGTGTGCACACACCCAGTGCAGGCAAGTGCATACCCAAGTGTTCACACAATAGTGCATACTCCAAGACGAACCTGAGAGACCCTTCAGGAACCTGGGGTGAGACTACCAACAGGAAGGGGCTGCCGCTGGCCAGAAGCTACAACCCCCAGCCTCACCTCTAGGAGTCACTGTCAAGTTCTCTGCCCCAAACCTGGGCTCTGAGATAGGAAGGATGAAGAAGGCCTGAGGACCAAACTCCCCCCTCAGCCCTACCGCCTACCAGGTGGGCAGCAGGTGGCACCACTGGGCTGCTGATTAGGACCCAGCTGTCCTAGAGGTGGCAGGAGAGGGACATGCTGGTGGCAGGATTCATGTAGGATACAGGATGATCTCCTACCCAGGCAGGCAGCTTGAACTCGGGGAGACTGAGCCCCAGGAGGAGGTGAGCGAACTGGAGGTGGTGGGAAAGAGAAGGTGGGCGAGGAGATGAGGAACATGAAGCAGGAGAGGAGTGGGCTGAGAGGGATAAGAAAGAGAAGAGGGACCGGACAGGGACAGAGCAGAGCAGGAAGACACTGGGAGGGGACAGCATGGCTGCCACATAGATACCTAATGGCTATCACATAGATATCTATCACCAGACATAGCTCCCTTATCCTGCCAGCCGAGGCCTGGGCCAGGACAGACAGACAGACAGAGCTTGGGTTATGCCCCTTTTCTTTCTTCAGAGCAGCAATCCAAAGATACCTGTATTGGAGGGCCCTGCAGACAAGCAGAGTTCACCACATCATGTGAAGTGCAGGGAGCAGGGAGCCTGTAACTGAGCCTGCTAGAGCCAGACTCCAGAAGCAGGGACCCTAGTGCATGGACAGGGTATGGCAGTATGCCTCTCTCTCCCTCCCTCCCTCCTTCCCTCCCTCCCTCCTTTTCTTCCTCCTCTTCCTCCTCCTCCTCCTCCTCCTCCTCCTCCTTCTTCTTCTCTCTCTCTCTCTCCCTCTCTCTCTCTCTCCTTCCCTCCCCCTCCCTCTACCCCTCCCCCTCCCCCTCTCTCCTTCTCTTTCTTCCCCTCTCCCTCTCCCCCTCCCCCTCCTGGGGCTGGCTCTCTCCGCTGACCTCTGCTGGCTAGAACTTTCCGGCCCAGAGGCTGGCGCTACCTCAGCACTTTGGCACAGGCTGGCTAGTAGCCTAATACTGCTTCCAGCAAGTCCTGAGTGGCAGGCAAATGTGTACCAGAGCTCAGGCCGAGGTGGCTGAGCAGTGCTGGAGGGTGAGTGCTTCCCACAGCACAAGCCCCACTCAGATGTCTCCTCCAAGAGTACAGACAGTAAGGCCCCGGTGGACAGGGACAGAAGTCTTTGTTGCCTAGACCCCTCCTGTCCTCTGTGCCTGGTACCAAAGCTGAACAAAGTGGAAGCTGCTGGGCCTACTCTGAGGTGCAGGTGAGGGCTGTCATTTAGGTCTAACCAGTGATCAGCGATCCTGTCTATCCTTGTCCTTTCTGCCCTAGGGCCCTGGGAGGGTCTGAGAGAGACCTCTTGGCACCAAGAAGAGAGACCTCTGGGACAGGTTGTTTGTCATGGCTTCATTCCCAGAATCCCCTGTCCCTCCAGCACACAAGCACTCCCAGAGGTCAGGGGAGGCGGCACTGTGAGGAGGAGGACCAGCCTTTGAGGCCTACAAAGGAGCTGCTGAGAGAGCCACAGTGCCCATGTGGCCCTCAGTTCTCCCCCAGTATCAGAGCCCTGATACCAAAGCCTCCACCCCATGCAAGTCGGTGACCGGCCTCACAGTCCCGCTTCACTCCCCTCCCATGCCTCCCATCAATCCTCCTTGGCAAAACCAGAAGGCGAGCCTCCCATAGCACTCTAGCCCATATCTGCCCTGCTCAAAGACCCCTTCCATGGCTGCTCACTTCCCCCAGACAGGAGGCACCCTACTCTGCCTGCCTCTACACCTTTGTGACTTTATCTGCAGATGGCAAGAGGCCCTGCCTGCTCCCAAATCACAGGAATGTTCTCAGGTCTCTGATTGTGCTGGTGTACAACCACACCCTGCCATTGTGAGTGGGTCAGGTGCGTACCTCAGAGCCTGCAGCGCCCTGGAAGCCCTTCCTGGAGCAGACTGCCCCTGAATATTTATCTGAATTTCTCCTACTCTGCAACTCCCCCTGCTGTGAGGACTCGGGGTATCTCAGCCAAATTAGTATCTTTAGCGCCTCACACGCCACTCAACACCTCAGAGGTGTTGATGGATGTCACCGACGATTATTAAACACCAGTAATTTCATCATGTTGTGTTTCTGGCTCCGCTTGCCCAGAGGGCAGCTGGGGTAGGCAGCTGGAAGCCACTACCCAACCCTCCACTGAAGGCTCCTTCTCTCTGACACTAGACAGGCCTTTGCCATGGGGTTCACAGGCCTCAGCAGAACCTTCATAGACTTGGGGCCTGAGGACTGCACCAGGGACTGCTGGCTAGATAGTTCCTAAGGATAGTTACACTCCGAATCCACACCAGGCTCTGAGCTCAGGAGTCGCCTGGATAGTACAAGGCCTCTGGGCGCACCGGAGGGCCTATGATTCCCCCACATCCTGCCAGAATCCTTGGGGCTTTCCGCAGAGCAGCCCAGAGGCTCCAAGGAATGACATCATCTCTTCTCAACAGTAGCTAGACCAACAAGGTAATACTATCAGCCCTGCCCTTGGGAAGCTTCCAAGTTAGGAAATGAGAAGCAACACCCAGGACCAGGAAGACCCAGGTACTAAGGCCAGCCCACCCCTCAGACAGACACGAATGTGGTGGAGATGACAGAGTGGTGAGAAGGGTGGTCCCCGTTCACCCTCCAAGCTGAGCTGTTTAACCCCTGAGGGTACAGAGTAGGCAAGGTGCTAGCTTCAGAGACCTAGCTCCACTCATCCCCAGTGGTGGGGTGAGGATCCAAATGGAGATCCTCCAGTGCTCGCACTTGCTCTTTCTTCTCACTCCTTGGCCACCCTAAGCTCCAGGTAGGGGCTTGCCGCTTCCCTTCCAGAAAAGCCTCTGAGGGCTCCCCACTACCAACGACCTAGCCCTTCCCAGTGAGGCTCCCCTTTAAACCACAGCCAAAGCAGCCACCTCTGTCTTCCACCCACACCCACCACGTCGTAGGGTTCACCCTGGAGTTTCCCAAGTCTCTGTGCTCCGAATGAACCGCATGCCCCATTTTACAGATAAGAAGCCGGAGGGTTGAGAATGCTAAGTAACTAGCCCAAGGTCACGCAACCCGGGAAACAAATGAGCCCGGTTAGAAGTCGGGTCATTAGCGCTCCCAGCGCTCCCATTCGTGTTCCAGGCAATTAGGGAAGGGGAATTAACAGCCCGTGATGCTAATGGTCCTGGGGAGAAAGGTTCCAGAGTTAACAAAGGCCGCTGGGCCTTGAGAAATGGACAGGTTTGCATGGTCAGAGCGGGAAGAGTGAGAAGACTATGGAGAAGGGCAGAAAGGGAGACGGCAAGGGGCCTTGTCCAAACTGGGGAGACATGGGGACACAGCAGGAGAAGCCGTGGAATGGGGGTCACTCCGTGTGTCCCCCTAACTTGGTGTGCGACGTTAAGTGAGCCCCTCCGCACCATCTTAAGGAATGTGTGTGAGCTCACTAAGGAGTCCCAGCCTGTAGCTGCTGGAACATGAAGGTGAGAGGTCCAAACAAGGACGTAGGCTCACGAGGAAGAAATGGAGCATGCCCACCACTACCTAACATCTGTGATACCTGGCTGCCCTCGGGTAAAGGAGAGGGTCCTTGGACAAGGGTCAGAGAAAAACCCCTAGAAGGATGGAGAGGCAAGGGGTCTTGCAAACTGGAGGGCATTTGAAGATCGAGTTAGTCCCCAATCGAAACTGCGTGGCACCTAAATTTAAATAAATTCCAAACCATCAGCAAAGGGCCGACTGTCCCGAGGGCCTGCAGTTCGACAGCCCAGAGGCTGTGAGCTCAGAGCCATCGGGGCAGGAATATCTCTTACTACAGACGGTGGACATGTATGTGTGTGCGGACACACAGAGACTGCTACTCGGAGCTCCATCAAAGCCCTTTTTGGGTCATTCATCTCTTCTCAGCACAGCCTTTCAAACAGCCCCACCTGACACTTCCTTCCACCTGGGAAGTCAGTCTTGCTGTCTTGCCTTGCCCCATCTTGCTGCTTTTCCTTTCAGACTCAAGAGGTACCTGACAGAAACAGTCCACTCACTCCACGCGGCTACTTTCCTCTTGGAAGGTGAATGTAGCCCTTCTCTCTCCAGCCTCTTTGGCCTCTTGCTTTCCTGTCTCCTTCACCACAGAAGGTGAACTGAAGGAGGGAGTGGATGTGCAAGAGCCCTGTGGTCTGTTCCCGATGTTAACGCCCCCACCCATCCCATCTGTCCAGCAGGAAATCCTTTCTGTAGTTTAATCTTAGGGCCTCACACCACCTGTCTGGAGTCTGAGGTGGCGGAGGCTTAGTTAGCTAGTTGGAAGAGTTGCCTCCTTACAGGCGGGAAGGCCAGAAGAGAGATTACTAAGGCGCCGGGCCCAGGGCTGTGACATGCACCTGCCACAGCTCCAGGGAGATCGGGGACCTGCCAACTTACCCCGCCCCATGAGCTCATGGTTACATTTGCCAGGCGCTGGCCCCGGGGAGCAGGTGCTGACAACAGAACCTAGGCACAGGGCCGAGGACGGGAAGGCGGGAAAGCTACTGAGGGCCAACAGCAAAGCCACCCTACAAGACTCGGATGCAGCGGCTCTCTGACCTCCAAGTGTGACCTCTGACCTCCACATGTTACCTCTGACTACCTGTGATCCACCATCTTTGTTCCTCCTCAGACCCCTGACTCTGGGCACAGCCTCTTTCTCATAGTCCTCTCTCTGGAGATCACAGATGGAGGAGGGCAGGTCACTCCACTTACCCAGTGACTATCACCCTACTGTGTCCCCCCCGGGACTCTGGACAGTCGCCCTGTGTTGAGTTTGCTGGGCAGGCGATGATCACCAAATGCTGTCATTTCTGAGGTTGTTGTAGGCCCACACCTAAACGCCAGTTATAAAGTGACTATAAATCCCCAAATAAATGCTTCTGTCCCGGTACCAGCACACCCCTAGAGGTAGGACGATATGGAAGTCAAGCCCAGGTACAACTGAGCCACTGGGGTCAAGGACCTTCTCCACCAATCCTTGGTAAGACAGGCTGCAGCTTTCAGATCGCAGGACAGGTGGCCTACCCAGAAATGGCAGGAACTGGACTACCAGGGACAACCACCACATCCTGGTTTGCGTGCCAGGTCCAGAGAGCTACCATACACCAATGCTTCGCAGAGCCTTTTCCAATGGAGAGCCCCAGCCAAGCCTAGAATCTTCCAGCTCCCCAGCCTAGCCTCATCCTGCTACCCAAGGGGCTCCCTCTTCCCCATCCTTGTCTCCTACTTGAAGTCCCACTTCAGATGTGCAAACGCCCAGGCTGCAGCCCAGAAGCAGTGAAGCCTGATGGAAGGTCGCTGGGGATGGGAGAGACTCTGACTCTGAAGAGACAGGCAACTGGCTCTAGAACTATCTCTGAGCTCCTCTCAGACTCATCCTTGGTTTCACCACAGGAAGCTCCTGTCCCTCCTTTCTCCCATGGAGAAGACACTTAGGCGATCCATTTCCCCAAATTTTACAGAGAGGAGGACCTGGCTTAAGGCCATACCACATTTCCATGTCACCTAGAGGGCTGGGCAGGCATGTTACTGGACAGTCCCCACCCAGGAGGCAGAGTGAATTCCCAAAGTAGCCAGTCACTGAGTCGGGTCACGGGTGTGGGGTCCCTCGGGACTGGAGGGTTCCGCAATGATGCTTTTGAGAAGCCGGCTGCCTGCTGCCTCCCACCACCGCAGAGAGAGCCTGGTCTTTCCCAGCATATCCCCACACTGCCCTTTCGGGAAGCTTTCCTCGGCAGACCCCACCCTGCTCTAACCATGGCTTACTCCACGTCCCCTCAGCCGCTTAGATGCAAAATTTACTGCGTGCTCAACCACCTTGCTTATGCTACTTTGCAAATGTTCTCATAGGTCTCAGCTCTCGAGCATTAATTAAGTCCATTTTGCTAGAGGATTAGTCCCTGCCCTTAAGGAGTGCCAAGGAACACTCTGGAATCGAAGCCACATCTCTCTTGCTGCAATTTTTTCTCCCTCTTGATAATCAAGCAATCTCCCTGACGAAACTCCCCTCGGTAAGCAGCTTCTCCCCACTTCTCCTGCTTGGACTCTCGGGGAGGCCCCAGATAAGGTCGTATGGGGGCAGAAGTCTCTGGAGAGCCTGGGAGAGGTCGGTCTCTCTTCAAAGGAAAGCAGCGTCCTTCGGTGTACTGCAAACCCTTCCGAGACCAGGTCCACTCCTCTCAGCCCCAGAAACCAAGCTGTCTGTAGGTGCTGCATCTTCACCAGAACCCAGTGGACTCCCCACATGGCCACAGGAAGCTATGGGGAGAGACTGACCTGGGAAGGAACCTTGGTCCTAGCACCTCCTGTTTGTGTGAACTTGACTCCTTTGCACCTTTATTTCACCATCCGTGCGGTGAGCACAGAAATCAGAGGCCTGAGAGGGAGTGGGTAGCCAAGCATGGAGCTGAGAAAGAGGGTAGGAGAGGGTGGTACGGGCTGGGCGGAGAACAAAGGTAGGCGCTCCCTGCACCTGGGCCAGGGACCCCGCTTCTCCTCCTTCAACCCCAAGCCCTTAGCCAACATGGCTTACAAGGGATCAGGGAATCAGGAAGTGTTTTTAATAAAAGCAATGGGCCCGGAGAGTTCGTGCCTTGGGTAAGAGTGCTTGCTGTCTAAGCATGAGGACTTGAGTTCAACCCCCCAGCACCCATGCAAAACCCTGGGTGTGGCTACACGCTCCTGTAACCCAGCACTGTCGAAGAGGACAGGAGGGTCCCTGAGGCTTGCTGGCTTCCAGCCTCGCTCTAGGTTCAGTGAGAGACCCTCCCTCAAGGGAGTGAGCCTCAGAGGAGTATGGTAGAAAAGGACAGAGCAGGACACTCAAGTCTCTCTCGCCTCCGTGAGCGTGAACATAAGTATGTATACCCGTGCATACACCACACAACGTTCACACCCCACCAATCAGACCAGTGTGGGAGGTATTTATGGGAAGACACGGAATCCCTGAAACCAAGTCCTTTCCCCAACTCCCCAGCTCACCCAGGCTGGAGGTGAGGGCTGCTGGAACCTCCTGAGTGCTGGCACTCCTACCATTGAGCCCATTATCTGCTTTTATGAAAAGCATTTTCTGATGCCCTCGCCCCAGCCACGAGCTAGGTTGGCTAAGGGCTCAGGATTGAAGGAGACAGAGCAATGGTTCATGGGACAAGTGTGCCTGGAAGGCCTTCCTTTAGTCTCTGCCTGCCTAGCAACCACATTCTAGTTACTACTGGATGCCAAACCAGACCTTCTCCGGGGAAATGTGGAGAGAAGGGGTTCTGAGAGTTGGGGTAAGAAGGGGTGAGCCTCTGCTGGAGGTGACACACCAGGGCAGACTATAGAGTACTGGCTTCCCTGAGGCTCTGGAGGGAAGTCCCCACTGTCCCTAGTCCTTCCCTCAAATGGCAGATTATCTGTCACGGGTTATTTCTTGTCAGCCCACAGAGTACAGAATATACTTTACGTAGAGGCCGGCACATACGCATTGTCATGAAACTGTGCTTTGTGATACATGAGCTCTCCATCCTCATGACCCTCCAGTGAGTCACCAACAAATATTTGAGGAATCCTGTTGCAGGTAATGGGAGCAAGGTTCAGCTCAAGGGAGTTAAGTGCTCCCACCAGCTTAAGGGAGTAAGTGCTCCCACCAGCTTAAGGGAGTAAGTGCTCCCACCAGCTTAAAGGAGTAAGTGTTCCCACCAGCTCAAGGGAGTAAGTGCTCCCACCAGCTTAAAGGAGTAAGTGCTCCCACCAGCTTAAAGGAGTAAGTGCTCCCACCAGCTCCCACCAGCTCAAGGGAGTAAGTGCTCCCACCAGCTTAAAGGAGTTAAGTGCTCCCACCAGCTTAAAGGAGTAAGTGCTCCCACCAGCTTAAGGGAGTAAGTGCTCCCACCAGCTTAAAGGAGTAAGCGTTCCCATCAGCTCAAGGGAGTAAGTGCTCCCACCAGCTTAAAGGAGTAAGTGTTCCCATCAGCTCAAGGGAGTAAGTGCTCCCACCAGCTCAATAAGTGCTCCCACCAGCTCAAGGGAGTAAGTGCTCCCACCAGCTCAAGGGAGTAAGTGCTCCCACCAGCTTAAAGGAGTAAGTGCTCCCACCAGCTCAAGGGAGTAAGTGCTCCCACCAGCGCAATAAGTGCTCCCACCAGCTCAAGGGAGTAAGTGCTCCCACCAGCTCAATAAGTGCTCCCACCAGCTCAAGGGAGTAAGTGCTCCCACCAGCTCAAGGGAGTAAGTGCTCCCACCAGCTCAAGGGAGTAAGTGCTCCCACCAGCTCAAGGGAGTAAGTGCTCCCACCAGCTTAAAGGAGTAAGTGCTCCCACCAGCTCAAGGGAGTAAGTGCTCCCACCATCATAGGGACACCAACTCAGCAGGTGAGAGAGCCTGCACGTCACATCAGCTCCTTCCTCCCTTCCTTACTTATAAGGTCTCATAAGCTGAGGGTGCAGAGAGAAAGTCACCCTGACTGTCCCTCTGTGACAGCCTCTCAGCACACGGTCTCCCTCCTCCCAGTCGCTAGAGCACCAGAAGCCCTTTACGCTGGGTCAAGACCTAGGGAGACTGTGAAGACGTAAGATGAGTTTGGCACTCAGTTCAGGACCCACATCTACAGCCGGGTGTGCATCTCCCAGGCTGGGGAAACGTTTAGCGAATCTCTATGAGGGAGGCATGGTCCTGGGCTCCCCTGCCATCTGAGCAAACTCCAAGTGGGGGAAGCAAACCTGTAAGAAGGGTAATGAAGATAAAACCACTTCCAAGCCATGAGAATACAAACAAGAGGCTATAGGTTCACTGAAGGGGCAGCAAGCAAGAATAAGAAACCTTCTGTTTCCTCCTTCAGGATCCAGAGGCCACTTTAACATCATTTCAGTCATAACTGAGATACGAGGAGAAGGGTTGGCCGCCTTCTTACAAGAGAACTTGCTCAGGGTCTCAAGAACTCCCAGGCAGTTCCACACCCCCCTTGCTCCTCAGAGGTTGTCCCAGACCAGAGCATCTGGGCTCAGAGAAGCCTTCTCAGAAAGGACATCTCTGCTCCTGTTGGCAGGCGCTGTCTGGTGACGGAAGGAGATCAGGTTGCCTGCTGAGGTCCAGGGCACCTTGTCGGGAGGGGCAGCGGAGAAAGAATTATCATCAGCTCAGCAGCAGACACCCAGCCCTGCCCAGAAAGAAGGCAGAGCCCACACCTGGGGCTTTCTGCCTAGGAATGCTACCTGCCAGCTGAAATCCTGGCCCACGCGAGCACCCTGAGGGCTGTGGGAGGGGGTGGAATCGGTGCTGCCCCCACCCCCACAGACACCCAGCAGGAAATGTATGGAGCTAGTCAACATCTCTCTAGCCACCAGGCCAGTGGCCCTATGGCTGCCAAATAATGGGGCAGGAGCCAGGTCATTAGGCAGGGAGACTGTCATTAGAGCAGGTGATGCCACCATGCACAGACAATAGCAAATAGTCATTAGCGGCTGTGTCACGGGGTGAGGCAATGCCGCCGCGTGGGGGAGGGGACGGCCCTGGGTCCACACAAATGCACACATGCACACAAAGAGAAACGCACACTCACCCAGATACTCACTCATGAGCAGAGGCGTGAGTGGAGGCGCCCCCACCCTCACCTCCACTTAGGGGTGTAAAGGCACTCTTGTATCTCCTCCACACATTCAAACACATGTTCTACACCCACGTGCACAATGGTGGCACACATTCCCATGGGGGGGGGTATCAGCGTTCACACCCAGAGGTGGGCTGTAGCAGATGCTGAGCCGTGTCTACTCGTGAGGGAATGTGAGCAGACGCACACCCAGATGACAAGCTAGGTACCCACACTCGTGTTCACACAGGGGAGCGAACACACACACACATACACACACATGCATTCACACATTCACACACACACACATACACACACATGCATTCATACATTCACACACACACACATTCACACATTCACACACACATACACACACATGCATTCACACACACACTACATTCACACATTCATACACACACATACATTCACACACACATGCATTTACACACATTCACACACACATACATCCACACATTCATACACACACATACATTCACACATTCATACACACACACACACACTCAGAGGCATGCGAGGCACATGTTCCCAACGGATGTGGGAAATGGTGTTCGCACTCTCAGGCATGTACTTTTTCACACACAAGGAGTGTGGATGGGTATACTCCACATGGTCACACGCATGAAGGCCGTAACTAAAGCTATATATGCACTCTCACACATAAGCTAACTGGACATGTTGTCCAAGAGGTCTCTAGGGTCTGAAGATCCCTGTGTCACTAGAGGGGCCCTGAGGTCCTCCCAACACACAGGCACCCTCTTGCCCTGAGATTCACACACACATTCACACATTCACACACACACACACATTCACACACACATTCACACACACATTCACACATTCACACACACACACACACACATCCAACAGGAGGCTCTCACATGCCCCCATCCCCACTACCTCTACTACAAATAGCTTACAAACTAGAAATAGAATCCAAGCAACCCCCTGAAGGCCAGCTCCTACCCTTCCCCCACTGAAACTCTTGCGAAATCAAAATGGGTCACCGTGGCCAGGTTTTCAGGCCTCCTGACCTCCATGGCAGGAGACTGGCAAGGAGATGGGGCTCAGAGGAGTTGGCGCTCTCCCCCAGTGTGTGGCCCACTCCCTGTCTCTTTCTCTCACGGCACTTCTCCATCCCCTGTGGACTGCAGAGAGGACAGACAGACAACTAGGCAGAGCTTATCTAACCAAATCCAAGGTCAGTCTCTTGCTGTGCCGCTTACAGGGTCTTGGATGCTCGTTTCCTGATGACGCTATAAAAATCGCCACGAGGTCCATGGCTTCGCACATGTTTTACTTACTATCTTGCACAAATTTTATTCATTTCTGCAGCCCTGAAAGTCAGAAGTCTGAAATGAATCTCAGTGGGCTAAAGTCAGGATGTCCGCTAGCCAGGCTGTTTCGTGACCTTGTAAGGTACCTGCCAGCGGCAGTCCTTAGGTTCCTCCAGCTTCGAGAGGCAGGTCTTCACCACATCTGCAATCTAAAGGGCTCAGGAAATGACCCTGGGCCCACCCAGATAAGCCAGGCTTGCCTCCCCAACTCAAATCCTTCCCTTACATCGACCAAGTCCCCTTTGCTCTGACTAGGACACAGACATCACTAGGTGTGGTGAGGAGTTGGGTTACTATACTCTGTCAACCAAGTTGGCTAACCTTGGGTAAGTGGTTTGAGGTGCAGCACCATGGCATCTCCAGTAGCTAAAAGAAAACAGTACCCACCCTGTGGATGGTCACAGGGATGTGGAAAATCTGTGAGGCTTGCACGCAGGCCACCTTCAGTTCCCTAAGCCTGGAAGGGGCTGTCTACAGGCAGTGGAGGTAAGGTCCCTCAAGGACTTGAAAGGCACGTGCAGGCCTGGGCCTTGAGGACTGTGAGGGAGTGTGGGTGTCCCTAGGGCTGTCCCCTGTGAGATTGTGCCCACCGCAGAGATCTGAGACAGACAGAGTGGGGCGTGTTGCTCCCGTGTCCCTGTGTGTCACTGCCTTCCTCTCCTCATCTGCTACCATCAGTTTGCAGGGCCCTGGGGCCAATAGGTGGGTAGGAAGCCCAGCCTGGGCTCCTATTACATGAGGATACACAGACTGCAGAGAGATAGCCCGACCACACAGACCCCATGTGGAGGAATAGTTCACTGCAAACAGTCATTAGATTCCAGCCTTACTGGGTGCTGTTTATCCTCTCTCAACACAGCCGAAGGCACCTCAGAGAAGAACTGAGGTCATCAGATTCCTGCTGCCCAGTCTTGCAGGACATATCTGAAACCCAGCTGCACCCATCGGTCACGCCCTCTTGCCTGCATCATCCCAGGACCCTTCAGCACCTCTCCTCGGTCTACGCCAAGCTCATATTTTATCCCTGCCTCCCAACTCCCTCCAGAAACTCAGAAGTGAACAGAGGAATTGAGCCCCTAAACATGATGGGGGCTGGAGTAGGGGCAGAAGCTGGGTGCTACAAAATGGGGTGCAGTAGCACTGGGCCTGTCTGGACAGGGTAGCATGCTTGAACACTGACCTAAGAATTGTGGGACACAAGAAAGGACTCCTACTTTCTTCCTGGGACACAGTGAAGAGGCCATGAGCAGGCTGGCATTTACATACCAGCTACTGTGGAGATTCCCACATTTCTCTGTATCCCCAACAGATGTCGATGGGGAGACACTAGGGGATGAAGAGGAGGTCATCCAGATGCCTAGCAGCAGCAGGACACTAGTGGCAAAGCAGGTGTCATAAACGCTCGAGGGCGGACCATGAAGATGCTGGGACCATGTTAATGCTAGGAACACAGAGACCCAAGAACTGGAGTTGAGGCTTCAGGTTCCAGACCTCTGCATGTTTCCTACATGGGCACTGAGGACTACTGTCCTCCGGTGTGAGCTATCTAGAGCCTGGTGGCTCCCCACCTGGCTGCTCTTTACCAGATCTGTCCAGCTCGTCAGTTGGAGCAGAGCCTAGTGTCACCGTAGGCTGCTGCCACCTGGCAGGTGCACAGATCTCTCCCCGGGGAGTAGAGCACGGTTTCGGTCTATTATCAGGCCAGATAAAGGGCAGACTCCAGAGCTTGGGGGAGAGATTTGGGCTTACAAATAAGCATCTCCAACATGCCCCACCACTCCCCCAGTCTCCTTTGTCAGCTGTCCACCTCCCAACGACTCTTTGTTGCACTCTAAAAGCAGCCCGGGGGAGAGGGACAACTCCTAAACAACTCCCCTGTGCTGTGAAGGGGGTGGGGAAGGTGAGGAGGCTGGAACCAGCCAGACAGGGGTGGCTGGAAGCTGAGGCTGGATAGAAAGGGATCCTGGAACTCAGAAAGTCTTAGTCTTGGGGACCATGCAGTATGCTCACTCCTGGTGTTAGAGGGTGCATCTCCAGCCACAAACTCTGCCTGACTTGTCTTGCCCCACTGCTTGGCCCAGGGCTTGCACTGAGGACAGAATCACGAAACCATTTCCTGAGTAGATGACCAAAGAGCAGGGGAGAGCAGGATTGGTGCTTTCTCTGATGGTCCAGATTCCAGAAGCGCTTGGAGAAGGGAAGTGGGGTCCTCAGGGAGGAAAGAAAGAGACCATTGCCCGAAGGAGTTGTAGAAACCAATACCAACCCACAACTGCTCACTCACTATACCCAAAGCTACAGAACCATGGACGGAAGCTACCCCTGCTGTAGCGAAGGCTGCATCGGGAGCGGAGTCTCAGAGAAGACTTCCTGCAGGAAGGAATAGATGGAACCAGCACTAAGCTCTGAGTGTGTGTGTGTGTGTGTGTGTGTGTGTGTGTGTGTGTGTGTGTGTGTGTGTCCCCTGCAGGGATCATCCTCGGGACTGGACGTGCGCTGGGCATAGTGGGTGGCACGCAAAGTGGGCACAGGGATGGCATGCAGGATGGACACCGGAGACACTGTTTCTCAGACTGTCATTTCCTCCTGACTGGGCAAGTAGATGGAAGGATGCTATCGGGGAATGCTATGCTGCCCTGCAGCCCCTCATCCTTCCCCCGAAGGCATCAGCAGCCAGCGGAAGCAGGGGCCCTCTGCCAGTTTCCCCTTGTGCAATCCTTCTTCCTGCTCCTCTCCACCCAGAGGCAGGCCTGACAATTATGCCAAGAGGCCTCTGGCATGAACCCAGCACCTGAAGAACTGGCCACCGGCTGGTTTTCCCAAGGGAGGACTGGACAGTTGAAGCTTGGACCAGGGAAAGCTAAATATTCTATGCTGGGTCCTGTATGCACAGAGGATGAGCCTAGCACGTCTGAGCTGTCTCTGCTCGGTCCCAAGTACATGGCTTCTCTGTATTCTAGACCCACACAGGCTTCTAGTCATCGGAGGAAGCTTGCAGAGACACCCTCCCCTTCTCCACCACAAAGCTTTTTGTTTCTTTTAATTTGCCTCTATTTATTGAGACAGGGTGCTACTATGTTACCTTGGTTGGTCTGTAACTTGCTACATAGCTCTGGCTGGCCTCAGACTCACAGAGATCCTCCCCGGTGCTGGGATTAAAGGCGTGAGCTGCCATATTCAGCCAACCACCAAGATTTCAGCTATGACAAGGAGATAACAGGGTTCCCCAGATACCAGATGGGAAACACAAGGGATAGAATATTTAGGACTCAGTATAATACGGGCCTCTGAGAGTTGGTTGTTTGTGACCTTCATGAGACTCCAGGACAAGGACCCTATGTCTACATGGGATTTATCCAAGTCAGCCCAGGCAAGCAGACAAGCAGGTACTGCAAAGCAGGGTTCACAGGCTACCCTCTCACCATCTGTGTCCACACACAGACTCCTGCACAGACCACTCAGGGGACTCCGAGATATCCCACAGCTCTTGGTGATTAGGTCTCTGTTCCAGAAAGCAGAACGAATGCTCCGTGTACAAGACGACCTTTTGCTTAGAAGTGACTAGCGCCAACTCCTACTGTGTACCAGATTCTATATGAAGAAGTGTGGCATCAAAGGAATTGAGCCCTTACCCACTCCCTGTGTTCGCAGATCTTGGCTCAGCCGAAAGGCAGACACAAACACGTCAACAGCCAACAATAAATAACTACAAATTGGGCTAAGTGGGTTGAGGACGGGGAAAGCGCAATTAACCTTGCGGCCTCCCCAGCCCTTAAGGTCTGCCCTCATTACACAGGCGGGCATGCCCTCTCTTCCCAGGGTTCCCTGGCTATGGGCCTGGTTCACACTGCAGCCTGTGAGCCTGGCAGAGCAGGGGGCAGCGACAACTGGCTAAGGAGCCCTTATTGAACCAAACTATTAAATTTTTCAAAAAAAAAAAAGTGTTCAGCATAGCCTAATGTTACGAATCTAGACAGACCAGGCGTTTGACCAAATCACACAGCTGCTAAGCAGCAGAGAACCAGACAAGAAGTCAGATGTCCCAACTCTGGGCCAATGGTACCCATAGCACCCACCCATCCGCCAGTCTTGAGATCCTCACAGCCTGCCTTGAATGAGGATGTAGCTAGCCTCCAGCGATCCACACCATCCTGACTCATCTCAGAGGCTCTGAACACTGTCTAGTCAAGCTGCGTGATGTCAATGTTTCACGTCTGAGATGTCCCACGTCGAACGTGGCGTGGCTGAGCGCCACTGTCCAGGTGTGGCTACAGGGGGTAGAATGTCAGGGGAAAGAAACTGAAGAGCTGGGAAGTGGAGGGGCACACACGGAACCACCAAAGGACTTTAGCCCAGTGGTGAAATGCTTGGTTTGCAGCCTCTGGGCTCCTGGGGAGTCAGGATTCCTTTGAGCTCCACAGTACCTGTCGACACTCCAGTGATGCCAGCTCCTGTCACCTCAGTCACCATCCCACACGGATCTGCACCGCCCAGCTAGTACTCGGAGCACCCTTCCTCTACCCCACCCCCACAGCTCTTCCTCTTCCTCCAGTCCTCGGGCCCCTCCCGGAAGGCTCCTTACCCTGACTGGCGCCTCTGCCAAGGGTGTATGAAGTTTGCCTGTCACACAGAAGGGGCCTCATCTCTCCACCCTTTCTACGCCCTGCACCCTTCCCAAAGCCACGCTCTGCTCCCCATACCCTGCTCTGGAATCCTCAGATTCTACAGACACAGATGCTCAAGAGGCTAGAGAGCCACACTCCCCTGTCCCTGCCTCCACTGCGGCCTCAGCTCAGCCCTACTCCCAGGGAAGACCCCGAGAAAGGGATTAGGCACAGAGCAGGCAGCATCCTCCTCTGTCATGACATCATGGAAATGACATCATTTGAAATGACATCATTTGAAAGGAACCAAGACGAAGACAGAACCTGAGCGGTTCTATGGAGGCCTTCCCATCTTGCCCGGAAGCAGCTCCCAGACACTCTTTCTCCCCATATTCCCCTGACTCGCTGATGCTGACTTGAAGGCTGGCCAGTACTCCTACCAAAGTTCACACAGCAAGCACTCGCCACTCTCATGCAGGGAGAGGCTGCCAGTGCACAGGACTGTCTCGGGCTGTCCCAAAGAGAGCAAGACAGAGAAGAGACACTGAAACTATGACATAGACATGAATATCGTTCCTATAAGATCAGCCAGCCAGATGTCCCTCCTCCCTAAGCATGAGGGAAGACCAGAGAGAACAACAGGAAATCGTGGAAGAGAGGCAGGAGTAAGGGAGACAGGTCAGAGGTCACTGGGAATGATAAAGGACATCTCTAGGCCACAAAGATCCTTGCCAGCTGGCATTGCCCGGACCCGTGCATGCCTGGAGCATATCCAGGAAGGGCCTGGGCAGTCTCCAACGAAATTCAATATTCCCCATCTCCTGCCCTTACTACAACAGACTTAGATTTGATAGGCACTCCGTCCCTGGGGCCCTGGCTCCTAACAAGGCCTGGAGAGGGTCCTGTGTGAGCTCAGCAAAGGTAGATGCCCTCCCTGACTGTGAGGGAAAGCCTCCGGTGAGAGACAACCTGTTCAAATGTGTCTCAGGGGTGCCGAGGAGAAGGAAGTACAGCCGGGGGAGGACAGGGGTCGTGGGAGGACTTACTCGGGGGAGGACTAAGGAGTAGGTGGGGCAGAGCTGCAGAGTTTGTTTATTTGGGGCTTTTTTTTTTTTTATGACTGCTCTTCCTGTTTGACAATCACAGCTGTAGCAGTCAAAGGCACCTCTACAGATAGCGTCCAAAGAGAGTGCAAAGCTGAGAGGAGGCACCAGATAGCTCCCATGTCCCTCCCCATAGCCATCATGTCTGCCATTCATCTAGGGAGTCCAGAGCACCCCCAAGGAAAGCTCTCAGAGACAAACACCTCAATGCCAGCTGGAAGGGACAGATGACTGTGACTTACCAAGAGCCTGTCAAATTCAGGACGACGTGACAGGCTGAACTGAGCATTAAGAGGAACTGACCTGACCGAAGCCAACAAGGAGGAGACAAAAACAGCTTCCTTCTCTGTCCCCTGCCCTTCCCGTGGCATCCAAAGTCACCATGGACAGTCAATGCCCTGAAACCAGGCACATCACGCCACCCTCTGTACTGAGGATGGTGAACTCAGCATGGACCTTAAAGGGAGGCTCTAGCGAGGAGTGAGAGATCATTCAGGCCGTTCTGAGTGCAGACGCCACCGGCTGCCCCTCAGAGCACTCCGGGCTGACCAGGGAGGGTATGCCACTAGATCTGACCACATGCCATTCAGATACCAGGCCAGAAGGAGATGGTGGGAGGCTGGGGCAGCCATACCAGACACACCGGGCTGCTGAGTGGGGTACCTAGCATGCCGCAGAAGTAGGGCATACGTTGTCCTGGAGACCCAGTCACCCACAGCAGATCCGGGAATCCAGGATCAGGATGGACTCCTGACGCAGAGTTCTGTGTCCAAGGGAACCAGAAGTGCCCATGAGTGGAAAGCAAGCCTGGGCCCCAGGCTGACATAGGTCATGTGGCTCAGTCAGCCTGCCTGGTTCAGATCTGTAACTCCCTCAGTCTCCTCAGGGGCCGAGTCCCC
The DNA here is from genome assembly GCF_011064425.1 of Rattus rattus. Lineage (NCBI taxonomy): Eukaryota > Metazoa > Chordata > Mammalia > Rodentia > Muridae > Rattus > Rattus rattus. The sequence continues at coordinate 261,719,875 of NC_046154.1, forward strand.
TTGGTTTTTACAAACACACTTTTTTCTGTGCTCCTCCTGGAGGTTGTGCTGGACCTAGCAGAGTGGGTAAGAGGAGGTCATCCCTGGACACGGAAAAGCAGGCCCTGGCTGAGCCCTGGGGTGAGAGTTTCTGGAAGTTCCTTGGGCACCTTGCTTCTGCACCAGACTTTCCATGAAGAAGATAGGTGTACGGGTAGCCAGCGAGGAGGAATGGGACGAAGGGTGAAGGAGAAGGCAGGGCAAGGAGGTTGGCACCTGGAGGCAGAGCTACAGCCAATCAGAGACCACCTTGGCCCCTCCGGGGACTCCGAACCCAGACTAGCTATTTGGAGTGGGTCCTCTATCTGCTTGTGACTAAAACCTTCAGCCCATTTTTCGGATGAGAGTAAAAATCTAGCCACATAGCTGAGGTTCCACCAGTGGGAACAACCAAGCTGACTCCTCACGTGACCCAGTATCCTGTTTCCAAAAGCCAAGAGCTCTTGGCCTTGGCCATGTGTTTCCTGCATCCTCCAGCCAGTGGGGTGCACTCAGTTGGTCCTCAGTAAGGGAGATAAGGCAAGGAAAAGGGGGAATCAGCAAGGGACACTGACAGATGGAAGATATATAATAAAGGAGCTGTTTTCCAACGCCAGCCCTGGCATGGCGCCCAGGGCAGTCATCTTACCCTTGGAGCTCAGGGCTACACTTGCCTCATCTTTTCCAGAAGAATGCGAGCCCAGCTACGTCAGCCTTCCGGTATGCAGCGATCTGTGGCTGGCCGCCTGCCTCTCTCCCTGCTTCTTCCTTTGGATCTCTGCCCTCTTGGCACTGACCACCCTGCCCCACCCAGCCAGCCCAGCCTCAGGCCCCCTCCTCAGTCAGGCCCCTCCTGTAGGGGACTGTGACAAGCCCCTTCAACAAGGCAGAGCCCCTGTAGGGCAGGCAGAAAGCCGTGGTACCGGGGGAGGGGCGGGATCCACATCATCTAACTAACAGGTTGGTCTGGCTTGGAAGAGCCCCGCCCTCCTGTAGCTAATGAACACTATGCAACAGGTGTTTTTCGCCTCAGTCCCCAGCCGGCCCTGGATGTGACAGGAGGCAGCTGCCAGCCACCAACTCCAAAGCTTCCTAGCTCGCTGGTGAGCCCTCCGGCTCCCAGGCCCAGGGGGGCCACCATGGCCTACCGCTCCTGCGTCGTTGGCTTCAGTAGCCTCCGTGGCTGTGAGGTGACCCCTGCGGGTAGTTCCCAGCCTGGGACCTCAGGATGGGGCAGCTGTGGGCTCCCTGGGCCTGGCTTCAGCTCTCGAAGCCTCACAAGCTGTAGGCCAGCTGGTGTCATCCCCAAGGTGACTGTGAACCCCAGCCTGCTGGTGCCTCTGGACCTCGAGGTGGATCCAACTGTTCAGCAGCAGAAGAACCAAGAGAAGGAGGAGATGAAGGTTCTCAATGATAAATTTGCCTCCCTCATTGGCAAGGTGAGCTGAGCAGGAGAGGGCACCAAAACAGAAGGGCCCCAGGCTTCCCAGGTGACCTAGCCTGTGGTTCCCTGAGCATCGGTTATTATGCCCCGCCCCTGATCCCAGCCAATGGGGATGCAGCATTGTTAAATCTGCAGAGATGGGCTAGGAAGTCCTGATACATCCTGGTGTCTGGGGTGGAAGGAACCTCAGAATGACTCTAAGGGATATTGAATAAGGGCGTGCCACGTAGCTCGGGCTGGGAGGGGCCAGTGTACCCCTGTAGCAGTCAAGGGGTGCTTCTCAGGAAGGTCTATGGAGTGTGACCCGCTGACCTCTGCCCAGGCGTGGATGGGAGATGTCCTCCTGACCCCAAGCCTCTGGTCCAGAAGCATCTCCTTCCCTCCCTGCTGGCTTTCTCCCGTTCATGCATAGAATCACTGTTGCTGGCAGGTCCAAAGGGGGTGTGGGGAGGCAGGAGGAGGCTGCCACGGAGTTTGTATGAGTAAAGACGCAACTTTGGCTCGTCAGGAGAAAGGAATGTAGAGGACCATGTCAGCATCCAGCCAGCAGCCAACAGTTGGCTTGTTTTACACTCACCTAGGTGGAAGGAACAGGCCCCTAACAACAGAGCCCCCACACTTCCTAGATTCGCTGCCTGCAACTAGCCTAGGGCTTCAGGAAGTCCTGTCTACCTCCCAAGCCTGTGCCCACTCAACCACTCCAAGAAGCCTCTGTGAGCAATCCTGGCTCTGTTTCCTCCTGTGTCAGAGTCCTACTGACTGAACTGCATGCTGGCGTGCTAGGAGCCACAGGGCACCTCACAGGTTCGCCTCGAGCCCCTTAACCATAAAGAATGACACTGCACAGAACAGGGAACCCTGGCCAGTCCTTATCTGCCTCTCGGTTTCTGAATCTGCAAAGCCTGGCACATCTCTGGGGTCCTGAGCTGTGGGAATGTATAGACAGGCAGAGAGAAGTGCGTGTCACGTGTGACCTGGGTGCCTGAACCCCATGGGAGCTTAGCAATGGGGTGGTGGACCAGTGCTAACATCGCTACAGCCATTGTTTTCCCAGCTGTACGGATGAGGCAATGGGACCAGAGAGGCTCAGTGCGCTGCCCACAGTCATAGAGCTAACAACTGATACAGTTTATATTTGAACTCAGGGGTGTGTGTGTGTGTGTGTGTGTGTGTGTGTGTGTGTGTGTGTAGCTCAGTCTCCTCATTTACACCCGAAGTGCCCAGATCGGGGAAGGAACAAGTAGCCCTTCCCACAGATGCACAGTTGGAACCCACGGCCCGGGAGGGAGGCCCTGCAGAGGTGCCTCCTTGACATGCCTGGCTAATCCCTTAAAAGGAGTGCTTCGCTGAACTATGTAATTTGGCTCCCATGGGTGGCTTTTCTCCTTCGAACGATTGCCAATGCTGATGTCACTCTGTGCCACTGCCGTGGGCACGGGGTGGGAACCGTGGGTGTGGGCCCAGGGAAGGAGCCCTCACAGTTGGGGTCCTGGGCTCAGACCCTTGAAGGTCCTTCGCAGAGCTCTAGCCTCCCAGCTCTCAAATTTGGCCTTGGGGCAGGGTGCCCTTCACTGTAGGGTACAGGAAACTATGGGTATCAGCCCTGTTTATTGGAGTCCTGTGCTAAACAGAGGCTGTGAGAGCTCTGGAGAGACTAGAAAAGCATTAGAGCCCTATTTCTAAGTTAAATCCTGGACCCGCCACCAGCCCGCTGTGAAACCTCAGGTGAACTGCTGAACCTCTCTGGGCCTCGGTGCACATCAGTGTAATGGGCTTGTCAATCAAAAGGGACGATTTTTGAAAATGAGTTAGAACACATCTAGTAGATGGTGCCAGCTTTCTGATCAGAGAGTGAATAAGCCCTGTTCAGGGGCTCCCAGAGCTAGCTACCCTCTTCTAACCACACACACCCCAGGCCTGGGGAGTAAGGAAGGGTGGGGAGGGGCCTGCAGGGTAGGGCACAGCCCAGACTTCAGAGAGAGGTACAGGCAGGGAAAGCACAAGAGATGGATTTCAGGCCCAGAGCAAGGCTGGGGCGCTGAGCAGAGAAGAGGAAGGAGGACTCCACTCCTCTCCCCGTTCAGGGCCCTCTGCTGCCCTGAGAAACCAGCGTGTGTGTGTGTGTGTGTGTGTGTGTGTGTGTGTGTGTGTGTGTGTGTGTGTGTGCGCGCGCGCGCGCGCGCGCGCGCGCGCATGCCTGTCTGTCTGTCTGTGTGTAAGGGAAGGGAGTAGTTCCTCTGGAGCCCAGCAGAGAGGCCTCCCGCTGTGGTGTTTGCTTCCCTTAGAGTCTGTGTTTCCCTAAGTGGCTTACCCTCGCTGTGCCTCAGATTGTGTCCTGCCAGGGGGGGATTAGCAAGGCCATGGTCACAGGGAAAGATGAGGGAGGCCTCCGATCCAAGTAGAGTCCTCTCTATCAGGGCCACTGCAGACAGCCTAGGCGCTGGGGCGCTGGGGCGCTGGGGCTGGGGAAGGGCTAGAGCAGAAGTGAACAGTTGGAGACAAGGGTAGCCATGCCAGTTCTAAAGGTCTTGGATGTCCCTGTTGTCAGCACTGCTGGCATCAGACACTGGTCAGCTTTCCGGCAGGGCTCTGTGCGCCTCGGCTAAAGCTGGGATTTGACGTCTTCCCAGCACATCCATTGGGGTCCCTGTCAATGTCTCCTGCATTCTCAGTGGCTGGACCCTCCCCAAGGTCCATACCAGATTCAGTAAAGAGCTCAAAAGGTGACTTGAAGTCCCCTGTAAAACATGGGGAAAAAAAAAATCTCACACCATACGTTCTGTCCAGCCCGACCTGGCTTCCTGCAGCTCCCAGCCTCAGTTTCCCCACCTGCAGAGTGAGGAGGAAAACAAACCAAGAATTTGCTCTGGAAGCCACCCCCAAAGTTGACACTGTGCCCCATTAGGGCAGGGCCCCCAGAGCTGCTGCTATGCCCTACAGGGCAGGGGGACCGGCTAGAGGGGAATGCAGGAGCTCCTCTGGGGACCAGTGATTACTGGTCCTCCCTAGGTCTTTGTTCCCACAGGGAGAAACCTTCCCACCTTTAGCAGGCCATGGTTAGAGATGACTTTTCCTCTCCACCCAATGGGGAGACAATAGACTCCCCAAGGCTAGTAGAAGTCAGATGGTATACCCTTGGTCCCCCAAGAACACATGCTCTCTACCCATACTGGCTGGCCCAATTCACAGCATCTTCCCACAGAGGTTAGACTAAGGGAAGAACTTCCTGGTATAAAGGTTTTTCTGTTGCTCATGGGTGGAGGTAAGAGCCTCATGTCTCTCCTCTCACCGCACCCTCAGTGTAAACATGGACTCCTGCTTGTCAAAACGGAGGGAAGGTGGGGTGAACTGATACTCCCCACGCATGCTCTCTCTCTCTCTCACACACACACACACACACAGAGAGAGAGAGAGAGAGAGAGAGAGAGAGAGAGAGAGAGAGAGAGAGAGAGGCAGAACCTTCTTGACCTCCAGCCTGACTGAACCAGTTTGCTTGTGGCACAGGTTCAAGGCAAGTGTCGTGTAGAAACTCCCCAGGGAGATGGGTGTGAGGCAGGGGGATGACTGCTCACCAGAGTCACAGTCCATGCCTCTATCCAATGCTTCTGATCCCTTCCATTACAGAAACAAAAGTGCCAAAGCTCTCTCTTGCTGTGGTCCTGAAAGAAGGCCAGCACCCTCAGTATATAACCATCTGGTTAGCACCGGATCCTCACGGCCAGAACAGCCACTGCCGTCCAGGAATGGTCCAGCCAGCCAGGGCTCCCAGGCTGAAAAGGGGGTGTACGTGAGAAGCTGGAGCAGGAGTGAAGGCTTCCAGGCTGAGTCTGGCTGATCCTTCATGGAGAAAAGAGAGAATGCATGCAGCGGAGGAAGGCAGAAGGCCCACGAAAGGACAGGCAGGATGAGGACAAAGCCAGGAAGTCTCTATCATGTTGGGGTACGATCGCGTGGGAGCTGAGGCTAGAACAGAAGTAGGCAGCCCTCTGGGGGCCTAGCTGTGATCCAGAGGTTGTAGGTGCCTCTGTAGAAATAACAGGGAGGAGCTTTTCTGCCTTGAGCAGGCCATGGTTAAAGATGACTTTAACTCCACCCGCTGAAACAAGAGACTCTCCGAGGCTGGTAGGAGAGAGAGGAGGTGAGCCGTAGCCAAAGCTTGGGAAAACCCACAGGGCTCAGAGCCTTCCAGGTCCCCATTCTCAAGGCCACCCTGACTCTGCCTGGAGGAAAGCCCACTTCAGAAGAGCCCCGGGCCTCAGGACAGCGGTGCCCAACCCGCAGGAGGCACATTATAGTGGTTAATGATCTCGGTACAAGACTGGGAACACAGCTCCATGGCAGAGCGCTTGCCTAACGCGCATGCGTGAAGGCCCAGATTAGATTCCCAGTACTGTACAAACAGGAGCTGTGGTCCCCCCCCACTTGAGAGGCAGGGGTAGGAGAACCAGAAACTGAAGGTCGCCCTCACTAGTATAATGAGCTGGAGTCTGGTAACATGTGAGACCTCGCTGTCCCAAAACAAACAAACACAACTCCAGGTGCCAGGCCTGACTCCCCCACTGCCTGCTAATTCGGTGACCTCAGGCAATTCTCACGGCTCCGTGGGCTGGATGCCTCCACCCCCCCCCCCCCGCCACCTCTGGAAATCGTGCTGATAGCAATACCCACTCCACGGGGTGTTGCCTCAAAGAAGTTGGGACACGAAGCACTTGGAACCAGTCTGGTGCACGGTTGGCAGCTAGTACACACCAGCAGCCACCTCTCTCCCGAGCCCATTCCCTCCTCCTGCCCCCCTGACAGGCAGTGTCATCAACCTCAACTTTTAACTGAGGAAACTGAGGCTCAAAGGATCAGCAAGTCTGGGTCTGGAGAAGTAACACTAAAATACAAAGCAAGCCTACCTTGCTGGGTCTCGGGGCCGAATGAGATCAGATTTGCCATGAGAGGGAGGTAGGACCCTGCTGTTTCCCGTGCCCCTGTTTTTTTGGCTCTCCCAGTCCTGCACCAGCCTATGACAGCAGGCGTTCCACACCCCTGCCCCCTCCCTCATTCAATGGAGGCCCTGCCCAGGTTAGGAAGCCTTCAGTCTTCTTGTCTCCACCTCTACCCTGTCCTTATCTTGGCATCTTCGACTCAACAGCCAAGAACTGGAGGTGGCTTTGCGTACGTAGTGGAGCCAGTGTCGGTGAACGTGTGCAGATGAGCTGCCCTGAGATGGGGAGCCCCACCTCGGGGTCCCCCAGCCCGTCCAGGGAACCCAGTATGGCACCGGCCAACGACGACCTACTCAGTGCCCTCCTGCTCTTGCAGGTACAAGCTCTGGAGCAGCGCAACCAACTGCTGGAGACCCGGTGGAGCTTCCTGCAGGGCCAGGGATCGGCCACCTTCGACCTCAGCCACCACTACGAGACATTCCAGGGCCGGCTGCAGGAGGAACTTCGCAAAGTGAGCCAGGAGCGGGGACAGCTGGAGGCCAGCCTGCTGCAGGTGCTAGAGAAGGTGGAGGAGTTCCGCGTCAGGTAGGTCTCACGCTGAGAAGCAGGGTAGAGCCCGAGAGTGGGAGCCAGGGTGGGGTGCACCCCAGGTGGAGAAAGAGGAAGTGTGGGGTAGAGCATTGATCTTTCTAGATATGACTCTTGAGAACGTCACATGTGTAAAGACTGCAGGTATGGGGTGAAATAGCGCTGATCCTTATCCACCAAGCTTCAGCCACACTGAGTTACAGCTAAGCCCTTGGCTGCTGGCACAACACAGGCCTGGCTCCAGCAGCCTCTCCTGAGCCTGCACGCATGCCAGCTCCTGTGTACTACCCTGGGACAGGACATCTTGCCTCTAGCAAAGCAACATAAAGTCGTGTCTGGGGCGCACTTCGGATGTGATCTTGGTCTCAGGAAAGAAGGGACACTGAAGTGCAGGCAGGAGACACACAGGACAAGGCTTACCTTCATAAAGCAGCAACCCCCTGTAGAGAATTCTGCTCAGTATCAAGGTAGTTGGGGAGCCAGGAAGATGAGGTAACTATAGCCCCTGCTCACATGATGCTCTTACAGCTACTGGGGCAGAGGGGCAGGCGGACAGAAGATGGGCAAGCGCCACACAGTAATCACAAGTCCAGCCTAGGCACTGAAGTGAGAAGTATTCGTCCTTGTCCCAGGCCCCTAGCTTTGTGACTTCAGACAAGCATGGCCTACTGACTGGCCTCTGAGTGAGTGAACACAGTGGCTGATACTAACCTTATGAGCCATGAGCAAGAGATCAAGAGCTCACGTTGGTGCCTGGCAGTGACTTTCCTGTCCCCGAGAAGGCTGACGCTGACCGAAACTGGCTGAACTTCCTGGCTAAGAAGGCAGAATAAACACTTGGGAGGCTCAGGACAGCTGACCCTCTAAGTAGTGGGCAAGCCCTCTAGGACAAGGCAGCAAACATTGAATACCCTGAGTCTGTCCTCGGGTCTGGGACTCCTTCTGAGGGGCCTCCACCCAGGATAGGGTGGGGGTAGGCATGGGGAACCAAACATGGCTGATCCCTGTCCTGCAGTGTGGTCCACACCCTACCAACCCAAGTACCAGCATTCTGGGAGCATCCAGGTGGGGCAGAGGGTAGGGCAGCTTTGCCTAGGAACCCAGGCTCCTGAGCCGAAACTCCATATAGGCCACCCCTCCCAGAGAGCCCTGCCCTCCCAAATCCTAGGAAACCCACGTGGGCATTGATCACTCAGAACTGACCAACACTCGTTCACCAGGGCGGCATCCCGTTTCACCGCTCTCCAATAGGTCTGAGCGCCTCATAGGAGGCCCAAGGCAGGAACTACTAAACGAAATTGCCACCTTCAGTGGCCGTGACTGAGCAACGTGGCATCCCTGGGGACCTGCAGCTGAGTCCCTCTCAGGCACCACTGGTTGCTGTCAATTAGCCGCTGACCCACTTCCTGTCTGCCTTGCTGTTTAGGCTCAGGCTGATCTCCTCTGGGGTAGGAAGAAGAGAGTAAGTGGGGTTGCAGGAGTTTGGGATCTGCAGGCTGGAGCTGAAGTTGTTGATGTGGGGTGGAGCCCGGACAGGGAGGAGGTGTGCCTTGCCTCTGCAGGGTGATGAGCTCAGTCTTACTCCCAGAAATAAGCAAGGGGGTGGAGGGGGGGGGGACAGGCTAAAAAGGGCCTGAGAACAGGTTCAGGAGCTGGCGGCAGATTGGGGGTGGGACAGAAAATAGATATAAGCTGAGCCTCAGTGGGTGGGGACTTGCAGAGGTCTCTGAGGTCTGGCTAGTCTAACTCTCTAGTTACTAAGAACAATGTAAAGGCCCAGCAAGAGGAACCAAGGTGCCCAAGCTCACCCGGGAGACTCAGGACAGCGCAGAGCTGCACAAGTCGGTTGATGAGAAGAAGCGTGTGGCTCGGAGACAGCTGAATCTAACTAAGCCTCAGACGGCAGGCTGGGGCAGACTGAGGAGGTTGTCCACCAAAGCTGGGATGAACACCAAGGGCCTCAGAGAGACTGGGTACCAGCCCCAGACTGGAACCCATGCTGAGCCCTAGACCTCTTGCTGGACCATTAGCCTAGGCCCCAGGCACTGGCCCTCCTGGGAGGCTATCTCGAGGTCCTAAGCAGAATACCTACGCAGACTCCCTCTAGCCCCAACCTGAAACACTCTAGAAGCTAAGTCCCTTTGTCCCTGGTGAAGGCCTCATTTATAGGGTAGGCAGCTCGACAGTGCTCAGTGGGGACTAGGGACATCCTAAGCCTTCTCAGGGGACACAGCCACCAAGGAGGTGGCTCTAGGCCATTAAGAACAGGTAGGGCAGTGACAGAGACAGGATGATATGGCCTCCAAAGAGGAACCACACAAGAAGGCTGCCCAGGGGATGTGAAGGGCAGAAAGGGCTGAGCAGGGACCTGACACCCGGGGGTCCCACCAGATGCCTCCCCAAGGTTGGTGGATTCTGTTATCCAGGGGAAATGTGGGTGCTAGCCAGCTACCTGCATTTAGAGGGCAGCAGGGTGGGGGATTCACTGGCTTCAGCCCCAAGATGGGGGAATTTCACAAGGGCTCCCAGATTTTAGTTAGAAGCATGCCTCACTCAGACAACCTAAAGACAGTCAGGGAGCCAGCCCCACTCTCCCCAGGGCCACCAGAGGCATGCTTGTGGAAGTACTAGAAGCCATGGAAGAGATCCAAGCGAGGCTAGGTGACAGATCTGCAGCAAACACTGGGACTTCACGCCATGTCCAAGGTCACAGACAAAGCACACACATAAGCGATGTAACTAAACTGTGCATCTTCCTCAGGGGAGCTAGCATTTGAGCCCTCTACTCAGCCAGCACTCCTCAGAAGCCTCTGTCACAGGACCCTGAGGTCCTCCCCAGCTGGAAGCTCTGAGGGTCACAAGAGAGGGAGCACCAGGCAAAGGAGTCTGAGGTGCCGTTGCACACATCAGCCAGCACACCTGTAGTCAGAATATCTGAGCATTTTGTTCTCCCTGATGCATGACCCCGTCCAGCCCCACTATGGCCCTCAGAGGCCCTCACAGATTCCTGGAAGACGAAATAAGGCCAAGTGCAGCCCATCCCCAGAGATCTAGAGACCTTGGTGCCCTGTGAACACTGCCTTCCTTAGGTCCACTTCCCTCCAGAAGACATGTGGGTCTAGTCAGCTGGCAGGGACACTGTGACACTGCCCTACCAGGAGGTCAGAGACTGGGGCAGCAGGCGTCTGTAATTAGAGCCCTGAGCCAAGCATTCCTGGAAAGGAGAGAGGAAACTAACCCACTTCCATGTCCATCCACTGGGGCTGTCCTTGAGGGCCTGGGTGGGGCATCTGAGGCTGGCAGATGCCATCTACCCGATGGGGCCAAGACTAGTGTTTTAACTAGAAGAGGGTAAAGTGAGGCACCAAGGGATCCTGTCCCCACCCAACAGTATCCTTTTTACAGGGTGAGCCTGACACAAGAGGGAAGCAACATGGAAGAGAGTTAAGCTTTGTGGGGTGCTGTTGATGGGCAGGACAGGCCACGGATTAATGTAATTGTGGCAAGCAGGCTCTGTCAGCCTACACACACACATAACACACACACACACACACACACACACACACACACACGCACACACACACACAAAGAGAGAGAGAGAGAGAGAGAGAGAGAGAGAGACAGAGAGGAGAGAGAGAGAGAGAGAGAGAGAGTGAGAGAGAGAGAGAGAGAGAGAGAGAGAGAGAGAGAGAGAGAGAGAGAGAGAGAGACAGAGAGAGAGAGACAGAGAGATAGACACAGGCAAAGGCAGGAAAAGAGAGAGAATGTAGGGGAGCGAGGAGAAGAGAATATATTATGAGAGAGTGTGAGAGGACAAGGAGAGCAATAGAGAGACAGAGAGAGAAGAAGCCTTAGACAGTAAGGAAGGCTGGGAGATATTAGCTGCCACAATGCACACTGGAGATCTCTCTCCCTGCTTCCCTTTGGCGGTCACAAGCTATGATGGTGTCCCACTCGCTAATGAAGCCAAGGAACAAGAACAGGCTCCAGGAAAGAGGTGGGCCTGGGGAAGAGAGTGTGAGACCAAATAGGAACAGCATACTTTGTAGGTTAGTGGCAGACCAAAACGGAACAATATACCTTGCAGGTTAAGGTCTCGTGTTTGCAGTTAAGACAGTAAAGTCTAAGTTGCTGTCTGTCCTGTATAAAGTCCTTGCAAGTTAAAGCCTCCATTTGTAACTAAGAATAGATCTGATGCAGACTGCTTGGCACTTCATTCATACGATGTGTGTGCTTACCTCTGCTCCTTCCCTTTCATTGCCTCTTTCAAACAACGTAGAACAACTGACTCTCTTGCCCCTGTGAGCCCCTCGTCTCTCCTACAAAGGGGAATTCAAGATGCCAGCAAGGGCTGCTCTCAAATCCTGACTAGGGTGACACAGACAACTGGCCAGTCCTGGGAGCACCCCAAAATGGAGCTTGCTTTAAATGGACAATCATGGCTTTGGTCTTTTCTCCTTGAGACTTCTCAGGTTTAAGAAGAGAAATGAGCTAGGTGCTGGAAGAGGACAGACCACAGGCATGGCCCACCTGCACTTGTGATTCTGGAGGGTGGGTAGGGAAAGGAGCCACCTTGAAAGGCATGCACGATCAAAAAGGCTTCCCAGTGGGTGTGCGTAGAGTCTGAGACTGTGTCCACCGAAGGAAGGGCCAGGTTTTCTTGTTTGATTTTGTTTTGTTTTTGGTCCTAACAGGACCTATGTGGCCCTGAATAGCCTAGAACTTGCAGTCCAGGTTGGTCTTAAGCTTGTAGAACCCTGTCTCTGCCTCCTGTGTACTAGAAGTATAGATATATGCCTCCACATCCAAAATGGCCACCTTCTCTAATTGCCACAAAGCACGGAGGTCTAACAGAGACCCGGACCCCTCAAGGAACAGTTAACCAAACCCCAAGTTCTACAACATTGCTGAGGACTGTCTCTCCCACAGGTACGAGGATGAGATCTCCAAGCGCACAGACCTGGAATTTACCTTTGTCCAGCTGAAGAAGGTAACATCCAGGGCCCAGGGCCCTCCATCATGACTGACCCTCCATCATGACCCGCCACCATGACCCTCCCTCCATCATGACCCTCCCTCGATCATGACCCTCAATCATGACCCCCCATCATGACCCTCCATCATGCCCCTTCATCACGACCCTCCCTCCTACATGACATTCTGTCATGACCCTCCCTCCATCCTGACCCTGCATCATGACTCTGCATCATAACTCTCTGCCATGACCCTCTGTCACGACCCTCCCTCATTCATGGCCCTCCCTCCATCATGATCCTCCCTCCTTCATGGCCCTCCAACATGACCTCCTGCCCTTGTCACCAGCATCATCCACTTACCTGGATACCTAAGCAAATCCCCCAGGCACCTGGGCTGTGGGACCTAGAGCCAGAAAGGCCCAGGGGCAACATGCCCCTTTCTCCAGGCTCAGAGCAGACTTCCTCTAGGTATCATCCCCCTCCCCTGAAGCTGTCCCACCCACCTCTCACCCTGAGCCATGGCTTTCTTAGTCTCTACTCTCACCTCCACTCCCAACTCCAGGACCTGGATGCTGAGTGTCTCCGACGAACTGAACTGGAAACCAAACTCAAGGGCCTGCAGGGTTTCGTAGAGCTGATGAGAACAGTCTATGAGCAGGTGAGAAACCCAAGGGGAGGTCGTGGCGTGTTTGACAGTCACTATTTCCAGCCAATGACATCACAGCTTCCCTAGTGCTCTCTGGGTATCAACAACCCTTACATTCCCCTTTGCCACACAGGCTACTTGGGCCCTGCAGTCCAGGCCATAGGTCTTCTGGCTCCAATGGACAGAGCTTCACCCTCTCCCACTCTTGGCTAAGACATGATGTGGCAAAGGCAGACAGAGGAGCTTCTAGGACATAGCCCCATCTATCTCCTAGGTTCTCAGCTGACCCTGGCTCTTCAGGAACACTATACCTTCCTGGGCAACCTACCATGGTCTACCTACCAATCTATCTATCTTTCTATCTATCTATCTATCTATCTATCTATCTATCATCCATCCATCCATCCATCCATCTTTCTTTCTGCCTATCTGTCAATCTATCTATCTATCTATCTATCTATCTATCTATCTATCTATCATCTCTTTCCATAGCACCTGTCTCATGGCCAAGGGGTACAGGAGTGATCTTTGACAGACAAACATCTACCGTCTAATAAGAAGTAGAAAGAGTCATTGCTGGGGTTGACAGGCCCCAAAGCCAAATGCTGCCAGCATCCAGTGCCAAGCCACAGCAAAGAAGCCAAGGTTGGAGCAGAGGTCAGTGCCATGGCCACAATGCAAGCAGAGTTCTGCTGCTGACCCCACAGACTTCTGAGCAAAGCTTCCCAGCTTGGTAGGGGGTGTTGAGCCTTTCTTCCATCAGGCTCAGCATCCCAGGACCCCTACGGAACTCACGGACATCTGTGAGTGTGTGATGGAGTGTAACAGAGAGAACCCCTATCCTCAGGAGTCGGTTGATTGTTCTGCCCAGGCTCCCTTTGGCTTGGTGTGGGCCAGGCGGGCATCGGGGACCAGTGCTTCACGTTCTGTGCCTCACTGTGCTCACCGATGCCTGACAAACTCAGAGCTCTGAGCCAAATTGGAGGTCCCGCAGCTGAGGTCCAGTCAGAAGGAGGTTGGCCATGACCAAACATTGCCAGAGATATGCCTAAAAAGACATTTTGGCTCCCTTGTCAAATAGCCAGGCCTGTGAACTCCATTCAGATGGAGTCAAGGCTCTTGGCCTCTGTTTTGATTCCTCCTTTTTAGCATTTCTGTAACTTTGGCCAAGGCCTCTCTGTGCCTCAGTTTCCACATTTATAAGTTAAGGAGAACAACAATAGCAGCCTGGCATGAGGACCAAGGAAACACTTAGAGAAGAGAGCGTTTAACTAGGGCCGTGCTTACAGCTTCAAAAGTTAGGCCATTAACATGATGGCTTCCAACAAGGCCACACCTTCTAATCCTTCTCAAATAGCACCACTCCCTGATGACTAAACATTCAAATATATGAATGAGCCTATGGGGGCCATTCTTATTCAAACCACCATAGCAGCCTTAGCCATCCGTTGCAAGAGTCCTACACATACTCAAATCACCCGATGTTCCAGTCTCTCACATAAAATGACACATTGTTTCCAAATGACCTGGGCACCTTTTCCTCTGTATTGTAGAGATTCTACTCTGCCAAATACAATGTAAACAGTAGTTCTCACACCATTTGTGTCACATAAAGTGACACATTGTTTCCATATAACCTGAGCACCTTTCCCCCTGTATTGTAGAGAACCTTATCCTGCCAAATTCAATGTAAACAGTAGTTCTAGCACCATTTGTGTGAGGGACCAATGGCCAGGGGAACAGCCTACACAGGTCAGTAGAGGGGCGATTTTACCCCATCTGTGTTTGGCTGAATCCTCTGAGAAGCAGGTGACTGCGGAGGGCAGCTACACATGGTTGCTTCTACTTTTGTGAGCAGCGAATGGGCTTTATGATCTGCTCTACATGCCTCTGTTGAGAAGAAGCCTATTGACCTTTGCCAAAGAGATGCCAGTGAGCCCCTAAGCTGCGGCTGCTTGTCGGAAATAAAGTCAAAGACATGCAGGTGCTTTCTAGAACCCATGTTTTAAATCAGGAAACTGGTGAGGCTATAACTTTTTGGTAGGGTGCTTTCCTAGTACCAGGAGACCCTAGGACTCAACCTCTAGTACTTCCTTCCCCAAAAAGGGAGACAAAATTATTTCAATAACATATCTCCCTTAACCCAGTACACCCAAAATATGAGTATTCTGACTCATAATCAATATAAATATTAGTGGACTGTTTTACTTTCCTTTCTCCTATTACATGTTCAGAGTCAGGTGTAGTCTGAACACCAAGGAGAGAGAGGCAGGAGGATCAAGAGTTCAAGGCCCCAGCCTCTACACAGTGAGTTCCAGGCCAGAGGGTTGCACGAGAGCCGTCTCAAAAACAAAAAGAAACAAAACACACACTCAAAAAGTTTAAGGTCTCAAGCACACTTTACACTCAGTCAGGTGAGTCACATCCCACATGCTTCCCGACCACTAATAAAGACTGGCTCCCTTCCTGGATAGAGCAGGCCTGAGCAAAGGGAGGTAGAGGTCACAGCTCCCTCTCATGACAGGAAAATACAGTGGACTATAGGTAGCTCTCAGAGGCCTGGACACTTGAGTTTCAACTTTGGGTCCAATCAGAAAAGCCTTGTGGTATAAACCTATATCCTATCGATTTCCAAAACAGGGAATCTGCATGTATCTAGTCTTAATATTGCCTACCACACCCAGAAGGCCTAGGTCCTGGGAGATTTGGGCAAAATAGGCTAAGAGCCCCCTGCAGTCAGTCTCCTGGGAGGCTGTAGAGGGGCCAGCACCGTCTGAACAGCTTTGGCAGGGAGACAGGTCCAGAACAGGTTGCTCTGCCCTGCAATCTATATCCTAGCCTTATTACCCACGCCAATCACAGCAACTGTGGCACTAGCTACCATGTATTGATTACTTACTATCCTCTGGGTACGGTGCCAAGTGTTCTCCAGACTAATTCTCCGTTAATGCTCCTGAAAACTCTGTGGATTTGGATAACAACCGAGTGAGTACAGATTTTAGAACAGCCAGATTTAAATCCTGGCTCATCAACTTTGGGAGCCAGCTGGAGCAGGTTGCCTTAGTGTCTCTCTCTCTCTCTCTCTCTCTCTCTCTCTCTCTCTCTCTCTCTCTCTCTCTCTCTCCTCTCTCCCTGTGCTTCAATCTCCCCAAGTATAAAATAGGAAGCACAATGTGTATGTGTGTGTGCATACATGAGTGTATGTGTACATGTGTGTCTGTGTGTATGCATGTGTGTTCATGTGTGTGCGTGTGTGCGAGTTTGTGAGTATGTGCATGCATGTATGTGTGCCTGTGTGTGCGCATGGGTTTGTGAGTATGTGCATACACACACATGCATGTGTGTGTGTCTGTAGGTTTGTGTTTGTGGTGGTCAGATGAGAATCTCTGGTGTCGGTTCTGCCCCTGCACCTAGTTTGAGACCGGTGTTATTTTGTTATTCAAAGCCGAGTATGATGGTCTAGGTGGCCCTCAGTCTCTTCCAGGGACACTCTTGTCTCTGTCTCCCACCTCAAAAGTTTTAGGAGCAAGAGGATTCCAGACACACACTAAGAAGTCCAGCTTTACATGGGTTCTGGGTATTCAAATTCAGGTTTTGGCCTTGCCTGGCACTTAACCACCTCCCAGCCCAGACATTATTTCTTAACAGATCCTAAAGCACTTAAAATAATGTCTTCCATGGAGTGAATACTTAAAAAGCATTAACCGTTTTTAGTTCTGTCTAGCACCATTTTACAGATGGGAAATGGAGATTGGGGGTGTTTAAAAACTTGATCGGAGTCACCTATGAATCCAAGGTGGTCGCATTTAGAATACAGTGATTCTGAGAGCAATTTTACCAAGCAGCTCTCGGTCACCCCGGGAGAGCCACTGTCTCCTCAGTGCCCCCAGGGGCTAATACTGTGAGACAGACTCATACGCAGCCGTCTCCTCCAACTCCAGCTCCCTAGGGAAACTCTAAAATATACTTGGCGCAATTCTTGCCAACTTGGGGTGTCAGGGGCCCACCCCAAGGTGGCACCTCATCACACAAGTAAGCATTGTTATACCCTCTTTCCCGGAGGGACAGCGTGTCTGGACAGGCACACAGCTGTTCCAAATACCACTTCCCGCTTCTGTTTATCTCACTCTGCCTTGCCTGCTTCTTTCCAGAAAGGTATGAGGTGGTGCCATCAGTGTCGGCCATCCTCAGCCCCGACAGGGAAGACCTGTCCTCAGTGGCATCTCCTGGCCAAGCTTTTGTGGGCCAGATGCCAAGTCAGGCCCGAAATGAAGGGTGTGGGGCTGTCTCCGTGATCCTCACTTACTGATTTCCACAGTGCACCCAGAACCACTTCTCTAAAACTGTCCTAGCAGATGCCCATTTACAGGGAGCCGTGTTGGTGGTGACGATGGGGCTGTGGTGTCTGTCCACCTGATGCCACTCAGCGCCTTCAGTCTCTTTACACAGAGACTTATATTCCATTCATCTGAAGATCAATCAAAGACTCCCCCACGGCTCTTAGTCCCTAGGCTGGGCTCCTGACAGCTGAACCGGCCTCCAGAATCCTTGCAGCACCTGAGCTTTTCTAGGAGGTGCTGGTGGTCCAGGCTGCAGGCAAGCAAACACGAAAGGCACCATCCATTGTTCAGAGAGCCCATCCGACCCCACCTTGTCTCTGAATCTAGAATAGAAGCCACCAGTAAGAAGTCCCAGCCCCTGCCAGGGGCAGAAACTAGAGGCACCACCATGAGCTCTCTAGGTTTAATGATGAACAGGGGGAGGGGGGCCCCAAAAGTGACAAAGGTCAAGGTATACGGCCATGAGTGAACCAGCTGAATCAGGACCTAAGCAGCCCCCAGATCCAAGTGCCATCAGCACTAGGAAGCCAGGGAGAAACTGACGGGTGTGTTACTTGCACATCAGCGCAGGATAAAAGTCAGACCCTGGGGGGATTCTGCTTTTTCAGTAAGAAAATTGTAAGGAAAAAAAATGAAACAGGAAACTGGAGACTTCTAGCGATTCTCACCAACTTCCCGTTCACCCTTCTTGTTTGGATCCTGCCTGACGCAAGCTTTAAAAGGGAAGGAGGTTGTCGGCAACCAGAAACATCAGCTGGGAAGTTGGGACTGAAACAAAGTCAGGGTCTGTGAATGCCGGAAGAGGCAGAGGGCCAGGCCACACCCCCACAGGGTGAGCCACAGCCACACACAGCCACCTCTGCTGGCTCCCTGCCTGACCCCTATGGCCAGCAGACTCACCTGTCTATGGAGAACGCTAACAACCACGCTCTGTTGACACACAGTCTGCTCCTCCTCCTCCTCCCACCCTGAGGTACCCCCCAAGGCCTGGGAAGTTATTTAGCACCTCCAGGGGAAGCAGCCCAGGTTCTTGGCAATGCTTTACAGCCCCTGAGAGACCCCTGTTCCCACACGTCTCACTATTTAGTCCTGAGGTTTCCCCCGTGGGAAAGCCAGTTGGGACAGTAGAAAGTTGGCCTGGCACTACAGATAGTTAGATAGCTTAGCTCCTCTGTGCTAAGCTATGCTAACATGGAAAAGATCGGATAGAGCTCTACTCCCCTGCAGTTGCCTCCACCTCCCCATATGATCAAGGAAGGATAGACTATGGGCACTTGTGGTGAGCACTCTGTTGGCCCCGGAGTGTGGCCTGGGGGAGGGAGGCATTACTAATCCAGCTTGTTCTGGAGACAATGATTCTGATAGCAGAGGTGACTCTGGGTCCAGAGAGGTTTGTACCCACCTGGCCTAGCCTCATACCTTCTGCCCCCACCCTGCCTAGCATGGTTCTCCAACCCCTCTGGCCCAACTTAAACTTACATGTTCCATCAACAAATGTGGGGACCCACAAGATGACCCTGCCAGGCTCCTTGGAGATCCAATGAGGAACAGGGAGCAGGGAAACCTGCCCCACCCCCACCTCAACACCAGCCAGGAGGAGGGGTCCCAGTCTAAGTATGAAAGTCAGGGCCACCCCTGTCCTCTGCCCTCACTCAGAGGGAGAACATGGGGAGGCAGAGAGGGCAGTAAGAGCCACCTGACTCCTGGGAAATCACAGGAGTTAGCGTAGTCTCCACCTCCTGAGGGGACAAAGGGACTGTATGCGAGAGACCTTGAGTCCTCTGCAGCAGCCCTGAGCCTCCCACTTCTGTGCTGCCCAGGAGCTGAAAGACCTTACAGCCCAAGTGAAGGACGTGTCGGTCACCGTGGGCCTGGACAGCCGCTGCCACATCGACCTGAGCGGCATCGTGGAGGAAGTGAAGGCCCAGTACGATGCCATCGCTGCTCGAAGCCTGGAGGAGGCTGAAGCCTATTCACGGAGCCAAGTTAGGGACTGGCTGTGCAGGGAGGGACAAGGACTAGATAGGAGGTGGCTGAGGCCTTGTGGCTCTGGGCCCTGAGAGTCTCTGAGGAGTAGTGGAGAGCATACGCAGGGAGTCTTGCAGAATCCAGTCCACAGACAGCATGGAAAATGTGAGAGGCGGTTCCTGCAGAGCTCCAGGGCTCTGGGGCTCCAGGGGCAGCGGGAGGGGAAGCTTCCTGGAGTAACAGTGTGGACAGGTGTGGCTGTAGCTTCCCGGGGGCGGCCAGAAAAATGACACCAGAAAAACCTGAGTCTGGAGGGGGAGGGGGGATAGACTGAAGAGCTGAGGCCGGGAGGGATGCTGAGGAAGCCGCAGCAGGCCACCCTCACCATTCCTCTTCCACACCCTTTCAGCTTGAGGAGCGAGCTGCCCGCTCAGCGGAGTTCGGGAACAGCCTCCAGAGCAGCCGCTGTGAGATTGCAGACCTCAACGTGCGCATCCAGAAGCTGCGGTCACAGATCGTCTCAGTCAAGAGCCATGTGAGAAAACTTCCGAAGGGCCAGTGGGGACTTCCGGGCCAGGAGACACGCTCAGTCGCGCTGGGTACACACAAGACCCGTCTGAATGGCCCTGAGTAGGCCTGCGTGCCTCTGGTCTCAGTTTCCTAACCTGGCTAGATGGCTCTGAGGATCACGTGACTTCGGTACAGACCCGCCCTCTTTAAAGTGCCCAGAGCTACTGGGACATCAGAAAGCACTCCCCCACTCCCACGCACAACCAGGGCCCTCATCCCTACTAAAGCCCAGTCAATCATACAGAAGAATAAGACCTAAATCTTAGCTTCTGCTCTGGACTCCTTGTGGTAGCTTGTGAAACTTCCCAGGTCTAAGCGAGCTCCCTGTACACTCACCACACCTAGAAATGGTGTTGCTTAGCTACACACACACACACTGGGACAGAGGCAACCTCAGGCCTGGCCACTCACTGCTCCTTCCCTTTGGCCTCCTGACTGTAGTGCCTGAAACTGGAGGAGAACATCAAGGTGGCCGAGGAGCAAGGAGAGCTGGCCTTCCAGGACGCCAAGGACAAGTTGGCCCAGCTGGAGGCTGCCCTGCAGAAGGCCAAACAGGACATGGCCCGGCAGCTGCGCGAGTACCAGGATCTCATGAACACCAAGCTGGCTCTGGACATAGAGATTGCCACCTACCACAAGCTGATGGAAGGAGAAGAAAGCCGGTGAGGAAAGGGAGGGGGCCGGGAGGGGGGGGGGGGCAGTGCAGGGGATGAGGCGGGCGGGAGCAGGGTGAGGGGGTGGGAGCGGGTGAGGTGGGGCGCGGGGCAAGCGGGGGGGGGCCAGCCGGGGCAGAGCAAGCCGGGGGTGAGGGTGGGGGGATAGCGGGGCAATAGGGGTGAGGGCAGGACTTGAAAGCCAACTACTTGACAGACCTGCCATCCAGCCTCACTCAGTCACTTACTGGAACTGGGACCTAGTTCTGTACAGCCTGTTTGCCCAGCTGGAAAATGGGCTCATGATAGCATGGCTCACCTGTGGTGGGAAAACCGTAGAAATCTGACCAGAGAGATGCTCAGGGCTAAGCTTCCCAGCCAGAGTTTTATCCCTGGAATCCACATGGTGGAAGGAGAGAACTAATTCTCACCAGTCCGACCTTGACATGCACTGTCACATCTGCACACATGCACACACACACACACACACACGCACACACGCACACACGCACGCACGCACGCACGCACGCTCACACGCGCGCGCGCGAAATTTTTTAAAAGCTCAAGGTAGATATCCTGGTTCGTTTGTTTGTTTGTTTGTTTGTTTGTTTGTTTAAGTGCCCAGCCATGTTCACTGTGTATGCTTGGCAAAGAAAGGACTATAGCCCCTGGAGCTGACCATGGGTGAAGGGCAGAGTGATTTATCTGAAGCCCAAGTTTGTGTGTCAAACACCAAGATTCTCCCCTCCCCTCTCCCCTTAACGCCATCAAGTGTCTGAGGAGCTGAAAGCAGAGTAGCTGTGGTTCCTCAGCTCCCTAACTTCTAAGAACTCCAGAGACAAGGCTAGCCAGGGTCACAGGGCAGGTCAACCACAGGCCTGGGAGTGACGGCCAAGAACTGCCCTGCACTTAGCAGACTCCAGCTCCCAATCCTAATGGGGTTAAAATCTCACGTTCCCTTCACACCCTACCATATCTCCCTCCCATAGGATGGACCTGCCTTCCGCCACTGTGGTCAGTGCTGTGCAATCCCGATGCAGAACCAGTAAGTCCACCAGCCCAGAGGCCAAGACGGGGATACATGGGGTGTGTGAGACCGGGGCCCCAAAGGCATCATGTAAGTGGCTTCGAACCCTTCAGACCTTCTTTCTGCACCCTTTATGTCCCCTGTAGCTGCCTCCAAGTCTGGTCTCTCCAAGACCCCCTCCCGGAAGAAGAAGAACCGAGGAGGCCCAGTGATCAAGATCACTGAAATGTCAGAGAAGTACCTCTCCCAGGAGTCAGAGGCCTCCGAGTAAGACAGTCACCCCAGGAAGAGCCTCAAGTCACTTCCACTGCAGCCGACTTAAGCTAAACTCAAGAACGGAGCCTGGAGCCTCCAGGCTGTGGGGAGATATGGAACTGGGAGAAGTGGGTTCCAGCTGAGACCCGGTTTCTCTGGACAGTCAGCGAAGGCAGGGAGAGCTGACAGCTCCATTCTTCACTGGTGTCTCATTTGCCACCTCCAGCCTCCTGGCCACAGCTTGTCCTGGCGGGCAAAGGGGAGCTTGGGACCTGCCGCCTCTCCACTCCTCTGAAGCTCCTCTTCCCGTAGAGCTCTGACAAGGTGCTTGACTTTTGCCCACTGCTTGCCCTGACTTCTGCCTCAGCCTTGCCTTGCCTCTGCCTCAAAACTGAGGCTGGCATCCTCACCAACTAGCCAGGACACAGACGGGGCTGAAGGGTATACTCGGATTTTGTCCCATATACGGTGTGCCTGGGCCTGGGGGCTGAAGACCCCTAGATCCCCTGCCTTCAGGCTTTCCAGACACCTGACAGTATTGGGGGATGAAGGAAGGAAAAGCCTGATATGTTAAACAAAAGCCTGAGCTGCAGAGTGGCCCCGATGCACCCTCTTCTAGGGACTAAGATGTCATAACTGACCTTAAAGCTATTCCAACCAAGGCTAACACCCTAGGAGCAGAATCCAGAGATAAGAGCCTAACACCAGGCCTTGCCTTCCCCTCCCTGCCATTCTGGGTTGTGCCACCATCCCGAAATCTGGGCTCTCCTTCCAGCCCAGGTCTCTCCAACCTCACTTGTCTTTGGAACAGCATGCACTAGAGTCCCAGAGCCCTCCCTGCCAGAAATGCCCACTTGCCCCAAATCTCACTCCCTGGGTCCTCTGTTCTATCCCCTAAGACATTCCACTCAGTGGATCAGTTCTCCCCCTTCTGTCTCTCCCTTCCTCCAAGTTTACTCCCCCTGCCTCTGGTGGGTCATAAAGAAGGCTAAGCCTGGGAAGATCTGGAAGTTTCTTAGACCTAAATTTGGTCCGGGAAGCATCAACAAAGGCCTTCAAAGCACTGCATCCACCAAGGGTGTCTGTGTGTTCCCGCCCTGGCTCTCACCTCAGCGATTTGCGGAGCACAGCAGTGCCAGCCTCCCCATGCCACCAGCCTCGTTCTCGACTCCCTTTATCCCCGAAACCCGTGTCCTGGCTCCTGCCTCACCTCCTCTCCTAGCCTGTCTCCCACCCCTGCATCTCATTCTCTCAGACCAGGTATCCTCAAGGCCGCTGGCCCGCCAGGCCTGCAGGGAGTGCCCGTAGGCTACCTACTCTCCCAGGCCAAAGGAACCCAGCAATATACTTAACCTAGAGTTCCCGAAGCGGGTGCTCATTGCTGCTCTCTCTCGGGCTATTTATCCGTTTCCAAGGGACATGAAATATAGAACGTATATATTATTTTTTCATAACTTATGTGGCTTTTAACTTATTGCTTCCCTCCCTGTTTCTGCATGATAATTGCTGAGTGAGCTATCAGGATCTTAGAGAAGTCATTCCAGCCGCCTACTTGGCTGCTGACTCGGGCAAGGGGTGAATAAAACACTGAGATTCATCCACGGATAAAGATGCTGCACCCTCATTTTTGTTTGTCGGTTGCCGGCTTGCTTCGTTTTGTTTTGTGTGTGCACAGGATCTTAGGTAACCCAGGCTGGCCTCAAACTCATACAGCCAAGGATGCCTTTGAACCCTTGACTCTTCTGCCTTGGTCTCCCAAAGATCTGCAATTACGGACATACACCACCATGTCTTGCTTGAGTATCTAATCTCATCTTCCCCGTTGGGGTGATTTGGTCACATAAGTCCCTGGTTGACCTCGGGGAGTTGCGAACTCTCTACTTATAGGGAAGTGTCCCATAAACAGACTGAGCTGTAACTTCAGACCAATAGGGCTGAAATGCAAGAGGTCCCCAACCCTTCCTTGCTACCAGGAGACTATTATAATGAGGATCCACATTCACAGTGCCATGTATAGGGACTGCCACCTCAGCACATATAAATGGGGGTTCCCCAGCGGGTGATAGGGTTCCTTCTCCCATACTTCTGCCAGGCTGCAGGGTGGCACAACCCAGAGTACATTTGAATGGAGCAGGCTTAATCTTGCCAAGTCAAATTCCAGATCAAATAATAAGGATCAAGGGCCAACAACCCCAAGAGCCAGTGACACGGCTCAGTTGGCAAACAGACTAGTGGCCAAGCCTCATGACCTGAATTCGATCTCCAGGGCCTACGTGGTCACGGAAGAAGGAGAGAACTAATTCCTGCAGTGTGTGCACATACTAAATAAATAAATAAATAAATAAATAAATAAATAAATAGGTACACATACCAGATAGATAGATGGATAGATGGATAGATAGATAGATAGATAGATAGATAGATAGATAGATGATAGATAGATGATAGATAGATAGATAGATGATAATAGATGAGAGATAGATAGATTAGATAGACAGACAGACAGTTCTAAATGACCCTCTCTAAGCCCTATCCTAGAAGACCAAGACTACAGTTCCCTCTCTTTTCTACCAGGAGCCCACAGTCAACATTCTCAGGTAAGAATCAAAATAACTAACCTAGACTTCTCTGCCAAGACCAGAAGTGGCTCCTATGGTGGGTCAGGGAAAGGTCAAGAACTAGCGCATTGTAGCCCACTTACTTCCTAGCCCACAAGACCTTGGACAAACTATACCTCAATTTCCCTGTCAGTGTCAGGGACCACACAGCTCTCCTCACTGCCTCACGTTGTCTGGGGCTCTGATGACAGGGCTGTGTTCACTCCTATCAGAAATGCTACCTCATCTTCTGCTGCCACACTCATCCTGTGGCAGTCCAGGCAGTGGGAAAGGTCACTAGTGACATCACTGTTGTTGATAGGGTGGATATGAGGAGTTATAGGTGAGCGACTAAGCCTGAGGTCCAAAGCCAGGCAAGGAGACCGCATGGTGGCACACAGGGGGCACAACACAGCCAGGCCAAAGGGTCCAACTCTATCCCTTCCCCTCAGGACTTTGATAGACAGGAGCTGCTCTTGGGATACAGGGCAGATAAACAGAGAAGCCCCACGTCCTCTCCAGAGAAGAGAAGAGACCTGAGGTGGTTCTGCGTTTTTTTACCCACCTCTGAATTCCTGTTCAGATTCCCAACCATGAGTCGGAATTTCATGCTCCAAGGTTCTGGGATGTATCTATTCCCCTACTTTCTCTGAATTATCTTTTACCAGCTTCCAACTGCGTGGACTAAACACCAATTTTCAGCCACCTTTTCCAATATAACTTTCTTTGAAGATCATTCACTTTCTGATCCATACCATCCCGGCTGCTCCCCGGACTTCTCATTTGTAGCACTTTCTTTACTGTGGAGTTAAAACGAGGTTTATTTGACTCGTGAATTCTTCAGAAATCTATGACGCACACCCAAGTCATTCATTTACAAGCTTTTTTTTTTTTAAAGATTTACTTATTTTATATATGTGAGTACACTGTAGCTCTCTTCAGACACACCAGAAGAGGGCATCAGATCCCATTACACATGGTTGTGAGCCATCATGTGGTTGCTGGGATTTGAACTCAGGACCTCTGGAAGAGCAGTCAGTGCCCTTAACCACTGAGTCATCATCTCTCCAACCCTACAAGCATTATTTTAAACACAAACTTGGCTCGTGTGTGTGGCCCTCTTCCAGGTGTGCACAGCAGCATGCTAAATTCCCCCAGTTTGACCTCTAGAATCGTCACTCCTAGAACCTCAGCCGAGCAGGCTGGAGGTGGCTACCTTGCTGTCTTTGTCCTGGCTAACTCTAAGCATCCTGAGGGCAGAAATTTTGACCCACTCTGTCTCCAGGGTCTTCAGACCCTAGGGAAAGTAACTCTTGCCGTGAGCCACTGTGTCATGGAATTACATGCCGGGCCGCAGCACAGATGACCCAAGCCATCCTTCCCATAGTTGGACAACAGGTCAAAACCAGCAGAAACCTTAAAAAGGGCAAGGGTGGACATCTAGCTTCTCCACAGACTGGATTAGCCTGTGCCCCATGCAGGCTGAGCCTGTAGTCACCTCTAGACTTAATGCCAGGGAGCTCCCGGAGCCAGGTTTGCACCCCTCTGCTATGGCCTTACAGTGGCATACTCTAGGAGGTTGGTATGCAGAGGTGGCATGGGGTGGAGACTTCAGGAAAATGCAGCTGTCCCTAGTCATCCACCAATCCACAAGTAGCCCTTAATAAACTCATTTTACTCATCAAAATGAGCTTGGGTAAGTCATCCTTTGAGCCGTGGGTGTCTGGGAGCAGGTACTAATTTTGTTCTCCCCTGAAGGAATCAGATAATAAGGGATCTCCAATAAATATCAACTCGACCACCCCGCCCCCAGCCACCATCCCCAAGCCCCACAGTTGCACAAAGGTCATGTCTACTCTTAAACCCCGGAGCTCAAACAGGGCCTTACACACTACATGTAAAAGGCTATAGTCGGTGCGGGCGGAAGGGTGGACTAAGTCACGAAAGGTGGGTGGAGCTGGACAGGTACCACAAGCTGAGTCCTCGGGTCAGCCTGGTGGTTAGCGCACAGAGGCCGGTGCCCCTTGAAGCTCCAGAGGAGGTGTCTGCCTGAGTCCTCATCCAGCAACCAGGCAGGCCCAGCAGACTGAGGTTTAGTGAGACTGCCTTCCCTCACGCCAGTTCTGGCAAGTTCAAATCTGAGGGACACATATAAAAGAGGCATGTCCTTAAGATTGGGGATCTTGGGGTTGGGGATTTAGCTCAGTGGTAGAGCGCTTGCCTAGCAAGCACAAGGCCCTGGGTTCGGTCCCCAGCTCCGAAAAAAAGAAAAAAAAAAAAAAAAAAAAAGATTGGGGATCTCTGCCCCTCTGCCCCTGCTGGAGGAGACCCATACACACGCAGAAACAGAAAGAGGCAAACCAGAGATGACTCAACTGACACCCGCATCACAGTGGAGGCTGCAATGCAGTGCAAAGTCTGTCACAGGGGGTTCCCGGAAGAAAGGAGGCCAAGTCAAAGGAGCACTAGAAGTGACACAGAAGACACAGAGAATGACCTTGCTGGGCCAAGACTGCCCAGCGACCAGCAGGGCTCCTGAAGGTGAACGAGGAAAACTATGAGCTTCTGTAATGTCTGGGGGTCCCTGAAGTGCTCACCAGGATACAGCCCAAAAGCACAGACTGCAACCTGGGAGTCTAGGATGCTGTTGGCGCGTGCCAAATTCTGGAAGACGGAACAAGTGGGTGGTGAGAGCCAGGGGCCGTAGCTGTCAAGAACCACAGAGAGCGCCATCGTGGAGCGTGTTTGGTGAGGAGAGAGAGGAAGAGGGTCTTTGTCTGGAGCAGACCCAGGATCCACGCA
The DNA here is from genome assembly GCF_011064425.1 of Rattus rattus. Classification (NCBI taxonomy): domain Eukaryota; kingdom Metazoa; phylum Chordata; class Mammalia; order Rodentia; family Muridae; genus Rattus; species Rattus rattus. The sequence goes on from NC_046154.1 coordinate 261,746,693, forward strand.
TGTCCCTACCCTGCCTGACCCCATTGGGCCAAGCTCTCTCTATCGTGATTGCTTGGTGGGGTCTCAGGCTTGTGACATTCCTGAGAGTTTTAATGACACTGAAGGTGAAGTCTCTGTATGAGGGGAGAGCTAAAGATGCCCCTACCGTCCATCTGAGTTGATGTGGTGGGGCCTTCAGCTATGCTAGGAACCATGCTGACACAGCAGATTGACAGGGAAATCCTGGGGGCCTTATGAGTCCCTCGGAGACCTATGGGTGCAGGGAGCAAGGGGAGGATAGGACTGATGGGTAAGCTGTCTATTTTGAACCATTGCCACCACCTCAGTGCCTAGTTACAGGCTATGGCAGGAAAGGGTCCTTCACAAAACCCCTTCCCAAATGTCACTCGTCAATACCTAATCTTCTTAGGCTTGAAATACCCAGCGTTTCAGGTATGGCGAGTTCAGCATACCAGTTGGCTCCTTGAGCTTTCGGTTATCTGAGTTCCGGGGGTGGCACACCCCTCCCAAGGGGGCTGCGCCCATAGTAACCGAGTTGATCGTATCCCGGCACTGGATGGGAGGGGTTGGGTCGTTCTCCGAAAGCTGAATTACACTTGCTTAGTTTGCTGTAAGGCTTTTAAAAACTGAGGCGCGAGGGCTGGAGAGACGGTGCAGCGATCCAGAGCGCTCGCCGCTGCTCTTGGCAGAGGATCCAGGCTGGATTCCCACCCAGGTTGGAGCCGCCCACGAGGAGCCGCTCACAACTATCTCTAACTCCAGGTCTAGGGAAACGTGAAACGCTCTTCCTTCTGGCTTCCGTGACGCACAGACGCGCACGCGGTCAAGACGCCCACATGCATAAAATAAAAATAAATCTTCTTCTCTCTCTTTTTTTTTTTTTAAGATGACGCGTGAGAAAAGAATCCAGTACGGTGCCTGGCACAGAACGGTTGCTTAATAATGCTGCTAACAGCCAACACAGGCCTTAACCGGCTTTCCGAATCCCCAGTGGGGGTGAGATGGGCTTTCGATCAGGCCTCAGGAGCCTGTCTGTCGGAGCGATTAAGCCTACCTGTTCATTCTTGGAGATATAGTTAGAGAAAGCGAGGGTCAGAGAAAAGGCCCCTTCTCTCTCAAGCAGTCACCCAGGCTGCTCTCCAGTGGAAAAAGGTTAACCCGCCCAGACAACCAGAGTAGCAGCCACCACTGCCCTCTCCTGGCAGAGGCAAAACCAGCATGTCTCTGGAGCCTCCAGGAAAGGCAGAAAGAAAGCAGCTAGGGATGAGCTTGGAAGAGCTAAATGCCAGCCTCAGAATTACATATACATGGCTCCAACTTTAGACCTCAGTTCTGAGAGTCTCTCAGGACCGACGCCCCTCTCCTCCCTGTGCTGCTTCCTCCCCAACACCATCCACTGAATGGCTGCCACAACGCCCAGACCTTACAGTAGCTACAGTGGTGACTCACCTGAAACCCTTCCCCTGCCTATCTGTTTCCTAAGGGTCAAGTCTGGAGTAACATCGTCTCCCCGTAGACACCCCTGTCCCGGTACCATCCCCCTCTGAGACTCGACTGTCCCCTGTTCATCTCTGGGTTGTGCTCCCAGCATGCACAGCACAGCCTGCACAGCCTTGCTGATCCCTTTCTTGTGCTTTGGTTGGTATCCAGACAAAATAAGGAACCGTGCTAGATCGGATCTGAGGCCCACGCCACCAGAGAGAATTGACATCTGGTACTGCGAACTCAGTCAGAAGCTCGTGGCCGAAGAGATCATAGACCCTGTTGACTCTAGTGATCAGCGGTGCGGTGACGATATAGATTGATACCTGGTCAAAAACAGAGACAAGAAATGATCAACAGACACTCATCCATAAATGGGACGTCTGTGTCATCCCTTCCAAGACTCAAGAAACATCTTGGAGAAAAGGAAGAGTAGGAAGAATGTAAGGGCCTAGGGAAGGTGGGGAATTGGGTGAGGGCTGACTTCTTGGCACAATGTGGCTGCTGTACTCACGAATTCTCACCGGCTGTGACTGCCTGCACAGAGTCAGCATAGGTTTGGGCCCCTGGAGATCCTGTCATAAACCTGGATGTGGCAGCACACGCCCTCGATCTCAGCACTAGGGAGGCAGAGGCAGTCTTTGTGTTGAGGCCAACCTGGTCTAGATAGAGAGTTCTAGGCTAACCGAGGCTACACAGTAAGACCCTGTCTCAGAAAAGGGGGAGGGGATCTGAAAGTGGAAGGGAGCAACCTGAGAAGAAAATTGTTATGATCAAAATCAATGCACGTGTGAAAACGTAATGAAACCCATTGTGGGGTATGGTTAATATGTGCTGGTAAAAATATTTTAAAGGAGAACCACACTTGGGATTTCCCACAGAGGGCTGATGGGGAGTTCACTAAGACACAGAGGTGAAGGGGGACTGCCTGTCACTTCCTAGGATTAGAAAGCACAGAAAGTCACCCCAGAACTGGAGGAGGCAGGATTGAGCAGGGAAAACAGTGGTGCTACTTGGACTTGAGGTCATGGGACTAGAGAGAGCACAATCAAAGGCTGGATGGCATTCTGACGAGGTGTCTGACTCTGGACCTGCAGGGGGAGGAGTGGAGAGAATGTGAGAAATGTCTCCAGGTCCCCTGCCAGAGCCTCCACTTAGAAATAAAAGATCGCCCTCCTCTGCTGGCTTGCTTCCATTTTTTTAAGCTTTCAGGGTGTCTGCTATGATATCTCAGTCTGGTGTCTGTCACAATAGCCACTCAATTTCGGTCCAAAGGAAAGCAAACAGAGCCAGGGTGTGGACACCCCAATCAAAATCTCTCTCTCTCTCTCTCTCTCTCTCTCTCTCTCTCTCACACACACACACACACACACACACACACACACACACACACACACACATACACACATCTGTTTCCCCCTGCCTCTTTCTCTCTCTGTCTCTGTCTGTCTCTGACTCTCTCTTTCTGTCTCTCTCTTTCTCTTTGTCTCTGTCTCTCTCTCACACACACACACACATCTATGTCCCTCTATCTCTGTCTCTCTGTCTCTCTGTCTCTCTGTCTCTCTGTCTCTCTCTCTCTCACACACACACACACACACACACACACACACACACACACACACACAGTCCTACCCTCCTTTCCCCTGCCTGCCTGTGAGGCTATATCTACAATCTGCAAGCTCCGAGCGCCCCCTGCTGCTCATCACCCCATCTGCACCAGCACAGTGAGCAAGAGTGCATTCCTGCTGTCTAGGGACTAGGACAACACCCTTCTGCCCTTGTTCTGTGAGTCACAGAGGAGGATTAGCACCATTTGGGGTCCCCCTCTCCCTTCTCTCCTCCCAGTACCAAGGGGGATTGTCTGGCAGAGATCTGTGCTGAGAGAGCCCACAGGTGCCCTGACCCTGGACCCCCTGCAGGATCACAGAGAATCGTCTGAGGTTCTGAGGCTGAATCCTGAGAGAGAGAGAGGGATAAAGGGTACAGGTTTGGAGCTCCATAATGGAGTCTCTTATGGATTTCTATCCATGGTTGGAGGTTGAGAACTCCCTTTCTTCTACACATCTGCCTTTTCTGGTCCAACCCCATTCCCACCAAGCTGTGGACTCCCAAAAGCTCCTGTGCCATCTACAAGGCCACCACACACCCATGTGGTGCCAGTCTGGTAGCCCAACATGAAACATTTACATATTCCACTTGTGTCCCAAGCCAAGGAGAGAAGACACGTGGGCTGACGGGAGGTCAGCATTTTGAGAGAACCACATGGCACTGTACATGCATATCACACACTTGCACTAGTGAACGCAGGTATGCATTGCACATGTGTTCTTACACATGTATACACACACATATGCAAGCACACACATATGGGCTCTATGGGTCATGTAAGTGTACACGTCTTAGTGGAGGCATCCTATAGACACAGATGGCCAGCAAAGCACCCATCTCTGCTAATGTGTGCACATGTCCTGACCAGGATTGCTCACATGCACACACCCCAAAAGTGCTGAGATGATTCCACGGTGAGATGGAGCTCAGTATGAAGCCTGGTTTTGCCCTTGCCCTTGGGGTTGTACAACTTTCAGAGCCTCAGTTTCCCCTCCTGTGAGAATGGGTACTAAGGGTACCTGCATCCAGGGAGATAGGGTCTGAAGGGGATAATGTGTGTGTGGCTCACCAGGTATGGAGCAAGTGTTTGGTGGCTGACAGAACACATCCCAGGCCTCTGTGGGACCGGATTGGAAAGGGACATGGTGCCTATCTATGATGTGAAACACTGTGGCCTCAGCCCAGGCACACATGTGACCAGGAGCACGCACACACTTGGGGGCACTTGTGTGTTTGTACTGTTTACTGAGGCTGCTTAGCTACCGCTGTGCTCAGAGCCCATGAAGCCCAACCCTCCCATGCCTGTTGGGACATGGCCTGGCTAGATTCCAGCATTCCTGCTGCTTCCACTTCCTCTTGGTTACAGACATGGGGTGCAAACTAGACAGCTTAGGGATCACTTAACCTCTAGGCCACGAAGGCTTTGCTTTGACACTTTGAGGCTCTGGCCTGAGACTTGGAGAGCCTAGGGTTCTCCTGGGGGCTCTACAGCCTGCTCCCCCACTCCCTGTTTGCATAAGCTGCATGTGCTAAGACCATGGCTCTGGCAAGGCAGAGCTCTGGGGTCCGACCCCATCATGTTCTCCCCACACCCTATGGCCTATGTCAGAGGAAAAGGACCATGGTTCATGTACTAACCCAAAGCCTCAGAGCCGTCAAGCCAGCCATAAGGTCTATGAGGCTTCAAGGCCACCCCTGGAGGCTTTAGATCTCAGTCACAACTCTCCCAACACACAGGCCCCAAATAACTTATCTGAGACTCTGTCCTTAGGATCTGACAGGCAGTGCCAGGAAATGGTGCACCTAGCAGATTTCGTGCCCAGCACTCCTTCATCTGTCCACTGAAGTAAACAGACCACAAGATAGCCAGTACCACCCTGGTTGGGCCATCTCCCTCTATAAATGGACACCTTAACTTTGGGGCACAGACCTCCCTCCCAAGGTGACATCCCAGAACCATGAGTGTATCCTGTCTGCTCATCTGAAGGCCAGGCAGAGAAAGGGCCTGGCTCTAAGCTACACAGCCCACTGGCCAGCAGGAGGACCTCTGACCAACCCCCCACTAGCAGACAAGGGTAGACCTCTCCCTCTGAGTTTTCTCAGGTACACTGCCCAGCTGGTGGTGAGATGGGAGAGAGACAGGGAAAGGGACCATGTACCCTAAACCCATGAAACTCCCTCTGCTATGAGGAGTGGCTGTAGGGAGCCTCTCCCCAGGGCCAGCCTGAAATAACAGAGCCCCTTCTAGAGCTTCCTATCAGGCTGGTCAATCAGGAAGAGAGTTGTCACAGCCAGGTAACGATGGCCCTGAAAACATTACACCTGCCTACCAGTGTGAGACAGAGATAGGAAAGAGTACTGGCCCAGGATCTTGTTCAGGCCCCTAACCGGAGGAACTCCAGCCTCAGTTTACCCTGGCCGTCAAGTTGTGCTGAGACTGCTCTTTAGTTTGAGCCTCTACCTCCAAAAGCCTGGTGTGTGCCTGCGTATAGCCACTCTGGCTAGGCCCTGCAGGGCCAAAGCAAAGAAAGCAAGGGCTGGGTGAGCATTCCTTGGCCATCTAGCCTGTCCCCAGCTTCCTTTTAGAGCCACCAGATAGGTGAGGTCAGGCCAGCTCCCACCAAGGTTTCTGTTTCAATACAGTCCGGGTTCCGTACCCCCCCCCCAATCCTCCCCTCTCCCCAGCCTAAGAACCACAGCCCAAGGAAGGAAGGAAGGAGGATTAAGACACTAAGAAAGGACCCTTTGTAAGGAGCTTAGCAGGGACCTAAACACAGCTTTTTCTCCTGATTAGCACAACCGCAGCTAGGACCCTCTCTTTTTTTTTTTTTTTTTTTTTTTTTTGGTTTTTTTTCGGAGCTGGGGACCGAACCCAGGGCCTTGCGCTTCCTAGGTAAGCGCTCTAGCTAGGACCCTCTCTTAACAGGAGAAAACTGAGGCCGGGCATGTGGGAAACCTCTGAAGTAGTTAAGCTAGGTGTGGCTCATGCCGCCTGGATTCCTTCCCGTAAAGAAGCCACCAACTCAAGCAGTGAGCTCGAGACCCTGACACAGCCCCAGGTACCCCCGTGGGGGCAGGGCAGAGGGCGGATCCCGGGGCGGGGCTGGCAGCTTCTATTCCTGCAGACACCTGGTATCCGCCTGCAGCCCGCGTGCCCGGGCAGGGAGGCTGCTCAGGGCGGCCCAGACTGGACAAGATGGGACTGGACGCGACGCGGGCGGTGCCGCCACATCTGAGCACAGCATTCCAGGGCACCGCGCCCGGGACAAGGAAGGAGCTTCCCAAAGCTGAGATGAAACCTCCCTTACCAGGCTGCTGCAGGCTGCTACAGGCCTGAAAGTCTCATTACGAGGAGGGGGTTGCTACCTGTACCCCAGCCCCACGGGGCTTCCCCCCTACCCCTGTTCCACCACCCTCATCAATCATTCATTAGACAGTTCCTGCTGGGCGGGAGGTGAGGAGGATGAAGCCTGGGGCTTACAGAAACATTCCTTGACCTCTTACCTGCTAAGACTCTTGGTCTCCACTTTCACCAGTCCCTACCCACCAGCCACGGTGTCTCAACTTAGGGAAACCTTTTGCCCAGGAAGCGACCAGTACTGATCCCTGACCCTCACCCACTTCAAACGCACTGATCAGGCCACCCTGGATGTGCCTCCTTTTCACACACACACACACACACACACACACACACACACATACACACACACACACACACACTCACAACCCTGACAGGTTTTCTCCACAGGCCCTTTGGGTCCTGGCCCTAGACCCTCCAACACCTCTCAGATAAACAGAGCCAAACTCTCTATGAACAAAGAGAACTTTATAAACGTTCAGCCAGCACCTCAGCCCTGGGCCTTACCAAATCTCAATCACACACACCGTTCTACATATTCCCCCATGTGTGCATGGAGACACACACACACACACACACACACACACACACACACACACACACACACACACACGGTACCTCCCAGTCCTGTAGCCTTGGTTCCCGTGGGTTGCTTACCCCCACCCCATCCCCACTCCTGCACTCCGCCCTCGGACTGGCAACTGTGTTTCAGAATGTTGGGCAGTCTATGCCAGCAAGATGGCACCTCAAGTCCTAGGCCCATGGTGGGAGAAAAAAACCAACTCTTAAAGTTTATGCCTGATCTCCACGTGTGAATGCTAATAATTAATAATAATAATAATAATAATAATAATAATTTAAAAGGGAGGGGCTAAAGAAGTACCTCCGTGGTTAAAAGCATTTGTTGCTCTTACGGAAGACCCATGTCTGTCTCCCACCACCCACAGGGTGGCTCATAACTAACTTTAGTTCCAAGGAATTCAAGGTCCTCTTCTGACTTCCATGGGCACTAGCCACACTCATGGTGTACCTGCCCACTGCAGGCAAAGCATTCATACAAGTCACTATTTTTTTTTTTTAAGTCGGTCAGCTATTCCCTAGCCAAAGCCTCCCTTTGCTGACAGAGCACTGCTCAGGGAGGTTCCTAGGACTACAGACGCTGAGGAAGCAGCACAGATTCTAATCCCAGGCACCATGAGCTGCTGTGTGACACACCATGTGTCCATTTCTGGCCCTAACCAGAGGTGGCTGACATCAGCCATTACTAAGGACCATGCCAGACATGGACTCAGTTCATACAATGTGGTCACCTGCCACTGTTTGTATACAGTAAGTGCTCACTAACTGCACACATGGATCGTTGTTCACAGACTGTGACCCTGCTCTCTCAGTCCTCCTCTGAGTCCAAGTCCTAAGAGAAGCTATACCATATACGTGTTATCAGAGCTGATCAGGCACACTGGATGGACTTCGCTTTCCTCAGTCAGTGGGCTCTTGAGAAGTGTAATGACATAATATACATTTTACAAAAGCAAATGGATCTGAGCTGCACATTCTCTTGGGATAATACAAAATGACTACTCATGCCTTGGCACTCTTGGCTTCTAGAACCTTCTAAGTGTACTTTGTCCAGGGCCCAAGATGCCCCATTAATGGAGGAGTAACATAAGGACACAACTTGAGTTCTCCTCTAATTCTTCAAGGCCTATAAGAGCCTGTAGCCAGCAGAGAAGGATGGCCCAGGCTCACATGTAGCCAGATGCCCCATTTATAACACGGTGACCCAGATGTCCCATTGGGTGCAGCAGCAGTGTCTGTTTTGGAATATGTATCAACAGAAAGAGTTGACTGGTCGTGTGTGTGTGTGTGTGTGTGTGTGTGTGTGTGTGTGTGTGTGTGTGTGAAGGGTTGCAGGGTTAAGAGGCTGGGTACTGGGAAATGAGCAGAACCAGGTCCAGACCACCAGGACTCGACTCCCACATCAAGCTTCCCACCAAAGTGACCGCGATGAGGATGTGAGCTCCCAGCAGTGGGGACTACTCAGCTTTTGTATCCACTAGTGTCAGGTGCTTTCATGAGACACTGAGTGTCAGGCTAGCAGGAGACACAGATGGGATGCCAGGTGTCAAGACAAGAGGGTGGGCAGCAGGTAGCACCCCTGAAGAGCAAAGCCATGAAGGTAAAAATCTCCTGGCCCAACAGGCTGGTGAAGGAGAAAGAAGAGTGACCCCAATAAGCTCAGAATGGGACCAACTTATTCCCCAAGGCACACAGATGGGCCCAGGGGGAGAAGGCACCTCTAAGCCAACCTCCAGGATACCATGACCTGAAGCACCAGGCAGCCTGTCCTCTAGAGCAGTGCATCGTGACCCCCTTTGGGGTCAAATGGCTCTTTCACCAGGGTTGCCTAAGATCATCAGAAAACACAGATGTCTACATTGTGATCCGTATCAGTAGCAAGATTAAAGTTAAAATGTAGCAACAAAAGTAACTTTATGGTTGGGGGTCAGCACAACATGAACAACTGTGTTAAAAGGTTGTGGCTTCTGGAAGTTCTTGAAAACTACTGCGCTAGAGGCAGGGGTTTGTAATGGAAAGATTAGAGCTAGGCAGTGGGCCAAACTGCCTGCTTGAATTATCTAACTTCTAAAACTACAAGACTCAGGGGTAGGGGGATGTTCCCCGGGACCCAAAGCTTGTGGCAGTTATGAGCACAGGAGCTTGGTCCCTTCTTCCCCACGCATGGGAGACTGGGGAAGGGAGGAGGTGGATCTGTGCATTAGAGGCACTCACATACTCAGCTTGTCTCCACACAAAAAGCCACCCTGCAAAAATTTCAGTTACCAAGGTCCTCAGAGTGTACAAGTCAAGAGGCCAGGGAAGCTGAGGTAAGGGACAGGGGACCCGAACAATCATGGTGGGTGTAGTAAGAGGCACTAGACTCCAGGGCAAGGGGTTATGGGAGGCGTGACCTAGACTCTGAGTTCCCAGCTGTCTCCAGCTCCTGGGAAATTACACCCACCCTCACTTTCCCACAGATCATCCAGGGCTTCCTTGTCTGTCAGCAGAGCCGTGAGACTGATGTTAAAGCCCTTTCCAGAGAGTCCTGTGCTAAGACTGCCACAGAAAGCAAACCAAACCCTGCCCCCAAAGTCCCTGGCATTACAGAGTAGTACTTTTTATCTCGGGCCCAACCTTCAAGGGTGCCCCTGGTACACACAGGCCAGGGCACAGGGTGACGCAGAACTCGGTCCATCAAGGACTGAGTGAGCAGGTGGTGGTGGCCTGGGAATTTGGAGAGGCCAGCCTCCCAAGGAGAAGCTGGGAGAGAGCCAGAAAGGGGGTAGTGAAGGTGGCAGATCAGAAAGACAAGAAGCTGTGCCCAGTATAACTCAGACCTGGTCCCTGCCAAGCTCTCCTGCTGTGAAAAAGCCTTACCGAAAGCCTCACAACCTCAGACCAGAGAGATCAGGGAGCACCAACCTGGAGGGAGCACCAGCAGGGAGGGAGCACCAACATGGAGGGAGCACTAGCATGGAGGGAGCACCAACACGGAAGGAACACCAACATGGAGGGGGAACACCAGCAGGGAGGGAGCACCAGCAGGGAGGGAGCACCAGCAGGGAGGAGCACCAGCAGGGGAGGGAGCACCAGGGGAGGGAGCACCAACATGGAGGAGCACCAACATGGAGGGAGCACCAACATGGAGGGAGAGCACCAACATGGAGGGGAGCACCAGCAGGGAGGGAGCACCAACACGGAGGGAGCACCAGCATGGAGGGAGCACCAACACGGAGGGAACACCAGCAGGGAGGGAGCACCAGCAGGGAGGGAGCACCAGCACGGAGGGAGCACCAGCAGGGAGGGAGCACCAGCAGGGAGGGAGCACCAACATGGAGGGAGCACCAACATGGAGGGAGCACCAACATGGAGGGAGCACCAGCAGGGAGGGAGCACCAGCAGGGAGGGAGCACCAGCAGGGAGGGAGCACCAGCAGGGAGGGAGCACCAGCAGGGAGGGAGCACCAACATGGAGGGAGCACCAACATGGAGGGAGCACCAGCAGGGAGGGAGCATCAGCAGGGAGGGAGCATCAGCATGGAGGGAGCACCAGCCTAGCTGCCATGGCCTGGGCCTGCGAGAGAAAAGTGAAAGCATCCTGGCTCTCCACTCATATGACAGTGGCCAGGGTGACATAGCCACCTTCCTATTCCCATGTGCCCCCTTGGGTCTCGAGCAAGACATCAGGGGCTGCACAGGCAGATGGGTGTAGGAGAGCCGGGCTCAGGGCCAGCTCGGAGACACCACAGAGGCTGGGCTTTGCCTAGGCCTGGCAGGCAGCCTGTCTTCGCCCCACCTGGCAGAGACACCGATTACCTAATAAGGTACTTTCTCCTGTGCTGGAACAGCTTCTGACAGACCCTGCAGGGTGTGGGTGGAGGGGGTGGAGCCAGTGCTCAAGCTGGAGCCTCACCTGCCACCCTCCTACTGGGGACCCTCTAGGGGTTCCCAGACCCGAGACCTGGAGCCTGCCTTGGCCACCAAGAGCCCCTCTGAGTGAAAAGGAGCCCTTCCTAAAGCCCCTTAACCTGCACTGCCCCTCCCCATACCTGATTCACAGCTGTGCTGGTCCTCCTGACCCCTACCCAGGATCACACAGTCACCTGTGAAGAAGGGGTGATCCTCTAGAGACCCACATTATGTGATCTGTCCCTGTCGAAGAAGGGGGATGTTCCAGAAGGCACCTCCTGTAACAGAATGTCAGGTCATGCCTGTCCAGATTCCAGGGCAGACCTCAGAGGCAGCCAGAGCAAGACAGTCAGCGGGGTGACAGTGTCACCCTAGCCAAATGACCTCTCCTACCCAAGACACATTGAAAATGTAAACAATAGACCAGGGTCCCCTCACTGCCTGATACTCAAAGCCCTGGACCATGCCAGCCATGGCCAGCCCTTGCTCCCTCAGAGACAGGCATGGCCTTTCCTAGCCTGTGGAGTCAGGGCAGCTCTGCTGGCCCCAACACTCTTCAGGGAAACCAGTCTCAAATGCCAAGTTCAGCTTAACCCTAAACAAGGATGTTGAGGGGGGCCTAGCAATGAGGTGGACCAACAGGGGGCAGGGAGGGGGCAGGGCAGCAACCCTGATGTCCACACATCTGGCTCAGGCCTCATTGGCCATGTGAGTGGATGGCAACAGCCACCCACAGCCCAGATCTTCCTCTGTGACATGGAAACTTGGAAAACCACCACCACACACACAGAGCTATGAAACACCCAGAATTGACACCAAAGCAATCAGCGTTTAGTAACCCACGGGTGCCCTTTCCAGGGTGCCTAGGAAAACCTGTGTGCCTCTCGGGGTCTCTGCTGCACCTGCAGGTGACAAACCCCAGCCAACTCCTCTCATCCTTCCATGAGCCCACCTGGTTCTCAGGTAGGGAACAGGGGGGAGGATGAACCTAGCCGATGTTGCCCCGGGGCAGGGGCCCTTAGTCACTAAGGGACACCTTGGGAACACTCACAACACTACCAACAACAATACCACACCACCAGCCAGGCCCCTGTGCAGCCAGGACACAATGGCCTAATCCAGGTGTGTAGCCATGTGTATCTACGGTGCTGCCAGTTTGCTTGGCCACACCCTGGTGACTCAGAGCTGGAGAATTAACTTGCTAGGCCAGTGGGAGAAAAAAGCCACCAGCTCAGGGCCTCGGCATCTAACCTGAATCACTCACAGACACACCTACCCCACCCCTCTCTAATGGTCCCCCACTGGAGGGGATCACAGGCCTCCCTACCCCTGACCACCACCACCACCACCACCACCAGCCCACCTACGCCCCTGCAGCAGAGGCAAAGGGAGACAACCCCTCACTGACCAGTTCTAGCTGAGGAACTAGGAGCTGAGCCGGAGAAGACTGGACAATTTGGGTCAGGCCAAAATCGCAACCCACCAGGACACCCAGCCTGGGCATTAGAGTCCAGTTCTTCCTACCACAGAAACCTCCCCCTCTCCATCCTAAATCCCCCTGCCAGCTGCTATCTAGAGAGAGGCACAGGGCTAGTTTGTTGGTCTTGAGCCCCTACGGTTCAGACTTGGAGTTGGGGCTAGCTAGCCCTTATGCAGGGTGACAGGGGTCTCTGAATGAGGGACAGTAGGCAGGGTTGGGCTCAAATACCTCCTCAGTGCCCTTTGGGCCTTTTGTCTCCCTTTGGCTGGGTGGGATGCAGAAGGGGGTATTGCAAAGAGTCCTAAGCACTAGGTCTAGCGTCATGTGGAACGAGGCCCACAATGGACCCAGAGCCTGGGTCTCCTCTTCAGGGAGAGCTGTGGCTCTGTCCTCCTTGCTATCTGTGCTTCCGCCTCGGCCTCTTCTCCCACTCTGGACCCTTTGAGCCATGACTGGTGGGCTCAGGCTCAGCAGAGTGAGGCCTTTCCTTCCCTCACCTCCAGGAGAGGGCCAGCACCTCACCTCACCTCACCTTAACCAGAAAGGTTACCTGATGGCTGTCCCATCTTGTCATGGCTCTCACTTTTCGAGGGCCTGGCTGAGGGGCTAGGATCAGGGGGACAGAGGGTCAGGGCTATGCCTATGCAGTCTGGCCTGGGGCTGGATCATTCCTTCATGGGGGAATTTCTCTTCTGCCTTTATTACCTGTCAGGTTTAGCCCCTGGAGAAGCCAGGAACTGGACTCTAATGCCCAGGCTGGGTGTCCTGGTAGGCTGCCATCTTGGCCTGACCCAAACCATTCAGTCTTTCCTGGCTCAGCTCCTAGTTCCTCAGCCAGACCTGGTCAGTGAGGGGTTGTCTCCCTTTTGCCTCTGCTGCAGGAACTTGGGTAGGGTGGTGGTGATGGTGGAGGTGGAGGTGGTGGTGGTGGTGGTGGTGGTGGTGGTGGTGGTGGTGGTGGTGGTGGTGGTGGTTGTGGTGGTGATGGTCAACTGAGACCATTAGAGAGGGGTGGGGACAGGTGTGTCTCTCCAAACAATATTTCCTTCTTTTCATGTTTCAGATATAAACCCATCCCATCCCAAGCCCTGACTCTCAGACTGACACACTCACACCCCAAATTCCAATGTTAGCCCAACCCTGACCCAACTCCGTGGTACCTGTCCATACTCCAGAAGCACACTGTCTCCACCACTGACACCAGCCCTGCTCCAAGCTCCAAGCTGCCCCATGAACCTTACTTCTAGCCCGACTGCCCACCTGGGCCCACCCCACATCTGCTGTCTAGAGCCCTCTTCAGAAAGCAGTGCCTGGGATAGACCAGAGCAGTGGGAGAGATGCCCACATGCCCAGGCTGTGAGTCACCACAGAGGAGCAAGGGTTTGGGACAAGACAATCTTTCCCCTAGGGCTCCCAGCAGCTTCATTCCAGGACTCCAAAGAGTTGTGTAGATTCCAGACCTACTGTCTTGCTGCAACCTGACATCTTTCCACAGTTAAGTGCACTGTCTCACAGCTAGGAGCCCTCTGCCTCACAGCTAGAAGCCCTCTGTAACAACGCCCTCCCATACCACACCCCTCAGCAGTGGGTCATGTCCAGACCCCTGGCATAAAAGCCGAGAGTTCTTCCCAGACCCCAGCTCTTCCTGCTACAGAAATCCCCTCTCCATCCTAAAGCCCCTGCCAGCTGCTATGTAGAGAGAGGCATGGGGCTAGCTTGCTGGTCTGAGCCTCTACAACCTCAACCACTTCCAATCCAGCTACCGTAGCCAGCTGAGAGGATGCTGACCGCTAGCCTGAGGCCACATTCCACAACACCCCCACCACCAGTCTCCTCAGCTTCCCCCCACCCTCAGCCCTGAGGAGACAGGACCATCCCTGAGGAATCTTTTCTAGGCCTGTCGCCGCCATGTCAAGAGCCCTGGCTTACAGAGGGGGTGAGCCAAGGGCACACGCACACACATACACGAGTCCCTGTCATGTCATGTCACTCAGTGGGGTTAAGGCTGAAGCTCTTCTGCCCAATCCCAGGTCTCTACATAACCAGGGCTCACTCCAGAAGCCTAGCCAGGAGTCACAGCCACTTGTGGGCATTAGTAACCAGGGATGACAGGAGATTTAGGGACAGGCGAGACCAGGTCCCAGGCCAAGCTGTCCCAAGTAGAGATGCAGGAAGTTCCTGTTGCCATTCCACACGGATCCCTCAGGTCAGTTCAGTGAAGAGGTTCTGCCTCCTAGGAAACCTGCCCTGCTCTCCAGCAGACACCATGGTCCAGGTCCCTGCCCTTCTTGCCCCCACCATCCCTCGACCCACCCCATGTTGATCAGAGGGATGCTTCTCCCTGTCACTACGTGGGTCTTCCAGAAGTCCAGTTTGATAACATAGCCCTCCAAACACTTCTGCCTTGAGCCTGCAGTCCTCATCACGGAGTGACCACTAGCATCAGAACCTCAACCCACTGCAGCAACCAAGAATCCACTGCCTGCCACCTACACCCAAACACCGCAGGACCCCATGATGTACAAAATGGTGCCCAGGCCTTCTCTGCAGTGAAAGCCATCTTTCCTCCCAGACCAGTTCCATACTCCTTCAGCCCACATTAGGCCTCCCTGTACCCCTAAGCAGGCCCCAGATTACAGCTCCAATGGCCCTCTTCCTCCCATTCAGACTCCCAGCAACAGCTTCTGTACTCTTCACACCTGGGCACTCTTCACACCTGGGCACTCTTCACACCTGGGCACTCTTCACACCTACACACTCTTCACACCTGCACACCTTCACACCTGGGCACTCTTCACACCTGGGCACTCTTCACACCTGGGCACTTCACACCTGGGCACTCTTCACACCTGGGCACTCTTCACACTTGGGCACTCTTCACACGTAGACATTCTTCACACCTGCACACACTTCACACCTGCACACACTTCACACCTACACATTCTTCACACCTGCACACACTTCACACCTGGGCACTCTTCACACCTGGGCACTCTTCATACCTGGGCACTTTTCACACCTGGGCACTTTTTACACCCGGGTACTCTTCACACCTGGGCACTCTTCACACCTGGGCACTCTTTCACATCTGCATCTCTGAGCAACAGGTTCTCCAGTCCAGTTCTCTGACCAACTCTCAGGGATGGCCTATGACTCTCCACCTGACACCCCCTCAGTCCCTGACTTAGAGTTAGATCCCCACCCCACTCCCCTGCATTCCCAGCTCATTCCCATGATGGTCCTGTCTCAGGAGTATCATTGCTCAAATCTCACTTATAAGAAATGATGAATCGGGCTGGGGATTTAGCTCAGTGGTAGAGCGCTTGCCTAGCAAGCGCAAGGCCCTGGGTTCGGTCCCCAGCTTCGAAAAAAAGAAAAAGAAAAAAGAAATGATGAATCCACATGGTAGAGTGACAGAAGACCCCAAAGCCCTCCCTCCTTGAGTGAAAATGTGGAGCCCTGGGAAAGGGGGTGGGCAGGGCCAGGCCCAGTCTTTTGCCTGAGTTCTTACAACACAACTGTGAGGACCCTAGGCCTGAGAGAGTCAGAGGAACCAGGACATTTCTATACAACTGACACCATCACTGACAACCCTTCTCCTCATGTACTGTGTCTGTATAACCCAGCTCTCCCAGGCCTGTGGCTTCCTCACACCACACCCAGACCTGCCTGGCAGGCTGTACAGCTCCCATCCCTCGCCTCCTGCAGAAAAGCTGCTGCAGCCCTGCCCCCACTGGAAACCGGCAAGTTCTACGAGGCAGGAGCGCCCCCCAGTGGATAACATGGGACCAGACCTCCTTAGGCTCGTGTGGCCGAACCAGAACTGGAGAAGAAAGGAAAGGAGGGGCACTGCTGGGCAGTTGGTGAGGGTGAGCTGGGGACAGAGGCCAGCCGTGCTGCAGCTGGAGTCTACCTTCAACTCAGTGATGGCTGGACTGCAGCTAGAAAAGACAGCAGAGTAGTACCCTGAAGCTGATGAGTGAATTGTGACATGGGCCTGGGCTGAGAGGCGAGGGAACCAACGGAAGGGTTCCCTCCCTGTCAATGAGTCTGTACAGAATGAGGGCCTAACTGAGGAGCCCCTCTAGCCAGTGGAAGTGGGACTTAACCAGATCTCTCTATATAACCCAGTACTCGGTCCTCCTCTCTAAACATCCTTCTGAGGGAGCTCCCTCCCTGTGAGCCACTCAGAGAGAGGCAGCCATTCAACCCGCACTGTAACACCAGATGCATACACAAGAGAAATGGAGGAACTTGCACCAGAACGGGCCAGAGCAGACCGCCACGTGGGGTCGTTAAGATCCCACAGAATGGTTGGGGATTTAGCTCAGTGGTAGAGCGCTTGCCTAGGAAGCGCAAGGCCCTGGGTTCGATCCCCAGCTCCGAAAAAAGAACCTAAAAAAAAAAAAAAAAAGATCCCACAGAATATTCTCCCACCTATGAAACATACATGGCTTAGATCAAAAACCCTGAAGTAGGTTGACCAATGGCCCCAGAAAATTCTACCCGGAAGGATGACTTCATCTGGGGTATGCAAGTGAGACCCTCCCCCCAGTTCCCAAGTGAACCCTAAATCTAATGACAGGTGTCCTTGTGAGAGACTGACAAGGAGAATACACGGGCACTTGGGGAGCTCAGAGCAAAGCCACGTGGACTGTGGAATCCTCAAAGCTGCTAAAAGCTAGTATAGGATTTGTCTCCCCAAGCCTTCACCAGGGCCGGAGCCCTGCAGACCCCTTGATTTAAACGTGGACTCACAGAACTGTGAGGGAATCGATTTCTGGCGTTTTAAGCCACCAAGTTGGTGAAACCTTAGGACAGTCACAGAAAACCAAGCCATCTCTCCAGGAAGGAATGGAGACTATGGGCTCAGCCCTCCCAGGGGAAAGGGGTGGAGACTATGGGTTTAGCCCTCCCAAGTAGAACAGGCCCTTGGAGGGCAGCTCCAAGAAGCTCAGGCCCAGGATACAGCTCAGCAACAGAGCGGTTACCTAGCAGAGGTTCTGTGTTCTGTCTTCAGCACGACAAAGCGGGGGTGGGGGGATTTTTTGACAGTATCATCGTGTCATTCATTACACGGGTCACCTTCACTCTGCAGACTGCAGACGTCCTGAGATTTAACAGTCCTGTGGGCTGTTCTAGTAACTTTCCTATTACTGGGCTAAGACACCGTGACCAGGACAGCTTATAAGGTGTTCATTTGGACTCGCAGTTCCAGAGGGTTAGGGTGCATGACGGCTGTGGTAGGGAACACGGCAGTAGGCAAGCAGACATGTATTTGAATAGCAGCTGAGAGCTTACATCTTGATCCACAAGTGCACCAACTGCAATGACTTTTGAATGCTTTTGAAATCTCCAAGTACACCTTGGCCCCTGAACACACCTCCTCCAACAAGGTCACGCCTCCTAATCCTTCCCAAACAGTTGCACCAACTGTGGAGGGAGTAGCCAAATCTGTGAGCCTGTGGAGGCCATTCTCATTCAAACCACCACAGGGACAGGGACAAACCCGCCCACCTTGCCCCATGAAAACCCTCCTGAATTCTCTCCTGCTTGCTGCCAATTGATGTTCTATGCTAAGTCTCTAGCCTGGGTGAATGTTCCAGATGTTAGGACAGCTGTGCTTGGGCTCCTCCTTGGTCACAGATGTGCTGTCTGCATCCACCTGTCAGGCTCCGTCATCTCTCTGCCCATCAAGCTGGTGAATTTAGTGGAGATGCCCTAGGGACCGTGACCCCTGCATTTTTCCAATGTCCAAGGGTGGCACTGAAATCTGTGCTCCTGGGAAGAAATATTGGCTGACGTTTGCACTGTTTTTTAAAGACTTTTTATATTTTGTTTAGTAAATATTAAAGGGTTAAGAAAAATCTTTAGGGGGTTGGGGATTTAGCTCAGTGGTAGAGCGCTTACCTAGGAAGCGCAAGACCCTGGGTTCGGTCCCCAGCTCCGAAAAAAAACAAAAAAAAAAAAAAAAAAAAAAAGAGAGAAAGAGAAAAAAAAAAAAGAAAAAATCTTTAGGGCTGGAGAGATGGCTCAGTGGTTAAGAGCACTGACTGCTCTTATGGAGGTCCTGAGTTCAAGTCCCAGCAACCACGTGGTGACTCATAACCATCTGTAATAGAACATGATGCCCTCTTCCAGTGTGTCTGAAGACCATCATTAATTAATTAATTAATTTTTTAAAAGAAAAATCTTTATTCGGGAAATGGGAATGATATACAATCGTGAGCAGCTGAGTTCCAGAAAGATCTGAAAGTCCTATTTGTTATCCTGTATGTCCAAGTGAGGCATACATCTGCCTTGGTATGAGTGTGGAGGTCAGAGGACAACTTTATGGACTGGGTTCTCTATTTCTGCCTTTATGTAGGTTACAGGAACAAAACTCAGATATCAGACTTGCATAGCAAGTGGTTACCTACTGAAGCATCTTCCCCGGGTTTGAGTTTAATTTGTCTGATTGGTTGACTATAGGATAGATTAGATAGATAGATAGATAGATAGATAGATAGATAGATAGATAGATAGATGATAGGTAGATGATAGGTAGATAATCAATAGATAAATAGATAGATGATAGATGGATAAATAGATTGATAGATAGATAGGTAGAGATAGATAGACAGACATATAGGTAGATAGATGATAGACAGATTTATAGATAGATGATAGACAGATAGATAGATAGATGATAGATGGATAAATAGATCGATAGATAGATTGATGATAGAAAGATGATGATAGATAGGTAGATACATAGATAGATAGATAGATAATGATAGATAGATAGATAGATAGATAGATAGATAGATAGATAGATAATGATAGATAGATAGATGATTGATGATAGATAGGTAGATAGATAGATGATAGATGGATAAATAGATAGATAGATGATTGATGATAGAAAGATTGATGATAGATAGGTAGATACATAGATAGATAGATAGATAATGATAGATAGATAGATAGATAGATAGATGATAGATAGATAGATGATGATGATAGATAGATGATTGATGATAGATAGAGATAGATGATGATAGATGGATAAATAGATAGATCGATAGATTGATGATAGAAAGATTGATGATAGATAGGTAGATACATAGATAGATAGATAGATAATGATAGATAGATAGATAGATAGATAGATGATAGATAGATAGATGATTGATGATGAATGGGTAGATGATGGATGATAGATGGATAAATAGATTGATGATCGATGATTGATGATAGAAAAGATTGATGATAGATGAGGTAGATACATGATGGATGATGATAGATGATAGATGGGTAGATAGATGATTGATGATGAATGGGTAGATGTATAGATAGATAGATAGATAGATGGATAGATAGATGAATGGATAGATAGATAGATAGATAGATAGATAATAGATAATAGATTGATAGGTAGATAGATGATCAAGAGATAGATAGATGATAGGTGGATAGATAGATCGATAGATAGAGATCAATAGATAGATAGACAGACAGATAGGTTGATAGATGATAGATGATTGATAGGTAGGTAGATAGATAGATAGATGATAGATAGATAGATAGATAGATAGATAGATAGATAGATAGATCAATCTGCAGCCCAAACCAGCCTTGAACTTTCAATCCCTCTGCCTCCTGCTCCCAAGTGATGGGATTACAGGCATGCACCACCAAGAGTCAACACTCTTAAAAAGAAAACAAGGGGTTGGGGAGTTAGCTCAGTGGTAGAGCACTTGCCTAGCAAGCGCAAGGCCCTGGGTTTGGTCCCCAGCTCGAAAAAAAAAAAAAAAGAAAAAAAGATTTACTTTGTTTTAATATTAATCATGTGTATGTAGCTGTGTCTGGGGAGAGAGGTAGCTTATGAGCACCGGTCAGAAGAGGGCACTGGATCTCCTGGGGCTGGAATTATAGGTAGTTGTGTATTGCCCCCATGTGGATGTTCAGCAAGTACATGCTCTTAACCACTGAGCCACCTCTCCAGACCTGTGAGTTGACGCTCTTGACTAGGGGGCTGTGAAAGGAGCAGCTGAGAGCCCCACCTGCCTTTCCTACCCTGGCAGCCCTACTGAGCCCTGGCTCACTCAGCAAGGGGTTGTACCTGCTCTAAGAATGTCAAGCCCAGGGGTTGGGGATTTAGCTCAGTGGTGAGGCTTGCCTAGCAAGCACAAGGCCCTGGGTTGGGTCCCCAGCTCCGAAAAAAAAAAAAAAAAAAAAAAAAAAAAAAAAAAAAAATGTCAAGCCCATGTCAGTATATGGAAGCAGAGGCAGGTAGAGCCCCCGTGAGTTTGAGGCCAGCCTGGTCTACACAGAGAACTCCAAGCTACCCAGGGCAACATAGTGAAATGTCATCTAAAAGGCAAAACAAATGAATTCATTTAAAAAGAAAAGGCTGTCAAAGTTCATTTCTCGAGATCAATGAAAAGCAGTTAGGTGTGTCCAGTAAAGTATAAAACACTTGAAAGTGGACCTTGGCTAGGACATCCACTTACCTGGCTCTTGCTGATCCTCCAAACATTATCCCTTTACTGTGTCACCAATTGTCCCGAAACTTTGCCAACCACCACAATAGACACATTTCCGTTTCTGTGGTAGGAACTGAGAGCAGCCCAGCTTGTTGGCTTCAGTTCCCTAGAGGTTGATCAAGGTGCTGGCCAGGCAGCTGCTGACTACCTGTCAGGAACGTGGCTGAGAGAGCTCTCCGTGTGGCCACTAGCAAGAGGCATCGGGTCCTAGGCCTCCCCAAAGTAGGTCACGCCACTGGCTGCCCACACATCCCCGTGCTGTTACAGCTAGCTTGCCTCTCAGAGGGAAGAGATCCTGGGGGAGCCATGGTGCCTGTATGAACCCAGGCAGGAGCTTGCCGAACCCTCTCCTCAAGCTGTGTCTCCGTACCCTTCACATCATTGGCACAGCTACACCGTCACAGCAGAGGCCATTAGAATAGTGACTCTAGATTATCCCAAGTTTGCTAACTCCTCATCCAGACTTGGAAGTAATATCGTGTCCTTCTCATCATTGGAAGGGAGTCCTGGGGTGCCCACACTCTCAGGAAACAGTAGTGAAGCTTCCCCCGACCCCGCCAAGATGTTTCAGAGAAACTCACACACCAGTGGGTTAGGTGGCAGTGATGCCTTGGGTCCCCCAATGTCACTTCATGTCCTACAGGACTAGAGTGTCTGAGTGAACCCCTCTCCCTGGGTTGTAGATGTCTGATTAATGGCAGGATTTTGTGAAGTGTGTCTGTCAGTGCTGCTGCATCTCAGATCACTATCTCACTAGTCCTGTCCCCGTCCCCACCCCCTTCACTCTCCATTCACATGGTTTAGAGCCTGGTGAAGTTGCCTAATCTCTTGAGCATCGTTCTGAACAACACACGGAGGAGTTCCCACACCTGCTGCACCTCTCTTTGCTTGGGGACACCAGGTTCTCAGCCATTCTCCAGTCTCTGCAGGTTGGATCCTCCTGGTGGCACCCCCGAGCTTGTGTGAGCTTCATTGTCACAAGGAGGCTGGACCTATAGCATGGTCACAGAGCCATTGCTAAGTGTCTCACTAGTGGTGTTTCCTAAACAGGGCAATCCTAGTCCTTTATCGGTGAGCTGTCTGTCAAAATTCCTGGGTGCCAGGCAAGGAAAGAAGGAAGTCAGAGCAGCAGAGTGGAGGGACGGGGTGTGCCCATCTCAAACCCCCTCTATCTGCCCAGCATCCTGAATCCAGGCCTCTTGGGCATCAAAGGGAGGTGGCTGGCCCTAGACAGTCCATGCAAAGAAAGCACCTTACTGCCCCCTCTTCAATCCTTCCAGAGCCCACAGGAAGCTTTACACCAGGACATGTTTTACCTCACAGCTGTGTCAGCTCACTCCAAACTAACACTAACACACACACACACACACACACACACACACACACACACACACACCAGCGCTCACTGTGAACCCTCCTCCATCTATCCACCCAGTCAGTCGCAGCTCCCCAGTGCTCACTGCAAGCCCTCCTCCTCCTAACCTTCCTCCTCCTCCTACATCCTCCCTCCACCCATTCAACCACAGCACAAGATCCTTCCACTACTAAAACGCCAGGCTCTATTCTTGCCCCTCATGTATAATAATTTAAGCACCTAGTCCTCCCAACATCCCTTGTGACAGTCACTATTGCTAGAAAGGCTGAGTGAGTCACCCAAGGTCACACAGCTCTGAATGATAGGACTGGGGTCAGGGCCCTGTTTCCCATCAGCCTACAAGTGGACTGCTTCAGGGTCCCCCTCTGGCCAGCTCCAGGCTTAAAGCTGTACCTCTCTTACAAGATGGCCATCCCCTGCCTCCTAAAGCTGTCTCCTCTCTCTTTCTGCCCCACCTCTGATAAACTCTGCCCGGCTGATGTTCGAGTACAGCAGTGGAACCCACTGCCACGGGAACCCAGATATTTCCTTTACAATTAGGGGGTTCTCATTCTTAATTTTATCATCCATGACAGCCTGCTTCTTCTTCCCAATAGTCAAAGTGGGAAGCAATCCATCTCAAAGTCCCAACGAACACACAGAACTGAAAAGTACTTCGCCCTGGGAAACAGAGGTGGCAAGAACGTTGTGACTAAGTCTCCAGGCAGCCGGGTGGGGAGGAGACATTTGACCCAGGACTATCTGCAGGAAGCAGGCTGTTTGCTCAGTGGCCACAAAGTCTTTATCTCATTGCAATAAAAATTGCTCACGCGGGTCTTGCTAGGAAGAAAGCTGAGGGGTGGGTGGACTGGCTGTGCCCTAAGAAAAACATTTTTAAACCAAAAAGGAAACCATATTTTATGGGAATGTTGACCGAGGCCGAGGACACCACACTTGTAACACCCAGGGACACTGAGTACTCCAGAGCCTGCAGCGTTCAAAACAGACTCTCGGAACGGGATGGTCAGGTCAAGCTCAGGACCCAGAGTGCCCAGAGCTGGCTGGGTAACTCAGCCTGACAACCCATGCTAAGTGCTTGGCACAGATACTATACTGCTCTGAGGCACTGGCCAGCCCTGGAGAGCAGAATGAACTCTCCTGTCTCTCTAACTCTGCACAGCTAGGATGTGCACACATGGCTAAGTCTGGTCTCGTTATCGAGGACCTGGAGAACCGTGCAGGTCCTCTGGTGGGGGTCTCTCCTGTGGCCTCTCACCAGATAAAACCAAACTGAGCAAGAGAAGGAGGAAGTGTCTTAATGGCAGGCCTTTAAACAGAGTTTTCGCTGAAGCAGTAAAAGGACGTCAGCCTCTCGGAGACTGTGAGAAAGAACAGCCATTCCCATCCAGACTTTCCAGGCATGGTTTCTCTTTGTAGTCCTGTCTGTCTTGGAACTGTAGACCAGGCTGGCCTCGAACTCACAAAGATCCTCCTACTTCTGCCTACTGGGTGCCACCACCACCCTGCTGCCTAGGGCTTTTTGTAGAAGTAGGCATGGGACCCTCATTCTGCCTAGGATGGCCTGAGCCTTGGACATGAAAGCTGGGCTGAGTTCACCCTCCTAAGCCAACTGAGGACAGTAAGTAACCACCTTCTATTACTGATGGTTTACCTTCGCAGTCAGTCAGAGGCTGCTGTGTGTGTCCTAAAACCACGGGTAGGTGTTAGAGAGAGGAGTTGCTAACCAGATTTACTGCTTATTTATCCTTTAGATAGTTTTATACCAGGAGGACCTGGGTCAGTGTGACCTGCTTCCTCTGGCTTTGTGTCTAGGATGTTGGGATTTTTGTTTCGGTTTTACAGCACTGGAAATTGAACTGAGGGGAGGGGGAGCCTTGCCCATGCTAAGCAAACTCCTGGCCACTGGGCTATAACACTTCCAGTCTGCTGCTGCTTTTCTGTTTAACGAAGCAGTGACAAGTGGCTTGAGGCTTGCGTGCACACATTGTCAGCGTTTGCAAGCTTTCTGCCTCCTCTCCCAGTTCCGGCTCCTTGCCTGCCGAAGGGCCTCACCTCCTGCCTGGTATAACCAGCTCTTCTTTTGCCTCTAGTATCTGCTAGGAAGAGGCAAATCTCAGTACTACCATTTCATTTTTCAGACTCCATTTAAAAACAGGGAGAAACTAAGTTCAAGGATCCAGGCCCCTGGGGAGCTGGGGACTTCCTAATAACTGAACAGCTTCTATTCTAAGGAAATAGTTGCCTGATCCAGACATCTCAGGGACAGCTTGTAAGGGAACAGTTGTCTGTGTCCAGTCATCTCAGGGACAACTTGTAAGGGAACAGTTGTCTGTGTCCAGTCATCTCAAGGACAAATTTTTCATCTTGCTGACAGGGTCAAACTAAGTTCACATTCTCAGGCCCATGACTCTACTCCTAACCTGATTGGCGGAAACTTCCTTGCTCACCCCTTATGGCAAAATATGATTGGACAGTGCTACAGCCCACCTGGCTCCCTCTCTCTTCCTGATTTCATCTTTTAAATCTGCTGTAACGTCCCTTCTGGGTCACAGTTCAGCTCCTAGCTCTGTTCTGTAGCCCCAGTGGATCAGTAGCAGTTTGATTACAATATTATTTTTTTGTCATCTGCATTGACCTGGTGCTTGAGTTATGTTTGGTTTATGTTAGATCTAAGCAGACCCCACGTCAGTATCTACTCACCTCCTCTTCGTCATCTTGTTCTTTTTCTTCTATTTGTTTGCTTTTGATGGCCTTGAACTACTCATCTTCCTGTTTCTGTGTCCCAGGTGTAAGGAACACAAATATAAGCCACCAAGCCCAACTGGCTGGCTCTTTGCTTCTGTAAAGGTAATAAGCCCTAGCCAGGTGAGGGAGCACACACCTTATTTGAGAGGTGCATAGAGAGAGAGAGTCAGTTAGTGAGGCCTGCCCAGGCTACATTTTTTTATTAAGGTGAAGGGAACATTGTGATGTTTTGTTAAACTCGCAACTTTTGTGGAGAAAAGACCAAAACCACAATTGTCCAATCAAACCAACTGTTTATTTGTACACCCAGAACTAGCCAGCCATTTCTCACCCTAACTCTGGATTTGGGAGAGCAGTCCCTGCCAGCCTCTTGAGGTCATTTTTATATGAGAAATAAGACGCTCACGGGGGAGAGAGTTGGCTGTTAATACACTGCTAGAAAGAAACAAAGAAAGGGAAAGGCAGAGGGGGAAGGATACACATCTGCTACAACAGTTACAACCGCTCTAAGAAAGAGGACCGTGTTCTTAGTTACAAAGAGAAACCTTAAATTGCAAAGATGTAACACAGGACAAACCAGAGCATATTCTTAACTGCAAACAGAACCCTTAGCAGGCAAAGTATATTGCTCCTGTTTCAGTCTCCCAGTTCCCCAGCCCCCCTTGCATCTGGGGCAGTCACCTGACTGAGTGCTGGGTATAAGGATGTTAACAGACGTCATGGATAAAAATATACCTTCTTTGGCTTGTCCCTCTCCAGAGGTGGTGGTAGCTGCTTGGCTTTTCTCAAACTTGACAATCAGTCTATGGGCCCAGGGAGCTGCTGTGGAAGACCCTGGCTGACACAGTCCCTTCCAGCGAGGGAGGAAAACTAAGACTCCATCCTGTTTGGGCCACTGTTGTTGTGAAGCTAATGCAGTAAGCAAACCCCACAGACTCATGTCTCCCTTAGGAGCCACCTGGGAAATGGTGTCGGTCACCCTTCCTCCCAGAAGCCACCTGGGCACTGGGCTCGTCTAAAATCAGCCTCGACCTTCAAAGAGCACAGTTCCCCTGCTAGGGACTTCACAGTCCATTGGAGAAACTGAGGCACAGGCTAAGATCTGAGTGACAAGCTGGAAACTGTGAGAAGGTATGGCCTTCATTGGAAGCGGTAGGTCACTTTTGAGGCTTCAAAAGTTCCCACCAGGTCCAGTTAGCTCTGTCTCCTACCCAAGGAC
This sequence comes from Rattus rattus, assembly GCF_011064425.1. Lineage (NCBI taxonomy): Eukaryota > Metazoa > Chordata > Mammalia > Rodentia > Muridae > Rattus > Rattus rattus. The sequence continues at coordinate 261,772,960 of NC_046154.1, forward strand.
CATGATGTAAGCGGTCAGCTTCTGCTCCAGAACCACGCATGCCCACCTGCTGCCATGCTCCTAGCCACAGTGGTCGTGGACTCACCCTCTGAAACTGTAAGCAAGCCCCCAGTCAAATGCTTTCTTCTCTAAGTTGCCTTGGTTATGGGCGTCTCTTTACAAACATAGAACAGTAACTTAAGACAGGTCTTGTGCCTGAGGGTTTCTATGGCTGTGACGAAGAACCAAACAGCAATTTGGGAAGAACGGAGTTTATTTGGCTCATGCTCCCATGTTGCTGTTCCTCTTTGTAGGGAGTCGGGACAGGAACTCAAATGGGGCAGGATCCTGCTGCAGGATGTTCGAGCTTAAATCTCGGCTGGCATCCCGACAAACCACACCCAACCAACATGGTTCCACATGGAAATATTTAATGAGAGAAGAAGAGGAGAAGAGGAGAAGAATAAAGGCACGTGGGGGGAAGGGGGAGGAGAATGGGGAGAGAAGGGACAAAAAGGAAGAGGGGAAGAGAGCAGAGCAGAGAAGAGAGAATGAGGAGGGGGTAAGCAGCCCCTTTTATAGTCAGCCTGGCCTGGCTGTTGCCAGGTAACTGTGGGGTGGAGCATATCTGGCTGTTGCCAGGTAACTGTGGGGCAGAGCATACCTGGCTGTTGCTGGGGGTGGAGCTTAGACAGAATACCAACACAGGATCTGATGCATGGAGGGTGTTACTTACTGGCTTGCTCTCCATGGCTTGCTCAGCTTGTGTTCTTATAGAACCCAGGACCACCTGCCCAGGGATGGTACCACCCACAATGGGCGGGTTCCTCCTCCATCAATCACTAATTGAGGAAATGCCTTAAAGCTGGACCTCATGGAGGCATTTCCTCAAGGGAGGCTCCTTCTTCTCCTCTGATGACTCTAGCCTGTATCAAATTGACACAAAACCAGCCAGAACACCTTGTATTGTTATTGTGGGCTCAGGTGAATACCTGGAGTCCTGTGCCACGGCCCCAGCATCCTGAAGCTGGCACACCCAGTTCAGGACTGGACCTGCTGTGTGCCAAGGACCTTCAGTGTTGTCTGTCGGGTGTCAGAGCTCACAAAGCACACACTGGGGTCTGTGAAAGCACACACTGGGGTCTGTAGTTCTGAAGAGTATGTCCCCACCACAGCTCACCAAAACACAGCAGCAATCTACAGAGGGTAAAAACAAGGGAGAGAGCGAGAGAAGGAAAATTTAATTCTACTCAGAACGTGGGCAAATTCAAGCGAGGCTCTATAAGGAGCTGTGCCAAGAGAAGGGGCAGGGGTCTGGAAGTACAAATCTTGCGGCTGGGCGTGACAGAACATGAGAGGAAGAGGCAGGTAGATCTCTGAGTTCGAGGACAGCCAGGTCTGTGAGACCCTGTGCTGTCGTAGCTCAGTGGGTAAAAGATGATAACTGGGGCTGGAGAGATGGCTCAGTGGTTAAGAGCACTGACTGCTCTTCCAGAGGTCCTGAGTTCAATTCCCAGCAACCACATGGTGGCTCACAACCATCTGTAATGAGATCTGATGTCCTCTTCTGGTGTATCTGAAGTGTACTCGCACACATAAAATAAATAAATAAATCTTTTAAAAAAGACGACAATCGCCAAGCCTAAAATCAGGAGGTCGAGTCCAGAACAGGCACACACACAAATAAAATGCAATTTTAAAAAACATTAAAGAAAAATAAAAGGTAAATCTATAAAATAAGCATGGCAAAACAGCTTTCCTTTTTAATGAGAGATCCCTCCTCCCTCCAGCTCCTCCCTTTCACATAGTATTTTAATGGCCGCTATGATGCTACCCCTTCCTTTAACATTACTGTTACCCCGAGCACAACAGCGTCCAAAGCTAATTGAGGAGGTGGGCTCCCTCAACGGCCTCAGACATGCAAACGGCTGGCTAGCTCCCTAAGAAACTGGCAAGGGCTCAAGTCAGTGTGAGTGGGGTTGGGAGTAGGAAAGGGGTGTGTCTTTGAACTGTTTCCTGGGCAACACCTTGGCAGAGATTGTCCCAGCAATCCACCCGTGGTACCCACTAGAGGGCAGCACTAGCCCTCAGATGCCTCCCGAGCAACCGCTCCACTCTCCTCTTTGAAAGGGATAAACATCTCTTCTTTCATTGCAGGGATGCACGCATGCACACACACACACACACACACACACACACACACACACACACACACACACACACTTACAGCCTATGTGTTTTGTTGAGGTCTTCACCTATTCTAGGCTGTACAGGCAAAATCATCGCTATTTTTTGCCCGCTTCAACTATGCTTTGGGTCAGCAAACTCAGGATGGGTCTGGGATCTCATCTAGGTCCAAGAGAGTTCTGCTGCGGGCATCTTAGACATTTCCAGAGTCTCCTAGGAAAAGCCTCCAGAAGCCCCTCCCACTCTTTAGACACCAGGAAACAGTAGCCGCAGGAGGCACTGTGCTATTTAGACCACACGGGGGCGCCAGTCTTGGGTGTGTGCTGTATGGGGGAAATTGGAAACCAGAGAATCCTAGGCAGAGAGTCAAACCAACCCTGGGACCCTTCACCACACTGATTAGCCTGCTAAACTGGCGTAACCTGTCAACTGTTCAACCCAATGCGAGAGATGCTTTTCTTTGCAAATGAATGGAAGGGTCCAGCTCGCCGTGGGTGGTGCCACCCATGGGCTGGAGGCCCTGGAGCTTTAAGCAAGCAGGCTGAGCAAGCGTGAGGAGCAAGCCAGTAAGCAGCATTCCTCTGTGACTCTGCATCAGCTCCTGCCCTCCAGGTTCCTGTCCTGTTTGAGTTCCTGCTCTGACTTTCCTCAGTGACGGATTATGATGTGGGACTGTAAGCTCCGAACCCTAAGCCAGTTTTCAAGATGTGTCCCTTTAAGAGGGGTGTGTCTTTGAACTGTTTCCTGGGCAACACCTTGGCAGAGATTGTCCCAGAGAGCTACCCGTGGTACCCACTAGATCTAAGATGCAGATGGAAGGAAACACCACTGAACCTGCCAGAGAAGCAAATTACCCACCAGAGGTCCTGGGGTACTGTGTGGCTGAGGGCAACAGTACCAGTGCAGTGCCTGGGGTGAGACAATGCCTTCTCTGAGCCTTGGGTGACTGTCAACCAGCTGGGGACTGACCATGCCAGACAGGCAGGTGGGGGACCTATCAGGATGCCTCTGCAGATTGTCTAGAAGAGTATGGGTGGGGGGACGAGAGGAGAGGAGCTGCTGAGGTGGCAAATGAAGAGTGGAAGTTTCTAGAGAGACTGCAAACACAGTTCTCGGTGGTGGGGAAACAGCTCTGGTGTCCAATATGGAGGCTTTGGGTGCTGTGGGGATTTTGAGGCTCAGAACAAGGCCAGAAACACTGAAGAGCTAGAGTGGGAGAGGTGGCTCAGTGGTTAGAGGACCGAGTGCTTGCTCCTCCAGATGGACGGACCAGAGTTCAATTCCCAGCACCCACATGGCAGCTCACATCCATCTCTAACTCCAGTTCCACTGGCTTTGGGGGGACACCAGGCAAACTGCTTGTCTTCATTAGGGCTTTACTGCTGTGAACAGACACCATGACCAAGGCAAGTCTTATAAGGACAACATTTAATTGGGGCTGGCTTACAGGTTCAGAGGTTCAGTCCATCATCATCATCATGGTAGAAACATGGCAGCATCCAGGCAGGTATGGTGCAGGAGGAGCTGAGAGTTCTACATCTTCATCTGAAGGCTGCTAGTGGAAGCCGCTAGGATGAGGGTCTTAAGCCCATTCCCACAGCGACACACCTACTCCATCAAGGCCACACCTCCTAATAGTGCCACTCCCTGAGCCAAGCATATTCAAATCATGACACCGCCCATATTCATAAAATAAAAAGACTGAAGAACTAACATTACGATTCTATTTTCATAGATTTAGATTTGAGTAGCTGCAGGTGGTTAGTGGCTACTGTGCTGGGGGTGGGGACATCCTGAAGGACCACAGATCTGGTCTCTGGAATAACTGTCTCATCCCAGAACAGGAGCCAGAGCCAGTGAGCTTGGAGGAAATGCTGAATGGAACCTGAGACAACTCTGGAAGGCCATTCTGTACCTGGCATTAATATGTAGGAAGGAATGGAACCTGGAGAATGCTTGCCAGACACCAGGGGACACTCACCTGAAGCCTAGGGGGTCAGCTTCACGTCACAGAAGCTTGGAGCAACTCTATCTTTTTCTCTTTTTTATTTTCCTATCAGAATCCACTTTATTAGTGTTGTTAGTAGGAAAAAGTTAAATGCAAACAAAGTTAGTAGAATGCATGCAAAACTCTGGGTTTCCATCTCCTGAGGAATCTGAAGACCTAGCAGAACTGGCCGGAATTTCCCCCAGGATATTAATGCAGACCAATTAGCCACCTCTTAGCCCAGAGCCTTGGTCTAGTTTCTGCTGCTGTAACAGAATACCGCAGACCAGATACTTTACCAAGAAAAGAAACCTATGGCTCACTAACAGCCCAGCATAAGGACCTGGTAGGAGCCTCATGCTGTAGTATCTCAGGACGGGAGGTCAGTTAAGTGTAGAAGGACTGAGAGTCCCGTTGCCCAGAGCCATCACTGCCACACTTAAATGCTAACACAATTGGGTCCCATGCTCCTCGAGCCCCAGGGTGCTGCCCACAGTTCTCAGGGCCCCAGGAGTTAATCAGCAGTGCTGGAGTTAGCAGTTAATGCAACAGTAGAAACTGCAGCAGGAGTCAGGACTTTAAAAACCCAGTCTTTAAGAACACAGCAAGGTCCCGGCAGGGTCGGCTGAATGAGGTGGGGGAACCAAACACAGGACCTTGAGTCCACATCCACCATATTGGCAAGTGTTCACCACAGGTCATTTTTACATCCATTTTTATTTTCTCAAATAGTACATGAAAGTATTTGTAACTTTATGTTCGGGGAAAGTGGTTTCCTTGTTGCTCCTTTGTCCCAGCTGTGCGAAGGTGACCGACCACATCCTGAACCTAGAGACCAGCCACAGTGGCGGGAAGTTGCAGGAGGTCAAGCCAGGCCTGGAGCTGTTTTAGGCAGGTTTGGTTTTTGGGTTTTTTTGTTTTTTTTGTTTTTTTTTGTATTGTTTTTTTTTGTTTTGTTGATGTTGTTATTGTTTGTTTGTTTTTTTAAACAAGGATGTAACTGGCAGGATAAAACGTATTTGTGGGATTTCTTAGATTGGCTCACAGGCTGTGGTCCAGATAGTCCAACAATGGCTGTCTCCCACTGGGAAGTCTGAATAATATTCATTCAGTCCATGAAGCTGGATATATCTGTTGTCTTTATCTAGAGTCCTGGAGAGTTCTCGGAGAGCCGCTGGTCTTCGGTCTACCTTGGAAGCCCAAACAGAGTTGTGTCTGATGTGGGTGACAGACATTAGGATAGATGGACTTACTCGACAGAATGAAGGCACAAAAGCAAAAAAGCAGTTTCTTTCTTCCATGTCCTTCCATGTGGGCTGCTACCTGAAGGTCACCCGGGCTTAGATTCTTCCACTTGATACAAGCCAACGTCATTTTGCAAGAGAAAACCTCAATTGATAAAATGGTGGGAAAGCCTGTGGTACATTTTCTTGATTGGTGATTAATCTGGAAGGGTCCAGCTTGCCGTGGGGCAGTGCCACCCCTGGACCGGTAACCTGGGAGCTTTGAGCAAGCAGGCTGAGCAAGCCATGAGGAGCAAGCCAGTAAGCAGTGTTCTTCTGCAACCTCTGCATCAGCCCCTGCCCTCCGGGTTCCTGCCCTGACTTCCCTCAGTGATGGGCTGCAAGTTGCTTTTGCCCATGGTGT